>NC_133311.1:9705663-9818627 GCF_012295235.1 Primulina huaijiensis
TATATATGCTATTTGTACCATTAAAATAATCTCACCATCTCTTTTACTCAAAACTCAGTAACTGCTGTAAAAGTCAATAAATCGAAAACGCCAAACCAAACTTAAAACTAGCATTTTCAAAAACAATCTGAATGTCATAAATCCTCTAAAAAACTACTCATGCGCATAAAAGTCATGAAAATATTTAAACTACTGTAAAAGCATTAACTGTGAGGAAAATTACTAACAAGGTCCTTAGGTTAATGCAGTATCAGCCCAGCCGGTTCAATCAACGATTCCTCCTATCTCAACAGAAATATCCTCACCTGCTTAATTCACACCCAGTGAGTCTAATGACTCATCAAGTCTTAACCGTATTAACAAGTAATACGTATATATCCACATGCAACCGTGAAAAATATTTTTAATAAAATAGCTTTAACATGAACATGAATAAACTTCAACCTTTTCTTCCATCATATATTTTTCCTTTCATCATATACATATACATTTCTTTTGAGATGAAATCAGTTAATTAATTGTGACCATCCTTTCATTCTTCGGTCGATTGATAAATCTCAGCCGTAACTATGGTACCAGGCGACGAGGATACAATAACCAATTTTCCGTGTTGTGCCTTGGCCTATAGTTGGCGGGGATACCAGCAACCACTTTTTCGTTACTGGGCCGTGACCTATGAAAATTCGGAGATGGGTTCCCTCGGGGCTTTTTTCCGTAAACGGGTTCCACTGAGGCTTTGTCCCTCACGAATCCCTATTTTCTTATCGTCACAATCAAACCACTTTATTCAAAACATTTTCACCATTTTCATCATTTTATAAAAATACATGCATAAATATCATTTTCTTTTAAACCAAGCATGCAACACGTTTTTTAGCATTTAACATTTTCCATCATAAAATTCCGTAACCTTTTAAAATAAACATTTTAACATTCATTATAGTATTCAAGACATTGTCATGACTCGTAACATTTTTCAGGTGTAAAATGACTGTTTTGCCCCTAAAAACTTAATTTTCCCATTTTGCCATTGGACCATAAAACTTCGACCCGAATCCATCCAAATTTACTACTACATCTTAAAACACACTCATAAACATTTCTTAGACATAAACTTAAGCCCCTGGACTAAATTTCGTAATTCGTTTGAAAAATTGAGCCGAAGTCCTGGTTTTAACCCGAATCAACTCGAACTTTAACCATCATTTAACCATAGCTAAAACACCTAATCAACCTCTTTCCAACCCAATTCAAGCCGTTTAGAACCCTCAAGTCATTCCTAGAACCTTATTGACCATCCACGAGTTCCTTCAATCCTAGCCCCAAACCGACGAGATCAGACCCTAATAAACCATCCTAGGACCTTGACCGAACCTCTTAGGACCCTTCTAGACCAGCCTAATGAGCCATGCACGTCCTCGTTCATGGTGCGATCCAAACACTCACGCGCAAGGCTAGGTTGAGCCCTAGCCGTGCGCTTACCCATCCTCGCCCATCCAGCCGTGCGTGGAACACCATGGCTCATGGCTAGAACCCTCACGAGCCCAGGCCCCCACCGACCCCCTCCTTTATTTTCCAAAATCGCCGTGCCCTAACTCCTTTGAGCGAAACCTGATCGCACTCTTCCTTCCCTCCTCCTTTCCAAACCTGAACCGTGCATATAACGGTCCTTAAAACCTCTGTAAATTGATCCCCTAACCTCCGGAACCTGGCAGCCCCTTAAAGACATCAAGAACAATGAGTTTCATGGCAAGAAAACCAAGTTTTGACATGTACATGCCATAAAAACGAAAATAATATCATAGCCTCAGATTTTTCATAAAAATATATATTCACACATATTATGACATGAATGATGGTAAAAGAAGGAATAAGGCGTGTCTTTGAGTGATTCATGCACGAATATTTGATCCTAGATGCGAAGGAACGTTGCTGGAGAGACGGGGAAGACCTAGCTGCGTTTTTGTCCTTCAAAGTCGACGTGAATTGGCTTGGGATGTGTAGGTGTGTGCGTGTGGCTGATAGGAATAAAACCTAGGTTTTCTTTTGTGTTATGCGTGAGTTTGTGTAGGATTTAGGGCTTGAAAATTTAAGGTTTAGGATAAAAATACTTGGGTAGACAACTAGGCCCAATAACATTAGTATAGTAGGCCCATTAGAATGTAGGAAAAATATCTCTTCCAAGAAAGTTTTCGAAAATATCGACTGAGTTTTCAAAAAGTCCTTATTTTAGTCAAAACTCGATTACTTGTTTAAAAAACGACTCAACACGTAAAAGTATCTCAAAAGACCCCATTTTCAAAATTTACACATTAAGTGTATCATATATTAAATAATTAAAAATAAATATTTTATAAAAATATTTTTCTTTTACAGTCCACGGTCTCCGTTCTTTGGTCGTGTCTCGAATAACCCTTGAAAACCCTGATTTATGCATTCTAATAGAAAAAACTACTTTAAACATGTAAAAATGCCTATCATATTTAATTAATACAATTAAATTAATTTAATTAGGCATTTTCTATTTTTCTTAGATTTGCATGCAGTTGGATTACGTCATCGCATCTTGCACCTTACATTTCCTCGCTCCCTTAAATGAAATTTCGTCCTCGAAATTTAGACTTACTGAATAACTCCGGGTTGCGACTCCTCATGTCTGTCTCAGTTTCCCAAGTATCTTCCTCCTCCGAATGATTTAGCTACTTAACTTTGACCCTTTGAATAACCTTATTAGAACTAACTGATCAAATATTCGATCTATACAGCTTGCCTAACTGAAGAGTATCGCGCATATTATCTAAGGCAACCGAACCCAGCTGAACTGAACTTTCGAAGAAAACCAACTGATCAGTTGAACTTAATTGAATTCTCGAAGACAGCTGACTGATCAGTTGGAAACCGATCAGTTGATATATTCAGCCTTATGCTTCTTTCAACTAAACATGTCTCGGGAAAGAACATTCAACCGACAAAGAGACATAGCAGATTGCAACTAAATACGAAACGCCGCACTTCAATCAATACAGCTTAGAACAACGCATTTCTGCTAAAGCAATTAAGACGCCGCATTACAATAAACGAAGCAAACAACGCCCAAGGAATGATGAAGTGGCAATCAACGGATAAAAAGATTCAAATATATCTCAAGTTACCGTTGGAAGAGAAGATTATAAATATGACAGAAGATCAGCTGAAAAAGCAACGCGCACAAACTCTCTATTCAAAGCTTGCTGTTACTCTGTCAAAATTTCAGCTCACACTCACTTGATTTATTCGTAGCAGTCAAGGCTACAATTTGAGCTCACTAGCACTTTATAATAATCGTTAAATTCGATAGTGCTAAGATCAGTTACGCACTGAGAACATTCTGTAATACTAAGAGTTTCAGTTTTTGGTAGTGATAAGTCCAAACTGAAGTGGGTCAGTACAAATCTTGTATTCGATCAAAGTCTTTTAGTGGAAATCCTATCCTTGAGATAGAAGGGGTGACGTAGGAGTAATTGAAATCTCCGAACATCCAGAAACAATCCTTGTGTCTTTTATTTCAGTTTTGTATTCTATCTTTCAGTCAGTTAATTTCCGCAACTACTTTAGTTTAACTGATTGTCATTGACCAACAAGATTCCGAGAATCAGTTTCTCACCAAACTGAACTCAAAACTCGAAAAGATCAGTTTTAATTGTGAGTGTGTATTCAACCCCCCCTTCTAAACACTCTTGTTTCGTTAATCGATCCTATCAAGTGGTATCAGAGCGGTTGAATCTTGTTCTTGAATACTTTTGATCTGTAAACTTGCTAGCATGACTTCATTCAACAAAATTCCTATGTTCTCCAGAGAAAAATTTGATGATTGGAAAATCAGAATGCAGGCTCATTTAGCTGCACAAGATGATGACATGTGGTATGTCATAACTGATGGACCCATGAAGATTCTGAAAACAAATACAGCAGTTGCCATAACAGAAGGGGCACCACAAAGAGTAGAACATCCTAGAGATGAATGGACAACTGAAGATAAAAGAAAAGCAAATCTTGATAATGTGGCTAAAGACATTCTGTACAAAACGCTGGACAAAGTAACCTTCAGCAAAATAAAGATGTGTAAGACAACCAAAGAAATTTGGGAAAAGATGATCCAGCTGTGTGAAGGAAATGATCAAACCAAAGAAAATAAAATTTCTGTTGCTGTTCAAAAGTTTGATAACATCAAAATGAAAGCAGGAGAATCAATGCACGAGTATGATGAAAGAGTAATCAGTATCATCAATGAGTTAAATGCACTTGGAAAAGTGTATACCAACAAAGAGATTGCACTAAAGGTAATGAGAGGTCTTCCCAAAGAATGGGATGTCAAGACCATGGCAATGAGGGAGTCCAAAGATCTGAACCAGATTGAACTTCATGATCTGTTTGCTAATTTAAAGGCTTATGAATTTGAGCTGCAGACCAGAGAAGGAGAACCATCTACCCCTGCAGCCACAACTGCTCTAGCTGCTGTCAGAACAGAACCAATCAGTTCAGTAAAGAAATCTGTTGATCAGTTGAGCAGTGATGCTATGTTATTGTTCATCAAAAAATTTGGAAGGTTCATGAAAAAGAATCAAGGAAACTTCCAGAAGCCATAACAAAGAAACAGTTCCAAAGATGAATCAAATGCCTGCTACAACTGCGGCAAATCAGGTCACTTTATGGCTGATTGTTCTAAACCCAAGAAGGACAGTCAAGGCTCAACTGATAGAAGAACGAAATCATATGAGCACAAAAAAAACCCAAGGAAGATAAAAAGTCCTTCAGAAAGAAACATGAGGTACTCTTAACTGAAGAAAACAAATCTAAATGAGCAGAAACTGACAGTGAGGAGTCAGAACCAGAAAGCTCATGCAGCTCTAGTGATGATGAAGAAGTCAAGTGCTTAATGGCTAATGATGCAGAAGAAGAATCATCTAGCCAACAGGTATTTGATTTCAGCTCAACTGATTTCACACGAGAAGAACTCATTCTAACACTGCATGACATGGTAAATGAGTATCAAAAGCTTGCATCATCATTTGAAAAAATCAAAGCAAGGCAAACTGATCCCACAGACAATAAAACCAAAACTGATGAATCAATTGATGGGTTGAGTCTAAAAAGGGAAATTGCTGAGTTCAAAGCAGAGAGAAACAAAAATCAATCATTAATCCAGAAGTTGTTTCTTGAAAACTCAAAACAAACTGACCTCATTAAGTCTTGGAAGTCATCTACTACACTGAATGAGATGCAGAATTCACAAAAATCAGTTTCTGATAAAACTGGTTTAGGGTTCAACACTCAAGGAGAAATATATCCAAATGATACTCAACCAAAGCCAAAAATAGACAAAGGGAAATACATTCATTTTGTCAAAACAGCAGTGATACAAGAACAAATTGAGCCCAGTAAACTGCTTGAACAACCTACTGAGAATATGAACAAGGCTAGAATATATGGGATTGCTTATAGTAAAACATTCTCAACTGATTCACAAAGTCAGTCATCAAAGAGGTCTCACAAGAACTATTCGAATAGCTATTTCAATTACTATAACTGCAAGCCAGTTCAGAAGAGATATAGACTGAACAATCAGTTGAATAAAACTAAAACAAACATTGTATCATATGTACACTACACTCCAAGCACACAAAAGCCGAGAAAAACCATTTGGAATATAGCTACTGGAAAGTCTGTTAGACTAATCTACGTGTGGATTCCTGTAATGCACAAGATTTTTATCATGTTAATCTAAAATGAGGAACTGATTTAGACGGATCATCTTGGATATGAATTGACATGGCATGAGTATTGTTGAGTGCGTCACCAGAAGGTCTCGCGCATATGCGTGAAGAGTGGGCGCGCATATGCGCGAGCTGTGTGGTTCCAAGATGTGCCGAGACGAAGGTCTCGCGCATATGCACGACAAGAGGCGCGCATATGCGCGAGGTGTCCAGTAGCCAAAGTGTTTGTCCAGAGAAGGTGGCGCATATGCGCCGAGAGAGGGCGCACATATGCGCCAGCAGCTGAAATGGTCGAGTGCCGAGACAGAGCGTCTCGCGCTGACGCGCCGGTGATGGTCGCGCATATGCGCGAGACGTGTTGAACAACGAATAAGCCACTTGCCCTTACCATGCAAGATATATATATGAGTTGTACTTCATTTCTTCATTCTGGAGGAGAAAGGACCGAGAGAGTTTCAGAAATTCCATCAAATTTCATGTCATGGTAGAGAATTGATTGTGCAAAATCCGACAACACGATTTTCAATCCGAGTGTAGATTATTGTTCCTCTCATCATAAGCTTTCAAAGGATGTAAGTTTTATTGTTTTCTAGCATGGTTTGAAATTCAGATGTTGGGGGAATTATAGTTTTGTTGATAATATGTGTGCTTGAGTTTACGGTAAACGTATAATCGAAAACGGATTGAAGAAAGGATACCGTATGTTATTGTTCTCATTTTCCAGCTTATATGGCACGAGTTGTGCAGAATTTTGAGGTGCTGATATGCATATGATTGTTGTTATGAATTGGTGATATTGATCTTATGATATTTTAGTTACCGGTATTGCAAGATTACGTCGTTATGCCGTCGAAATGTACCGAGATTGAATATTGATCCGTATGTGTACTCTTTTGAGTTAGAAGTTGTATGGTACATTGTATATATGTCTTTTCAGATTGGTATTGACTGATTGGATATCGAGATTTCAAGACTTCGACTTGTTCAAACCGAGACTACGACAAGAAAGGTATAATTCATGTTGATTCGGGAAGATACAACTCGAGTTAGATTTGATTCGAGTTTCCCAAAATCACATACTAGATTTCTATACCTTGCTATGCTTGTGCTTTATCTTGATTTATTTACACGCATTGAGATAGGAGAGTCATTGGCAGATTTGCCAAACTTTCTAGATGTTCGGTGGTATCGAAGCATAGGAGAAGATCGACTCCAATTGTAGAGATTCGATACAGACAGGACCGAAGTCTAGGAATAAGACGTACCGCCACCACGATTGGGAGAGTAGGTGGGAGACTTGTTACGTCTTATTCACACCGGGATCCCTAGACTTAGATACGAGTCGAGTCAACGATATGAGTTTGAATTACACTGCTTGCCTTATATTGATTATGTTTCATAGATTATGGGACATATTGCTATTAATTATATTCATGATAGTATGTTCATGAGTTTCATTGCTTGACATGCATGTATACATGTTTTATACTGGGACCTGTTCTCACTGGAGTTTCCGGCTGTTGTTGTGTCTGTATGTGTGCATGACAACAGGTGGGACAGGATCAGGGTCGAGACAAAGATGAGAGATCGAGATAGCGTGGAGATTTCGGGATGAGAAGAAGAACTAGTGGTTTATTATTAGACATGTATTTAAATTTTAATCACTAGTAGGATACTTGTAGTTGAACAAGTAAATGATACTTTGAGTTAAATAATATGATAGCATTATGTATGATTTATATACACTTGTTTATAATGTTAAAAGCAAAATTTTGACCCTCATTTTCTAGCAAAGATCCACTTAATCCCAAAAATAATTGAGTTAGAGCCCGGGTCTCCCCAACCATTGGTATCAGAGCAGTAGGTTCTGTAGACTGAACTAGAAGAGAGTGAGCGGGGTAGATCGAGTCGTCTTCCTTGCTTTTGTGATGTTAGCATGCTATTCATTGTATGTTGATTTACAAATGTCCTATATGAAAGCATGTTTCTTGTTGTACTACATGTCTACCTGTTTATTTGATTTGATTGCGACATGTAATAAGAATGAAATGAATCAGAACCGATTCTGGATCAGAGGTATATGATCAGATGAAGACCGAGATAGATTGTGTACTAATCCGGTTGATAATCAGATATGCCTCCTCGAAGAGCAGCAGTGCCTGTGCGTCCGGTGCCAAAACAGGGCAGTACTTCGAATGATCCTATGGATGTTACTGAACACCGATGGAGACACTACTGAAACGGTTTCAATCATTCAAACCGCCGACACTGAAAAGTATTGAGAGTGCTATTGATTGCGAAAGCTGGTTAGATGACACCGAGATGTTATTTGAGTCCCTTGACTATACCGATGAGCGTCGAGTGAAGTTAATTGGGCATCAACTGCATGAAGTCGCAAAGAATTTGTGGTTTACCACAAAGAGAGCGTTGGAGCATCGTAGCACAGAGATCACTTGGAAAGTCTTTAAAGCAGAGTTTTATCAACGCTTCTTTCCCGTGTCATACAGAAAAGATAAAGGTGCTGAATTTGCCAATCTGAGACAGGGACAGTTGAATATCGAAGAATATGTGGCAAAGTTCTCGACATTGCTCAGATTTGCTCCTCCCATTGCAGAGAGTGACGAGGCCGTTGCAGATCAGTTTATCAATGGCTTGAATCCTGATATCTTTACCTTGGTAAACACCGGCAGACCGAACAACTTTGCAGATGCCTTGAACCGAGCCAAGGGAGCGGAAGCGGGCCTGATTAAGCAACGAGGACTATCGTATGCTGCTCCGGTTCCGAGACCACGACAACCCTCTTTTCAATCACCTCCCAGATTCGAGAGTGGTGGTAGTAGTAGTGGCAAGAAAGATCAACTGAAAGCTCGAGGAAAACAGTTCAAGAGATCAGGGAGCAGTTCGTCGAGCTCCAGTGGGTCACGACAGAGAGGTCCTGGCCAGAGTACAGAGTATACAGGTGTGTATTGCAGTTCTTGTGGAGGCAGACATGCCACTGAACAGTGTCAGGGCGTGATGGGTCGTTGCAATATCTGCAGACAGCAAGGACACTTCGCCAGTGTTTGTCCACAGAAAGGGATACAGCAAGCTCAGAGTGTAGGAGCATCTGGTTCCATAAATTAGCCTGAGAGGCAAGCTTCATCTGTTCATTCCTTTTAGCCAACCCCTACACAGACCCATCCCCGAGCCAGAGGTAGCCAGACAGTGAGACAGCCTCCTAGACAGCAGGCTCGAGTATTTGCACTGACAGAAGAGCAGGCCCAAGATGCACCAGATGATGTGATTGCAGGTAACTATTTTCTTTGCGGCTATCCTGCCTATGTATTGATAGATACAGGTTTATCTCATACATTCATATCAGAACGCTTTGCATTGTTACACTCATTGCCTGTCGAGTTATTAGTTACTGTAGTGTCTGTTTCTTCTCCTTTGGGAAGTGGTTTGATATCCGTGACATCGGTTAGACATTGTATACTACAAATTGAGGGTAATGAGATTAATTTAGATTGCATTGTGCTTAAATTATCTGATTTTGATTGTATTGTCGGTATCGATATGTTAACCAAGTACCGAGCCACTGTAGATTGTTTCCAGAAGGTTGTCAGATTCAGACCAGAGATGGCAGATGAGTGGAAATTCTACGGTAAAGGTTCCAGATCTCGAATTCTTTTAATATCTGTATTATCTATGACTCGATTATTACACAAAGGAGCAGAGGGATTCCTTGTGTATACAGTAGATTTACTGAAATCGAGCCCTACCTTGGCAGAATTGCCAGTGGTATGTGAATTTGCTGATGTGTTCCCAGACGAGATTCCAGGGTTACCGCCAGCCCGAGAGATAGAGTTTAGCATTGAGCTTATTCCAGGTACAGTTCCGATTTCTAGAGTTCCGTACCCAATCAAATTGAAAGAATGAAAAACTCAGTTAGAAGATCTATTAACCAAGGGATACATCAGACGGAGTGTGTCTCTTTGGGGCGCTCCCGTACTGTTTGTTCAAAAGAAAGATGGTTCGATGAGACTTTGTATTGACTACCGGCAACTGAACAAAGCAACGGTAGAGAAGAAATTCCCATTACCTCGTATCGATGATTTATTTGATCAGTTGCAGGGATCCTCTGTCTATTCCAAGATTGATCTGAGATCTGGATATCACCAGCTGAGAGTCCGAGATGTTGATATACCGAAGACAGCTTTCAGAACCAGGTATGGACATTATGAGTTTATTGTCATGCCGGTTGGTTTGACGAATGCTCCAACTATTTTTATGGGTCTAATGAACCGTGTGTTTCAGAAATAGCGCGATGGTTTCGTGATTATTTTTATCGATGATATTTTGATTTATTCGAAGAATATGATTGATCATGCTGAGCATCTGAGAACTGCATTGAGAATTTTGAGAACTGAGAAGTTATATGCAAAACTGTCGAAATGTGAATTCTGGTTGAGACAGGTTATATTTCTGGGTCACGTCATATCCGGAGATGGTATATCAGTTGATCCCAGTAAGGTTGAGGCAATGATCAGTTGGCCGAGACCGACATCAGTGCCAGAAATTCGCAGTTTTATGGGTTTGACAGGGTGTTACCGTCGATTTATTAAAGATTTCTCGAGTATTGCTAAACCTATTACGCAGTTGACTCAGAAGAATGCACCATTTGTATGGTCTGAAGACTGTGAGTCCAGTTTTCTTGAGTTGAAGAAAAGACTGACCAGTGCACCGATCTTGACTATTCCATCAGGTACTGGTGATTTTATTGTGTATTGTGATACTTCTCACAGAGGATTAGGTTGTGTCTTGATGCAGCGGGGACATGTGATTGCTTATGCCTCGAGACAGTTGAAACCACATGAAACTCGTTACCCAATTCATGATCTTGAATTGACGGCCATTGTATTTGCCCTGAAGATATGGCGACACTATCTCTACGACGAGAAGTTTGAAATATATTCTGATCACAAGAGCTTGAAATACCTATTTTCAAAGTCAGAGTTGAACATGAGACAGCGTAGATGGCTCGATTTATTGAAAGATTTCGATTGTGAAATCAAATACTATCCAAGGAAGTCTAATGCAGTAGCGGATGCCTTGAGTCGAAAGGTATGTGCTTTATCCTTATCGACGATAGGTGTTTCGAATTTAATTGAAGATTGTTGTTTGTCTGGAATAGCATTTGATACAGATAATAGACCATTGCGACTTGCTACGATTCAAATGGAACCAGATTTGATTGTTCGCATTAAAGAAGCACAGAAAAATGATCAGAATGTTCAGAAGTCGATTGAGATGGTCAGATCCGGACATCATTCAGAGTATCAGGTACATGATCATGTTTTATATGTGAATAACCGTCTTGTCGTGCCAGATATTTCAGATTTGAAACACCAGATATTATCAGAAGCGCACTGTAGTCGGTTCAGTATTCATCCTGGTGGCAGAAAGATGTACAACGATCTAAAAACACAGTTTGGTGGAAAAAGATGAAATCAGACATTGCAGAGTTTGTGTCGAAATGTTTGAATTGCCAACAGGTGAAGGCCGAGAGAAAGAAACCCGGAGGTTTACTTCAGAGTTTATCTATTCCTGAATGGAAATGGGATCACTTTTCCATGGACTTTGTTACGAAGTTACCACGATCATCCCGGGGTTGTGATAGACAGATTGACAAAATCAACATGTTTTATTCCATACAGAATGACATATCGATATGATTAGATGGCAGAGATATATGTCAGAGAGATAGTCAGATTTCATGGTGTGCCGAAGTCGATCGTATCAGATCGTGATCCACGATTCACTTCACACTTTTGGCACAGTCTGCAGCAGGCTTTAGGTACGACATTGCACCTGAGTACTGCTTACCATCCCCAGACAGACGGACAGTCAGAGCGGACTATCCAGACTTTAGAGGATATGCTAAGGGCTATAGTGCTAGATTTTGGCACTAGTTGGCAAAATTCACTCCCTCTTTGTGAATTCTCGTACAACAACAGCTATCAGACGAGCATCGAGATGGCACCGTTTGAGGTTTTATATGGAAAGAAGTGCAGATCTCCGCTGTATTGGGATGACATCTCAGAAGTACCAGAGCTTGGGCCTGATATGATCCGAGAGATGACTGATAAAGTAAGACTGATCCAGAAAAGAATGAAGACAGCTCAGGATAGAAAAGCCAAGTATGCAAATGTACGTCGTCGACCGTTAGTGTTTGAACAGGGAGACAGAGTATTCCTGAAAATCTCACCTTTCAGAGGTGTTGTCAGATTTGGCAAACACAGTAAGTTGTCTCCTATATACATCGGTCCGTACGAAATTCTTTAAAAGATTGGCGATCGTGCATATCGACTTGCTCTTCCTCCTTCTCTATCTTGGATACATGATGTCTTCCATGTATCGATGCTGCGTAAATATATGCCTGATGCTTCTCATGTCATTCAGCCTGATGAAGCCGAGCTTGACGACACTTTGAGTTATATTGAACAGCCAATTCAGATTCTTGATTGGAAAGACAAACAGCTCAGAACGAAGACTATTCCGCTGGTGAAAGTCCAATGGAGTCGCCATGGCACTGAAGAAGCGACCTGGGAGACAGAATCAAAGATGAGACAGAACTATCCAGAGTTATTTTCATGACGTGAGTATTTATTTAGTTTTTGAGTATATTGCTTCCTTTACAAGCTTTGATTGATTGCCTGAGATTTCGGGGACGAAATCATATCTAAGAGGGGGAGAATTGTAATGCCCGAGATTTTTATCATGTTAATCTGAAATGAGGAACTGATTTAGACGGATCATCTCGAGATATGAATTGACATGGCATGACTATTGTTGAGTGCGTGACCAGAAGGTCTCGCGCATATGCGCGAAGAGTGCGCGCGCATATGCGCGCGCGCATATGCGCGAGCTGTGTGGTTCCAAGATGTGCCGAGACGAAGGTCTCGCGCATATGCACGACAAGAGGCGCGCATATGCGCGAGGTGTCCAGTAGCCAAAGTGTTTGTCCAGAGAAGTTGGCGCATATGCGCCGAGAGAGGGCGCACATATGCGCCAACAGCTGAAATTGTCAAGTGCCGAGACAGAGCGTCTCGCGCTTACCCGCCGGTGATGGTCGCGCATATGCGCGAGACGTGTTGAACGAAGAATAAGCCACTTGCCCTTACCATGCAAGATATATATATGAGTTGTACTTCATTTCTTCATTCTAGAGGAGAAAGGACCGAGAGAGTTTCAGAAATTCCATCAAATTTCATGTCATGGTAGAGAATTGATTGTGCAAAATCCGACCACACGATTTTCAATCCGAGTGTAGATTCTTGTTCCTCTCATCATAAGCTTTCAAAGGATTTAAGTTTTATTGTTTTCTAGCATGGTTTGAAATTCAGATGTTGGGGGAATTATATTTTGGTTGATAATATGTGTTCTTGAGTTTACGGTAAACGTATAATCGAAAACGGATTGAAGAAAGGATACCGTATGTTATTGTTCGCATTTTCCAGCTTATATGGCATGAGTTGTGCAGAATTTTGAGGTGCTGATATGCATATGATTGTTGTTATGAATTGGTGATATTGATCTTATGATATTTGAGTTACCGGTATCGCAAGATTACGCCGTTATGCCGTCGAAATGTACCGAGATTGAATATTGATCCGTATGTGTACTCCTTTGAGTTAGAGGTTGATATGGTACATTGTGTATATGTCTTTTCAGATTGGTATTGACAGATTGGATATCGAGATTTCAAGACTTCGACTTGTTCAAACCGAAACTACGACAAGAAAGGTATAATTCATGTTGATTCGGGAAGATACAACTCGAGTTAGATTTGATTCGAGTTTCTCAAAATCACATACTAGATTTCTATACCTTGCTATGCTTGTGCTTTATCTTGATTTATTTACACGCATTGAGATAGGAGAGTCATTGGCAGATTTGCCAAACTTTCTAGATGTTCGGTGGTATCGAAGCATAGGAGAAGATCGACTCCGATTGTAGAGATTCGATACAGACAGGACCGATGTCTAGGAATAAGACATACCGCCACCACGATTGGGAGAGTAGGTGGGAGACTTGTTACGTCTTATTCACACCAAGATCCCTAGACTTAGATACGAGTCGAGTCAACGATATGAGTTTGAATTACGTTGCTTGCCTTATATTGATTATGTTTCATAGATTACGGGACATATTGCTATTAATTATATTCATGATAGTATGTTCATGAGTTACATTGCTTGACATGCATGTATACATGTTTTATACTGGGATTTGTTCTCACCGGAGTTTCCGGCTGTTGTTGTGTCTGTATGTGTGCATGACAACAGGTGGGACAGGATCAGGGTCGAGACAAAGATGAGAGATCGAGATAGCGTGGAGATTTCGGGGTAAGAAGAAGAACTAGTGGTTTATTATTAGACATGTATTTAAATTTTAATCAGTAGTAGGATACTTGTAGTTGAACAAGTAAATGATACTTTGAGTTAAATAATATGATAGCATTATGTATGATTTATATACACTTGTTTATAATGTTAAAAGCAAAATTTTGACCCACATTTTCTAGCAAAGATCCACTTAATCCCAAAAATAATTGAGTTAGAGCCCGGGTCCCCATAAGTCCTAAGGGACTAATCAGTTCAGGACCCAAATAGATATGGGTACCAAGTTATATTATATGTGTGATTGCAGGTAACAGGTACAAACAAGAACTCAATATGGTATTTGGACAGTGGATGCTCGCGACATATGACAGGAGATGCAAGTGCATTATCCCAACTGATCAAATACACTGGTCCAAACATCAGTTTCGGGGACAATTCCAAAGGCAGAACTGTGGGTAAGGGTAAGTTTATCCATGGTAACTTTACTTTTAAAGATGTTCTATTAGTAGAAAACCTGAAGTATAACTTGATTAGCGTCAGTCAGTTATGCGACAGTGGACTATTAGTACAATTTGACAAAAAATCATGTTTAGTCAAAACTTCAACTGATGAAATCATACTAACTGGCAAACGTTGTGGAAACACATATAAAGTCAGTTGGAATGATCAAACTTATGCACCAATTTGTTTTATTGCTTCCAAATCATCTAAAAACTGGTTGTGGCATAAGAGACTAAATCATTTAAACTTTAAATTCATTGCCTATCTGAGTAAACATGAACTTGTAACTGGTTTGCCCAAAATAGATTTTTCAAAAGAAAACCTTTGCTCAGCATGTCAGTTTGGTAAACAAGTACGATCCTCTTTTTAAAACAAGGGATGTAAATCTTCTTCCCGATGCTTAGAACTGCTGCATATGGATCTATTTGGTCCAATACCAATCATGAGCTTAGGGGGAATGAAATACACCTTGGTGGTCGTAGACGATTTTTCAAGATTTACTTGGGTTATTTTTCTCAAATCCAAAGACCAAACTGCTGCACAACTGATAAAACTCTTCAAAAGACTTTTAAATGAAAAATCAGTTGGAATTGATCGAATCAGATCTGATCGAGGAACTGAATTCATCAATCAAACCCTTTCAAACTTCCTAGAAAATGTTGGAATTAAGCATGAGCTCTCAGCAGCCAGAACTCCACAGCAAAATGGTGTAGCTGAGAGAAGAAATCAGACTCTTAAAGAAGCTGCCAGAACAATGCTTATTGATTCTGGTATTTCTCAAAGATTTTGGGCAGAGGCAGTAAACACTGCGTGTTATACTCATAACAGATCAATGATCAATAAGAATCATATGAAAACACCATATAAGATCTGGTATGGAAGAAAAAGTATAATTACTTATTTCAAAATATTCGGCTGCAGATGTTTTATTCTTGATAATGGCAAAAATTATGTAAAAGCGTTTGAGGCTAAATCTGCAGAAGGAATATTTCTTGGATACTCATCAGTTAGTATAGCCTATAGAGTTTTCAACAAGAAAACTCTAAATGTTGAAGAATCTGCTCATGTTGATTTCGATGAAACTGAACTAACTAATAAGCCAACTGATCAAATTGAGCTAGTTGATCGATTTACAGATATCTGTTTGGAAGATGATGACACAGATGAAAGTCATGGATATCAAAACATACTTCAAACACCTGAACCAGAAGTACTGGACCAATCAGATGTGCAGGAAGTCGTTGCTGATAACCAGTTGACAGAGCATAATGATAACATTCAAATACCAGTTGACGAAGAACCAACTGAAACTGAAAACTGTGTTCATTTACCAACTGAAGAAATTGCTGATACAACAAATACTGAGTACAGATAGAGAAAATCACATCCACCTGAACTGGTAATAGGAAATCCATCTGATCCAGTAAGAACTCGCAATCAAATGCTAAATTTATTTATCTATTCAGCTTTTGTTTCACAACTAGAACCAAAGACAACTGATGAAACTCTTGCTGATCCTAACTGGGTGAATGCAATGCAAGAAGAGCTAAATCAGTTCACTTATAACAATGTCTTGAACTTAGTTCCAAGACCAATTTCAAAAATTATTATAGGTACAAAATGGGTATACAGAAATAAACTGAACGAAGATGGTTCAGTTGTACGCAACAAAGCAAGATTAGTGGCACAAGGATATAAACAAGAATAATGAATTGACTATGATGAGACGTATGCTCTAGTTGCAAGACTGGAAGCAATCAGAATCTTTTTTGCTTATTCATCACATAAGAAATTCAAGGTATATCGGATGGATGTAAAGAGTGCATTCCTGAACGGTCAACTACAAGAGGAAGTATATGTTGAACAACCTCCAGGTTTCATAAATCATGTTTTTCCTGATCATGTCTACCATTTGAACAAAGCCTTATATGGTCTGAAACAAGCTCCCAGAGCTTGGTACGAAACTCTTTCAAAATTTCTAACTGATCATGATTTTTCTGTTGGATCAGTTGATAAGACCTTGTTCAAATTTGCTATGAATGTTAAATTTTTATTAGTTCAAATTTATGTTGATGATATCATATTTGGGTCAACTAACCCCAAATTAAGCGAAAAGTTTGCTAAGCTAATGCAGGATAAGTTTGAAATGAGCATGATGGGTGAACTGACATTCTTTCTTTGACTGCAAGTGAAGCAACTGGAGAATGGTATATTCATCAGTCAGACTAAATATACAAAGGAGCTGCTGAAGAAATTTGGCATTGAATCATGTTCAGCTGCAAATACTCCCATGAGCTCATCAGTAAAATTGGACACTGATCAAGGGGGAATATCAGTTGAGGCGACATTATATCGAGGTTTAATAGGTTCATTGTTGTACCTAACTGCCAGTCGTCCTGATATTGTATTTGATGTCTGTATGTGTGCTAGATTTCAAGCAAATCCTAGGCAATCACATTTCTCAGCTGCTAAAAAAATTTTGAAATATCTTAAGGGTACAAAAATGTTGGGTTATGGTATTCTAAAGAGTCTACTTTCAATTTAGTTGGATATTCAGATGCAGATTATGCAGGATGTAAGCTTGATCGCAAAAGTACAAGTGAATCTTGTCAGTTTCTAGGAGACAGACTGATCTCTTGGTTCAGCAAAAAGCAGACATCCATAGCTACCTTAACAACTGAAGCAGGATACCTTGCGGCTGGTAGTTGTTGTGCACAACTGATCGGGATCCAGCAACAACTGAAAGATTATAGAGTAATTACAAATGAATCGCCCATATTCTGTGATAATACGAGCACGATTGCTATCACGTATAACCCAGTTCTTCACTCAAGGACGAAGCAGATAGATGTCAGGCATCAATACATTAGAGATCATGCTTTGAAGAAGGACATCAGACTGGAGTATATTTCAACCGAGCAACAAGCAGCTGACATCTTCACCAAACCATTACCCGAGACTAAGTTTTCTTACTTTCGCAATATTCTTGGTTTAATTGACTTATCTTAAAATTATTATTGATGTTGTTCTACTAATAAAATTATTTGCAGAAAATAAGAACACAAAAACAAATTGGAAATGATAATTTATTAAGAATAAAATCGATTCCATGTTACATAAGATAACTTAGAACCAACTGAATCCTGCCATTGTGTAATCCAATTATTCAACTCAAAAATTCGGATTCTAGAAAATGATTCAGTTGTAGAAATCTTCTCAATTACATGCCATTCCTTCCATAACATTGCATGTAACAGAACATTGTCATCAACCAGGTCTGTAACATGCCTGACTTCAAAACGATCAATGTATTTTCTTGCTGTTGCTGCTTGAGCACAAGAAAGAGCAGCACCACTACTGCTTATCCTCTGCAAATCATGAATTTTGAACCATGTTGACATCACTTTCGTTAAGACATATTCCTCCATTGTTTTCTTCAACTCTTCTAAATATGGACTTGATTGTTCAGTAACTTGAACATGAGTACTGCTGCATGCATCAGAATTACTTGAATCCGACATATTGAACTGTTATTATCTCACATTGTATCTCTATCGTCTTTCTTATAGACAGATGACATTAAATGTTGAAGAAGCTAAAGAGTCTCGAGTCAACCGAAGCGTTTTTCTCATTTACCCAAGCTTCTTAATTATCAGTTGTTCATTATCAACTGATATCAGTTTGTTATTTATTACTTAATGCTTAACTGATTTCAGTTCATAGTCAACTGATAAAAGTTAGTCTTTCATCAGTTTAAAGTTCTCAATTCATATATATATAACAACTGAGGAAGTTTATCATTTGCAGGAAAGAGAAAAACAAAGTTAAGCTAATAAATACTTCATTCAATCATAAACGTTTGCACGGATTACATCATCATATTTTTCTTCTACAACAATTATCCACATTTTCAACCAAGCGGATAAGGGTGCGGTAGATGTCTTGACAAAGCTATGAGAACCAGCTATGCGCTTAAGGACTTTCAGTTCCTTTCGAAGCATTAGCTGATAGACATGACCATCCTTAAAGACGTCCACCCACACAGCTATGTTCAAGTGCTCCCGCAATTTGTTCAACTCTGCCATCAGTTCAGGAGTGGTAGCCTCCCTAGTATTAAACAGAAACTCAAGTTTCTGTAACTTTTCCCAGTAATGAAGACTCTTATAGAAGACATCATCTTCTATAGCATCCTTCCTGGTCTTCAGAGAAAACGGCGAAGCACTCGAGCTACTCCCGAATATCATGGAAGCTGAAGGGCCGTCAACGTTCCAACAAATGATAATCTTTCCGACCCTTAAATTTATTTTATATCGTCATTTTAATTATTCTATGCACCGATTAAGGGGGAATATCAGTGTTTGAAAATGTTAACTGAGAGGACAATTGTTTGTGAATACTCAACTGAAATGAATCAGTTTCCCAACTGATTGTTCAGTTTGATATTTTACGAATCTTCTCACATAAGTTAAAAAATTAAAAAACTTATTATATTCCAAATCAACTGACGTGACTACAGTTTCATAACGTGGCCTATTTTAAAACCACTCACTTTTTGCACACACGCTTATAGCACACGTACATATATTTTTATTCAAAATTTTTTTGGACTGACACGTGTCATATAATTCGAACAGTCACGTACATAAGTACTTTACCCGCCCCATTTCAGTTCTTCTTCTTTACGCTTATCCAAATTTCTCAGAGCAAAAACAAATTCAAGCATTCTCTTTCGCACGAAATCATTCAGTTCAAATGGCCAACCAGATCCCAGCTCACATGTTGAACGCTATGGCCATTGATTTTGACTTAGTTTTATCAGTTCAGGAAGCTGATGTTAAGAACTTTTTTCTGAAGATTGAATCAGCTGGTCTCAGAATGTTTTTGGGAAAATCATCCCAGGAGATTTATCCGAATGAACTTTTTGATTTCTACTCCAATGGTTCTGTCAATCCCGATGGTATCATCACCTCTACTGTTAATGGTCAGTTGTTGACCTTATCTGAAGACTCTTTCGGAGAAACATTTTTGTTGCCTTGTGATGGATTGGCACACCTTGCTGAAGTCAAAGCATCAGATGTTGAAGCTATGCAAACTCTTCTTTCTGCTGATGGACGGAAAATCAAAGTCTATGATCCAAAGAAAGAACTGAAACATGAAGTTCAGTTACTGGCTGATATTGTACCCAAATGGCTATTGACAAAGGCAGGATCCTTTGCTGCTTTAACCTTGGAAAAATTTCAGGCCATTGCTGTTATTATGGCCGAACGACGACTCAATTGGAAGCACCTCATCTTCAATACTCTGAAGAACATGTTTCAATCCAACAAGCAGTCCAAGGGATTCGCTGTTCAGTTAAGCTACCTGATAAAAGTTAAAGTATTGATGGCTGATGATTCAGAGAGATCATCCAAATTCAAAATTTTCAATGCCAAGAATGTGTTGTCACCCAAGGCCAAACTGGATCTCAATCCTGATCAGTTCATTAAGATCAAAAATTAGATTCGAGCTCAACAGGCTGCTCCCAAGTCTTTAAAAAGGTCAAAAGCGCTGACTCAACTGAAGACTACAAAGAGAAAGTTGATTACAAGTGAATCAAAATCGGAGAAAACTCTGTCTCCCCAGGTTATCAAGAAGCCTAGAACTCAGAAGACAAAACAAATAGCTTTCTTGGAATCTATTCCTACTGAAAGGTTGAAATCATCGGACGCTCAAAAACCTATTCAGGCTATTCCATTAAAAACCGTTTCAGCTGAAGCTTCAGCAAAAGATCAGTTGCCTCAAACAACTGACCCATCAAAGAAGAAGTCAGTTAGGGTCATGTCCTCTCTGAAAACAGTTAATCGCCCTATTTTCTTTGCTCCTGCTCGACCAAAGTGAATCTCTATTCGGGAGTCAGTGGAAACTACTCGTTCAAGATTGAACATTCCACACATTCTCACCGACAAGAAAGGGAAGGGCAAGTTGATTAAAGAGATCAGGCCAACAAATGCAGTTAAAACCCATATCGACCTCATTTGGAAACAGGTAAATGCATTTGCCACAACCAAACTGAAAACTTATGACGCTTGGACTATGTACAGAACTCATACTTTTGCAAAACAATTGAAGAGAAAGTCCCAGTTGAAGAAGTTTATCAGGTTGGAAGAAATTGTCTTGAGGATAGTCAAAGCTGCCACTGTCGTGCAGGCTCTGCAAAGAAAAAAATTATTTTTTTGATCTAATGAAAGCCAAAAAGTTGGCAGAACTGGTTGAAGAGTTGAAAAACAACTACATTCCTACGAATCCAACTGCCTACAATGATCGAGCAGTGCTTACTCAATTGGATTCAGATCTTACCTCTTTACTTACAGATAAAATTTTGGGAAAGAGATCAGGAATTGGTTATTCATGAAGGGCCTGCCGAAGAAGAAGAAGAAGAATCCACATCACCAAATAAAGAACAAGCTAAGGATATTCCTCAATCCTCTGTTGCTGATCCTCAAATGTACTCAGAAGCTGACTTGACACTCGCCAATATTGATGAAATTATTCAGTCAGTAATCCAAGAATCTCAAACAGAGGAACTTGTTTCTGTATCAGTTGATCACTCAACTGATCGAGCAGTTCTAGAGGATCCCGTCTTATCTGAAGAGCTTGTTCAACCTACTGATGTGCCAGCTCAGTCACCTGATCAAGAAACTACTGAAAATGTGGAGGCTCAGTTGCTAAATTCTGAAAATATTCCAACTGACGAGCCATTCCTCGTTTTAACTGAATCTCCAGCAGAAGCACCAGTTCTTTATGCTCCGACTGAAGATACCACAAATTTACGTATTCAGCCGGACAATTCATTTGCTGCTCAGGATCCATCTTCTCCTCCCCCATATCAAATTGGAGTTGTTGAAGTAATTGTTCCAGAACAGACCATTGCAGAGACAGTTATAACTGACAGGACCTTAGTGGTCTTTGATCCAGTCTCCGAAGAACAAGCACCTGGAACTTCTGGACAATCACCACCTCATTCATCTAATGATCTTGAATTAGTTCTTGAATAAATTCAAGATATTCAGAATAATATGCATAAAATGCTCTCTGCCAGTTCTAACATTCAGCATACTCAACTCGCCCATTCTCTGAAACTGGAACATGCAGAAGTATTTAGCTCAGAGAAACTGAAGGCAGTTCAAGCTACCGTGACCTCTCTTTCCTTTGCAAGTGCTGAAATAAAAAAGAATAGAGGTATAGCTGAAAGGCTCTCAGCGACTCAAGACACTATCAGCAAAAGAGTTGATGCGGTGGAGACACTCGTATCAAGAAAGATAGACTTTATGCAAATCACTTTGCTCAATGCAGTCGCAGACGTAGCCACTTCTGTCAAGATTCTTTCAACCGATGTTAAGAGATTATCTGTCAGAATGGAGGCGTTTGACAAAAAGAAGGAATAGATCATCAGATCAGCAGTTCAATGGAGACCAGCTCAATGGATTTGATACAATTTAGCTACAGATTATTTCATTCAGATTATTTCATTCTTTCATTGTACGAATTTATACACAACAGTTGATTATTTTATCTACAATGAACTTGAAGATCATATAAGCTTCATTGATCAGTTATTAGTTGCTTAGTTTTGTCAAACACCAAAAAGGGGGAAATTGTTGGAAACTTAATTTCGGATGTTTGACAAACCGATTATTTATTAGAACTAACTGATTAAATATTCGATCTATATAGCTTGCTTAGCTGAAGAGTATCGCGCATATTATCTAAGGCAACCGAACCCAGCTGAACTGAACTTTCGAAAAAACCAACTGATCAGTTGGAAACTGATCAGCTGAACTTAATTGAATTCTCGAAGACAGCTGACTGATCAGTTGGAAACCGATCAGTTGATATATCCAGCCGTATGCTTCCTTCAACTAAACATGTCTCGGGAAAGAACATTCAACCGACAAAGAGACATAGCAGATTGTAACTAAATACGAAACGCCGCTCTTCAATCAATACAGCCTAGAACAACGTATTTCTGCTAAAGCAATTAAGACGCCGCATTACAATAAACGAAGCAAACAATGCCCAAGGAATGATGAAGTGGCAATCAACGGATACAAAGATTCAAATATATATAGAGTTACCGTTGGAAGAGAAGATTATAAATATGACAGAAGATCAGCTGAAAAAGCAACGCGCACAAACTCTCTATTCAAAGCTTGCTGTTACTCTGTCAAAATTTCAGCTCACACTCACTTGATTTATTCGTACCAGTCAAGGCTACAATTTGAGCTCACTAGCACTTTATAATAATCGTTAAATTAGATAGTGCTAAGATCAGTTACGCACTGAGAACATTCTGTAATACTAAGAGTTTCAGTTTTTGGTAGTGATAAGTCCAAACTGAAGTGGGTCAGTACAAATCTTGTATTCGATCAAAGTCTTTTAGTGGAAACGCTATCCTTGAGATATAAGGGGTGACGTAGGAGTAATTGAAATCTCCGAACATAAAGAAACAATCCTTGTGTCTTTTATTTCAGTTTTGTATTCTATCTTTAAGTCAGGTAATTTCCGCAACTACTTTAGTTTAACTGATTGTCATTGACCAACAAGATTCCGAGAATCAGTTTCTCACCAAACTGAACTCAAAACTCGAAAAGATCATTTTTAATTGTGAGTGTTTATTCAATCCCCCCTTCTAAACACTCTTGTTTCGTTAATCGATCCTATCAGAAATATTTGCCGTCAACTGCAGATGATCAAGTCCGGGCATAACTCTCCTCTTTCACCAACCTCGTCCCAATGTATCGGTGATTTGCATTTCCTCCCATAAAGTGTCTCGTAAGGAGCCATACCAATAGATGACTGGTAACTATTGTTATAGGTGAACTACACTAGAGATAACTTCAGTTCCCAACTACCTTGGAAATTGATAACACAAGCTCGGAGTAGATCCTCTAGAATCTAAATCATCCTTTCGGTCTGACCATCGGTCAGAGAATGAAATGCTATACCGAACAACAAATTTGTCCCCATAGTTGAATGCAGACACTTCCAGAACGATGATGTGAACCTCGGATCTCTGTCCGAAAAAATGGACACTGGAATTCCGTGCAATCTGACTATCTCTCGGATGTACAGCTCTGCATACTGAGTCATGGTGAATGTCATCTTAATAGATAGAAAGTGCGCTGATTTCATAAGACGATCAACTATCACTCAAATGACATAGAATCTTCTGATAGTCTTTGGAAATCCAACTACCAAATCCATCGTGATATTCTCCCATTTCCACTCAGGAATAGGAAGTTGCTTAAGCTTCCCAGCAGGCCTCTGGTGTTTTGCCTTAACCTACTGGCACGTCAAATATTTAAACACAAAATACAAAATATCTTGTTTTATACCCGACTACCAATACATTGACTCCAAATCTTTATACATCTTCGTACTTCAAGGATGAATGGAGTACAGAGTATTATGTGATTTTTCATAACAACACCTCTCTGTGAATCACCAATAGGAACCCAAAGTCGATCTCGATATCGAACTACGCCGTCCTCCTCTGAATACAGTTTCTGACCTTTAGATTCATCTCTCAGTCTCCATTTCTGTAATTGCTCAACAGAAGACTAACTTGCTCGGATCCTTTCCTTCAGAGTCGACTAAACTGACATAGTAGAAAGATTAGGAGCCTCGCCTTTGGCATACACTGCAAGCTCGAATCGCTGAATCTCTGCTTCCAATGGTCTTTGAACTGACAACTGAGTAATAACTGATGTCCTTCTACTCAAAGCATCTGCGACCACATTAGTCTTTCCTGGATGGTAGCTAATATTGCAGTCGTAATCCTTCTCCAGCTCTAACCATCTCCGCTACCTCATGTTTAACTCTTTCTGGGTGAAGAAGTACTTCATGCTTTTATGATAAGTGAAAATCTTGCACTTCTCCCCATATAAGTAATGTCTCTAGACCTTCAGAGCAAATACTATTGCTGCAAGCTTGAGGTCAAGAGTCGGGTAATTCTTCTCATTAACCTTCAACATTCTAGATGCACATGCTATCACGCCATCATTCTGCATCAGGACTGCACCTAAATCAAGCTTCGAAGCATCTGTATATAGAACATACTCTCCTTTCCTTAATGGCATAGATAGTACTGGTGCTGAAGTCAAAGCTTGCTTCAACTTCTCAAACTCTCTTAGCAATTTGATCCCCAAATAAACTTCCCATTTTTATTCGTCAAGGAAGTCAAAGGTACTGCAATAGAAGAAAAGCCCTGAATGAACTTCAGGTAGTAGTCAGCTAGACCCAAGAAACTACGGATCTCGGTTACACTCTTAGGTACTGGCCACTCTTTAATTGTCACGACTTTGCTGGGATCGACCTCAGCTCCATCTCTACAAATAATGTGGCCTAAGAACGCCACTTTCTCGAGCAAAAACTCGCCCTTGCTGAACTTAGAAAATAACTTTCTGTCTTGCAATATCCGTAGGGCCGCCCTCAAGTGCTGAATATGCTCTTCTCTGCTCCTCGAGTAAATCAAAATATCATCTATAAAGACTATGACTGAAATACTTGATTCATGAGATACATGAAGATCGCTGGCATATTGGTCAACCCGAATGGCATCACCATAAACTTGTAGTGACCATATCGAGTTCTGAAAGCCGTCTTATGAACATTTGACTCCTTCACCTTCAGCTGATGGTATCCCGAACGAATATCTATCTTCGAGAACATTGAAGCTCCATGCAGCTGGTCAAACTAGTATTTGATTCTAAGAAAGGGATACTTATTCTTGATGGTGACTCTGTTCAGATCTCTATAGTCAATGCAGAGTCTCATACTATCATCCTTCTTCTTCACGAATAATATCAGTGCGCCCTATGGAGAACAACTAGGGCAAATAAAACCCTTGTCCAGCAATTCCTGAATCTAATCCTTAAGCTCTTTCATCTCGGTTGGTGCTAGACGATAGGGTGCCTTAGAGATTGGAACTGTACCCAATAGAAAATTCCACCTTTCGGCCTGGTGGAATGCCAGAAACGTCCTCAGGAAAGACGCTAGGAAATTTTCTGACAACCTCGACATCCTCTAGATTCTGACTGTCCGGAATAGGTACTGAAATAACACTCGCTAGAAAAGCTTGGCATCCTCGTCTCATAAGTTTCCTCGCTCAGATGCAGGAGATAATGTGCGGTATTTGCTTGTTCCTTGCTGTCTCAAAGACAAAAGATTTTCCGCTGAGTGGTCGAATAGATACTGAACTCTGCCGAAAATCTATCGAAGCTTCATTCAAAGATAGCCAGTCCACGTCAAGAATGATGTCAATCTCAAGCATCGGGAGTACGATGAGATCTGCCTGAACCACATTCCTCTGTAAACAAAGCTCCAGATTCCTCACTATATTCGTAGTAACCATCTGATCAACAAAGGAATAGAAACTCTAAAGCCCAAATCCAATTCCTCGGGTATAATTTTCACTCGCTTGAAAAATGTCTCGGATATGAATGAGTGTGTAGCTCCTGAATCCAGCAATGCATATATAGCTACGCCTGAAATAAATATCATCCATGCGACAAATATACCAACAAATCTATTTGAGATGAAAAATTAAATAATTACTATCATTAATAACCCATAATTCTCGAAAATTGCCTCACTTAATCCTTAGTAAACCTCGGAATTACACAATCCAACTGCATGCAAATATAAGAAAAAATAGAAAATGCCTAATTAAATTATTTTAGTTGCATTAAATAAATGTGGTAGGCATGTTTACATGTTTAAAATATGATTTTCTATTAAAATTCATAAAAATTTGTTTTTAAGGGTTATTCGAGACGCGATCGAGGAACGGAGACCGGATACTGTAAAGGGAAAATATTTTTAATAAATGAAAATTATTTAATATATGGTATATTTAAAATGAAATTTTTGAAAATGATGTCCTTTGAGGTGTTTTTACGCGTCGAGTCGTATTTTAAACAGGTAATCGATTTTCGACGAAAATAAAGAATTTTTGGGAACTCGGTTAATATTTTCAAGAACTTTCCTAAAAAAAATACTTTACCTACATTATAATGAGCCTAATGGGCCTATTATACTAAGGTTATTGGGCCTAAACTCCTACCCAATTATTTATATCAAACTTGATGCTTCCAAACCCTAAACCTACACTAAAACTCACGCCTCCTACATCTAGAATCCTAGGGTTTTTTCTCCATCAGCACACGCGCACAAACACTTATTTTCAAGGCCTTTTTCACGTGACTTTTGAGAATAAAAGCCGCAAGGCTCCCCCGTCTCTCCGCCAACATTCTTGCATCTAGAACTGTTTTTCGTGCGTGAAACACGCAAATGCACATCTTAATCTTTCCTTGCTCATCGTTCATATCATATATGTGTGATCATATATGTTTGCATGAAAAATATGCTACCCTCTATTTATTTTCGTTTTTATGCCCTATACATGAACACACCTTGATTTTCATGGTTTTAAACTCGGGTTATTGATGCACCAAAGGGCTGCCATGGTAGGGCCATTATAAAGGAAATTTTTTAGTAGGTTTAGTGGTCCTAAGGGGCATGGTTTAGGGCTGGACGAGGCAAGGGAAGGGCTGCATGAAAAATTGATTTTTAAGGGGACTGGGGTTGGGTTTAGGTTCCTTGAAGGGCACGGCTCGTGCATCGACTGGGGCTGGGTCCAGGGGTTCTAAGAGGGCTGATGCATGGTCCTAGATGGGTTGAGGGAAGGCTGGTGCGAAGAGAAGGGCTGGAACGCTAGGCTTGGGTCGCGCGAGTTCTTGAAGGGCGTGGGTTGGAGGTTGAGGCGTGCATGGCTAGCTAGGTTGGTCCAGAGGGGTTCTAAGTGGTTTGATCTAGGTCTTAGAAGGGTTGTTCATGGTCTGGATATCTTTGTATAGGGCTAGGCTCGAAGGACTTGGATTTGGTTAGGGCTAGGGTTTGGAAAAATAAGTGCAGAAAATTTAGTAGGCTTTTTAGGCTTTTTCGAGGGTTCTAAATGGCTTGATTTGGGTTGAAAATTGGTTGGTTAGGTGTTAGTAAGTTATGGTTAAAGTTTGGTAAAGTTTCGAGTCGATTCGAGTTAAAACCAGGACTTCAGTTCAAGTTTTAAAACAAATTATGAATTTAGTCGAGGAGCTTAAGTTTACGTCTAAGAAATGTTTATGTGTGTACTTTAACGTATTATGGTAAGTTTGGATGGATTTTGGTCGTCATTTTTAGTTCCAAGGGTAAATTGGGAAATTTAGGGTTTTAGGGGCAAAACGATCATTTTACACCTGAAAAATGTTAGACGTCCTGGTAGTGTCCTGAATGCTGTAATGAAAGTTAAAATGTTTATTTTGAAAGATTATGGAGTTTTATGATGGAAAACGATAATTGCTAAAAGATGTGTTGCATGCTTGGTTTAAAAGAAAAAAATGATATCTATGCTTGAATTTTTATAAGTGATGTTTATGTTAAAAGGTTTTGGAGGAGATGATTTGATTGTGATTAATCCGATGCTGCTGAGAAGTTGAGGCATTTCTTGGATGACCTTCGACCTAGTATACGTCATGAAGTGATGTTGATGCGACTGACGGATTATGTAGCAGCCACTGCTTGTGCTTTCCCAGCTGAGCAAGCCTCGAAGGACCTTGACCGAACCTATTAGGACCTTTCTTGACCAGCCTAACAAGCCATGCATGTCCTTGTGCATGGTGCGATCCAAACACTCACGCGCAAGGCTAGGTTGAGCCCTAGCCGTGCGCCTACCCATCCTCGCCAATCCAGCCATGCGTGGAACACCATGGCTTGTGGCTAGGACCCTCACGAGCACAGCCCCCGCCCGACAACCTCCCTTATATTCCAAAATCGTCGTGCCCTAATCCCTTTGAGCCAAACCCGATCGCACTCTTCCTGCCCTCTTTTCCAGACCTGAAACGTGCATCTAAGGGTCTTTAAACCCTATGTAAATTGAGCCCCTAACCCCCGGAACCTTGCAGCCCCTTCAAGACATCAAGAACCATGAGTTTCATGGCAAGAAACCAAGTTTTGACATGTACATACCATAAAAACGAAAATAATATCATAGCCTCAGATTTTTCATAAAAAAATATATATTCACATATATTATGGCATGAATGATGGGAAAAGAAGGAATAAGGCATGTCTTTGAGTGATTCACGTACGAATATTTGAGCCTAGACGCGAAGGAACGTTGTGGGAGAGACGGAGAAGACCTTGCTGTGTTTTTTTCTTTCAAAGTCGATGTGAATTGGCTTGGGATGTTTAGGTGTGTGCGTGTTGCTGCTAGTGAATAAAATCTAGGTTTCCTTTTGTGTTATGCATGATTTTGTGTAGGATTTAGGGCTTGGAAATTTATGGTTTAGGATACAAATACTTGAGTGGACAACTAGGCTCAATAACATTAGTATAGTAGGTCCATTAGATTGTATGAAAAATATCTCTTTTAGGAAAATTTTGAAAATATCAACTGAGTTTTCAAAAAGTCCTCACTTTAGTCAAAACTCGATTACTGGTTTAAAAAAAGACTCAACACGTAAAAGTATCTCAAAAGATCCCATTTTCGAAATTTACACATTAACTATATCATATATTAAATAAGTAAAAATAATTATTTTATAAAAATATTTTTCCTTTATAGTCCTCGGATCCTTAGATTTGCATGCAGTTGGATTACGTCATCGCATCTTGTACCTTACAATTCCTCCCTCTCTTACATGAAATTTCGACCTCGAAATTAAGACTTACTGAATAACTTCGGGTTGCAACTCCTCATGTCAGTCTTAGTTTCCCAAGTAGCTTCCTCCTCCGAATGATTTAGCTACTTAACCCTGACCATTTGAATAACCTTATTTCGTAGCATTCTTTCTTGCTTATCCAGAATTTGTGTAAACCTTTCCTCGTAGGAAATATTTGCCGTCAACTGCAGATGTTCATTATTTAGTACATGTGAAGGATGCGACATGTACTTTCACAGCATCAAGATATAGAACACAATATGCAATCCAGCCAGCATCGGTGCCAACGCCACTCTATAAGCTAATGTTCCAATCCTCTCCAGAACTTCAAGCGGTCCTATGAACCTCGGACTAAGTTTTCCTTTCTTGCCAAATCTCATAACACCCTTCATAGGTGCTACCTTCACAAACACGTGGTCTCCCACTGCAAACTCTAGTTCCTTTCGATGCTTATCAGCGTAGCTCTTCTGGCGGCTTTGAGAAGTCTTCATCCTATCTCGGATTTTGACTACTAGTTCAGCTCTCTATTTGATCAAATCCGGGCTTAACTCTCCTCTTTCACCAACCTCGTCCCAATGTATCGGTGATCTGCATTTCCTCCTATAAAGTGCCTCTTAAGGAGCCATACCTATAGACGAATGGTAACTATTCTTATAGGTGAACTACACTAGAGATAACTTCGGTTACCAGCTGTCTTGGAAATCAATAACACAAGCTCGAAGTAGATTCTTTAGAATCTGAATCACTCTTTCGGACTGACCATCGGTCTGAGAATGAAACGCTGTACCGAACAACAACTTCGTAAAAGTATCTCAAAAGACCCCATTTTCGAAATTTACACACATTAACTATATCATATATTAAATAATTGAAAATAATTATTTTATAAAAATATTTTTCCTTTATATTCCACGGTCTCCGTTCTTTGGTCGCGTCTCGAATAACCCTTGAAAACCCTGATTTATGCATTCTAATAGAAAACCCTACTTTAAACATGTAAAAATGCCTACCATATTTAATTAATACAAATAAAATAATTTAATTAAGCATATTCCATTTTCCTTCGATTTGCATGCAGTTGGATTATGTAATCGTGTAGTGTCCAAAAAACCAGTATGCGTAAACCTCATGCATGATTGAATTAATTTATTTATTTAATAATCTAAGTATTTCATGCTTTGTGTTAAATTATTTTAAATTCATACATGTTTATTTTATTACGTAAATTTAAAATGTTTTCTCGAGTCTTCGACTTTAGACGAACATTTGATGTTGAACCGGGGGAAGGAGATCGGAGACTATTAAGTTATTAAAGAATTTAAATTACATTTTTATTTTAAATCAAGAAAATAGTTTTAGAAATTCTAGTATTTTTAGGGCTAATTTAATTTACCAAGTGAAATGAAAATATAAAGCATTTTAGGTAGCCAAAAAAATTAAGAAATTAAAACACGTCCACTCGAAATAAAATATTTTAACAATTATTTTATGACTTAATTAATTAAATTAAGTAATATTTAATCAATGATAGAATGTGAATTGTAGGACTCTTAATAAAAGAATATATATGTTAATTTTGAAAATTAAGCATTTTGATCCGTTAATTTGGGATAAAATATTTTATAATGATTTTTATGTCATAATTAGTTTAATTAAATAGTATTTAAATTGGATTAAGATTTTGAGTATTTTATTTAACAATTTTCAAAAAATAAATAAATTAATAAATATGGGAGATATTAACCTTTTGAATTGGGGATTTAAAATTTGTAAATTTGGCACATAATCTTTTTAAATTAAAAGGTGAGATTTTATTATCCAGTGTTTGTTTAAATTATTGATTTGAGTTTTAATTAAACTAAAACACCTAATTACTATCATAATAAATCTATAAAACTCCTACCCAATTCACGTAACAAAACCCACGCACACGCATTGAACACACACAATTTCACATAAACACTCACCAAACTCTCGGCCAATTCTTGCAAGGGAGAGGCTTGGAAATTTTTATTTCCTTTCCACCAACAGCCCAACCGATCACTCCCACAATATTACTTGATTAGTTTAGCCACTTTCTAGCAAGAAAAACGCAGCACAACGCCTCCGTTCATCCTCCGTTCTTCCCCGCGACGATATTCGACGGTTCGAGCGTTTAAAAACGCAAAGGCATGTTTTAATCCTTCTTTTATGCATCGATCTTGTCATATTATGTATTTTGATAAAAATTATGCATGCAAATTTATTGTTTATATGCAAACATGCGATTAAAACAATCGAAAACGTTTCTGAAAATTTGGCTGCATATTTCTTACGTATTCTTGGGTTTCTTGATTTAAATCCTTCGGTTGGTGCCTCTGGATCCTTGATGTTGGTTATGGTTAGGTTTTAGGGCGTGTTTTGGTCGTGTTTGATGACTGGTGAAGGGTTAGAAGTGGCTGGTACAGAAGAAGACATGGGCTATGATATTAGTGCAGGTTACGTGCGTGTAGGGGCTGTAGGTGTCGAATCTTTTGTTCAGCGTATGGCTGGTCCAGGGCCCTTGGTTACGATTTGGGGCACGTCTAAGGGTCCTAGAATGAGTCTTGTTAGGATGGTTCATGCCCTGGAGTGGCAGCTAGGTTGCTGGAAACAGAAAACAACAGCTGCACAAGAATGGGGCTCACGTGAAGGCTGGTGCAAGGCTTCTGGTGTTTTAGGGGCTTGGGTCGTTCCAGGGCCTGGGAAAGTGGTTATGGTAGTTCCTTAGTGTCCTAGGATGAGTCTTGATGTGGTAGTTCATGGGCTGGATGATCGGGTATAGCACTAGAACCAGAAACTCGAAAGCTGCCCAGAAATAGGCCTCACATGAGGGGCTGTTACGTTTCTGATTTTTGGGGGCTTGGGCGCTGGTTCTGAGTAAAAAGGGGCTTCACCATGGTCTTATGTTATGTCTAAGGGTTGAGTCTAGGGCCTGGTTCGAGTTCGATTCCAGTCGGTATAAGCGTGAAGTCGTTAGAAGCGTATAAAGGTCGTAGCATGTTTCCTTGGGGCAGCTTGGTTTCTATGGATCGTAGGTTGTGTTAAGTTGGTTCGATTATTGTTTGGGGATAGTTTAGGCTATTGGACAATAGGTTAGGATGTCGTCTAAGTATGGTTCAAGTCCCGAGTCGTTCGGTAAGTCGTAGGCGATTTTAATTAATTCGGGAGTCGCATGTGTACGTTTGGCTTTTGTGCTAAGTTTAGCGATTTAAATTTTAATGTTACGGCAGCAAGTTCAGGGTGTTCCAATGAATTCACGATGTTTGTAAAATGTATTACCTGCAAAATAATTATTTTTGAGCTGTGCGATTTGTCTTGTGGCCAAATTATTTTAGGGGTTTGGAAAGCGATAAAGTATGACCGGAGACCTCTCTACTCGGTAAAGTATGACCGAGGATTTATGTATGTGGGAGTGGACATCTAGTCGAAAGGCTGTGGTGATCCCTGCCGGCCCAGTACTGTTGTTTAAGTTTGATCAAACGATTTATGTGTATGTGCCACTTGCATTGAACAGAACTCTACGTAAAATTATTTATGTTTATGATTATGCAAAACAATTATGAAAAATATGATTTTTATGAAATTTTTTATGCAAGAAAGTCACGTTATACATATTTATGCTTATAATATTTTATGTACAAGCTAAGTTTAAATTGCATGGATTTTTAATACGTATTATTCGTTATTTACGGTTTATGCGTGCTGAGTCATTAGACTCACTAGACTTGGTCGATACAGATGATGTAGTTGAGGAGACAGGAGGCGGTGACCAATAAGCAGGCTCGGGCCAGTGGCAGGGCAAACCCGAGGACATTTTAGTTTAAGTTATATTATTACGTACGTTCTTTTAAATTATTTACTTTGACTTTTGATTTATTAGGATTGGTGATAAGCAAATTAAATTTATAATTTGTTAGACTATTTTTAAATTTAATTAGTATATTTTTTTGGATTTTAGTATTAATTGGATGTTGGTGATTTATTTTAAATGATGGAGTTTTAATATTAATTTTATTTTAGTATGAGTGGTGACCGTTAATTTATTTTAAGAGCTATACTTTTAATAAATCATTTAATAAGAAAGTTTTTAATTTTTCCACAAATGTTAAAGTATTAGTATGTTAAGATACGGTTCGTCACAAATCGCATCTTGATAGGATCGGTAATGAGCTGAAAGAGTGTTTAGAAAGGTGGGTGAATAAACAATTAACGATTTTCACAAATTTTTATAATATTGAGTCAGTTTAGTGATAAACTGAAACTCGGGAATCTTGTAAATCGATATCAGTCAGTTAACAAGTAGTGTGCGGAAATAAACTGACTGAAAGATAGAATATAAACTGAAATAAGAACACACAGATTTTGTGGATGTTCGGAGATTTCAATCACTCCTACATCATCCCTTCTATCACAAGGATATGATATTTATTAAAAGACTTTGATCGATACAAACAATTGCAAAGACCCACTTCAGTTTTGTACTTAACACTGCCAAACTGAAACTCTTAGTTTACAATCGAAATTCTCAGTATTCAACTGAACTAGAAACAGATTCAGCACAACTGATCTCTTTAAGATAAAGTATTACCACAGCAAATATTTGTGCTAGAAAGCTCGAAGTATAGCCTGATTACTATCAATAAATACGATAAGTGTGAGCTTTGAATCTTGGTATAATTTCAGCAGAGTGATTGCAAGTAAGTCGTGAGTTTCATGTATTTTCAGTTGCTCTTCTCTTCTATTTATAGGCTTATCTTCAATGGTAACAATTAATACGATTTGAATCTCTTCTATCCGTTGTTTGACACGTCAACATTCTTCTGACATTCGTACACTGCACCTTTTTCTGAAATGCGTCACTCCCACTATTAGTTGCAGTCTGTTTAGGACTGTTGTCGGTTAAACGTCTTTATTCTTGACGTGTTCAATTGAAAGATCAGCTGAAAAACAATAGCTGATAAGCTTACAACTGTTCGTAGCAACTGATCAATTTCCAACTGATCAGTCAGTTGTCTGCGTAGTTTATTTCAGCTGGTTCAGTTTTTTTTGATTATCTTTGCATTAATCTTCAGTCAAGGCAACTGTCAGTTCGCATATTTTAATCAGTTACAGTCAGTCTTCTTGATCGGTTAGTTCGATCTAATAAGCGTTCAGTTTGTCAAATCACCGAAATTTAGTTTCCAACAATTTTCTCATTTTAGGTGTTTGACAAAACTTAGAATAAGTGAACTGATCAACTGAATACTTTGTAGATAAAATAATTTCTTTATTGACAACTGTTCCAATGTACAGATTTGTACAAAGAATGAAAGAATGAAGAATCTTGTAACTAATTAAAATAAATCAAAATCTGCCAAAATCTTCGACTGAATAAGTGGAAAGACTGCCTTCTAACTGATTTTCTATTTCTCAACTCTTTTATCAGCTGGTGGTTGATCAGTTAGTTGACTTGGTCTCTTCTTAGATTCCTTCGGCTGAGATTGATGAGCTTCTTCTTCCCCCTTTTTGTCAAACTCCTCCACCTTTTTGGATAATGTTCGAACTTCTGAGCTGATGTTTGAAACGACATTCACCAAAAGATCTTGCATAATGTTAATTCACTTGGTGAGAGAATTCTGCAAATAATCGAAGCGTTTGTTGGACATCTCTTGAGTGTTGAAATGTGCTTCAGCTGATACTCTATCTTTCTGATTTGATCCATATGGAAGAACAAGTTCGTAACATCTGATGTGATCTATTGAAGACTATTGAAAGTGTTCTTCTTCATGGTATCAATCTTCATTGTACGCCAGTTGAGTTGATTTGATGTCCGAAATAGAAGTCATCATACTGACAAGGTTGTTCTGAATAGCTTGAATCTCTTTAAACATTGATTCAGTTTCTATATGAATACCAGGAGACATGGCTCCAGAGGTTTCTGGTGCCTCTTCCCTATTTTGTTGATAAAAAATCACCAATGCCCATGCCCTGTCAGTTGTTTCATCTTCTGTTATTTCCAGAACATCTTCTGTTATTTTTTCTTGAATTTGAGGAAGAGAAGAAGGATTTGGATCAGCAGCAGTATTGGAAGGTTCTTCAATCTGAGAATCAGCTGAGATAGTAGATGGCTCTTCAAAAAGCTCGTCAGCTGATACAATACCTGGCCTTTCAGTTGGTTGACCAGCTTGAACTACCTCTTCAGCTTGATTCAGAACAGTCTCAGCGACTGGTTGTTCTGTCAAGCTTGGTTCATCAACAGGCACTTCTTCAGTTTTTACGAGCACCTCCTATTCAGTCATGATGTTTGACTAAACTGGCTCGTCGATTGCTGTTTGTTCAGTCGTGGCAGACGACTGGACTGCCTCTTCATTTTGAATCAAAATAGCCTCTTCAGCTGGTTTTTCTGTGTCCTTTGGCTCTCAGTTGTGACTGTAGATAAAATATTCAGCTGAATATCAGAGACGACTAATTGTATAACTTCGTCGATATTTGCCAATGATAAATCAGCTTCAGTGTAGAGCTGAGTTTATGCAGTGGTAGATGGAGGAGCAGAAATAGTTGGTTGCGCATCCTTAGTCGAAGGATCAGTTACTTGTTCAAAAGATTCAACAACTGGTTCCTGGGATGGCTTTTGAGGTTGAGCTGAAGGTTCGGCTTCTTCTTCTGATGAGCGATCATGAGAACTTTCAGGAACAATCAGTTCTTACTCCAGTTTCCATTGTTTAATCGCCATCGGCAAAGTGATAAGATCCGAGTCCAGCTGATCATACACTGCCTTGTCAATAAAAGCAGTTGGACTGGTAGGATCATAGTTTTGCCGTAGCTGAACAATCATCTGACTTAGCTTCTTGGCACGGATTTGGTCAAAAAAATATTTCTTCCGTTGCAAGGCTTAACGAATCGAAGAAGCTTTGACCAACTTCAGAACAATAGTCTCCAGTTTGATAAATTTCTTCAGAACTGACTTCTTCTCTAACTGCTTGACAAACACATCAGTTCTGAATCGGACCTATTCATCATATGCTTTCAGCTTATTTTCAGAAAATTCATTGGTCTCTGTCTAGATAAGATCAATGTGACTTTGGATCACATTAGTGGGTCGAGGCTCTTCAGTCAACTTTCCATTTCCCTTGGTGTCAGTTAAAGCGTGAGGGATGTTCAGCCCTGAAGAAGTTGCATCAATATTTTCTCTGATCACTACCCCTTTATAATGGCAAAAGGTAGAGAAGTTGGGCCAGTGATAGAGATTACTGGAGCTTGAACTCTAGCAGATTTCTTTTTTTGTTGTGGAGCAGCTGAAGGAGGTAACTGAAACTCAGTTGCAGTTTTGGTTGTAACAGCCCTTAGCGGTATAACCTTGATTGGATGTTCAGCTGCAGGTTGCATCAGCCTCTCAGTTGGAACGGTGACCAGTTCAGCTACTAGTCTTATTTTTGGTGTCCTCGGCTGCTTGGGTATCTTCGTGGAAGGAGTCTCCTCAGATTCAGTTTCACTGAAAATCAGTTTACGCTTGATTGTCTTCTTCTGAGGTAGTTTCTTGGCTTTCTGAGCCTCCTTCATTTCGATTTCTTTCTTTACTTTCAGAAATTTTTCAGGGGTAATGTCCAGCTTTGTATTTGGTGGTAGGACGTTCTTGACATTGAAGACCTTGAACTTTGATGATCTTTCAGACTCATCACTCACCATCCCCTTTGATTTCAGCAGGTAGCTGAGCTGAACAGCAAATCCCTTGGATTGCTTGGAAGACTAAAATATATTTTTCAGAATATTGAAGATGATGCTTCTCCAGTTCAGTCTTTTCTCAGCCATTATAGCAGTCATGGCCTGAAATTTTTCCAGCGTTAGAGCAACAAATGACCCTGCTTCGGCCAGTAGTCCTTTGGCCACTATATCAGTTAGCAACTGTACTTCTGGCTTCTGTTCCTTCTTCGGATCAAAAACCTTGATTTACCGTCCGTCAGCTGATAGAAGAGTCTGCATCTCCTCTATGTTAGAAGTTCTTACTTCAGAGAAGTTAGCTGGCCCATCAGTAGGCAGCTGAAACAGATTGCTGAAAGATTCCTCATCAATGATCAGCAACTGGTTGTTGACAGTAGTGATATTACCATCGGCAGAGATAAAACCATTGGCGTATAGATCCTAAATCTCCTTAGGAAAAATCTCTTGGGAAGGTAATCCCAAGAACAGTTTGAGTCCAGCCGATTCCAATTTCTTGAATATGTTCTTCACCGCTTCATTAGGAACTGACCAGATAGATGCAAAATCGATTGCCATCGCGTTCAGAATATGAGCTGAGATTTGATTTGCCATTTCTGATTAGTACATTTCTTCGAAAAAGAGTTTTCAGTTTAGATTTGATCTGTAAATTGAAGTAAGCGTAAAGAAAACTGAAATGGAGCGGGGTGTAGTACATATGTGTGTGACGGTTCAAATTATGGACACATGTCAGTCCATGAAAATTTGAATAAAAACATGTGGTTGTGTGATAAAAACGTGTGTGGAACACATGGGTCCATGTTTTAAAATGCTATTCAGTGAAAGACAGCAATTAATGCGCACACAAACAGTCACATCACTTATTATGGAATATTTAACGATTAATCAGTTAAGGGAGAAGATTAGTTGGGTCAGCAACTCAGTGATCAGTTATGAGCTGATTCAGTTCAATTGAAGACTAACTTACTATTGTCTTCTCAGTTAACCATTTAAATCCGATATTTCACCTCAATAAATGCATATAAATAAAAGAAAAGGTAAGAAAAACGCAGTCTGGATAAGTCAAAAGCTTTCAGTTGACTTGAGTCTCTTCGTATTCTTCTATTATTCCTATAACAACCTGACTATAAATAAGATTAAAGACATTAGATAACAACAAATCAGCAAACATGTCTAGTTCAAGCAGTTCCAACGTCCTTGTTTCTGCATCAACACTCCGTCAAATTGAGAGTCTGAAGGAAAGAATTGAAGAGAAAGTCTGTTTAGGAGTCACGTTCTCTTGGATCAAGGTGCACGAACTCCAGAACGTTCATCGTAATGGATTGGTTCCTACTGACAGACAGAGGGTTGTTGCGAGAAAGTACATGCGGCGTTTTGAAGTCAGCCATGTTTCTGAGCTGGCAACAGATCAAGTTCTGATGCATGTGATGCTGAGGAAGGAGTGGAATATGCTTGAGAAGATCTCCTCTTCAGACGCCTTCAGAAGACTTAATTGCCATGATTTTAATACATGGATAACCATCTGACAAATGCCGTAGAAAGGGAAATGAATCGTGTAACTTGGTTTCGATTTTATTCAAAATAAATGAAGTTATGATTAATTGTTGTCTTTTTTATTTTCTGCAAGATTAACTGACATCAGTTGACAAATAGTACACTAACTGAATGAGTAATAACTGATAAACGACAGACTGAGTAAAGTGAACATCAACTGACATAGCATCAATAAACTGATAAAATGACTAGCAACTGACATAACAATAACAAACTGATATGATTAAGATAAGTCAATTAAACCATATATATGTCGAAAGTGAGAAAACTTAGTCTCTGGTAATGGTTTGGTGAAAATGTCAGCAGCTTGTAGTTCAGTTGGCACGTATTTCAGTCTGATTTCTTTCTTCAGAGCATGATCTCGGATGAAGTGATGCCTGACATCAATATGCTTGGTCTTTGAGTGAAGACCTGGATTGTATGTGATCGCAGTTGTGCTGTTATTATCACAAAATACGGGAGATTTTTTTGCGTCGATTCCATAATCTTTCAGTTATTGCTGAATCTAGAGCAGTTGGGCACGACAGCTTCCAGAAGCAAGATATTATGCTTCAGTTGTGGAAGTAGCTATGGGTGTTTGCTTCTTGCTGAACAATGAGATCAGTCGGTCTCCTAGAAACTTGCAAGATCCACTGGTGCTTTTTCGATCTAGCTCACATGCTACATAATCTGCATCTGAATATCTAACTAAATTGAAAGAAGAATATTTAGCATACCATAATCTCACATTTTGTGTGTCTTTAAGATATTTTAAAATGCGTTTGGCAGTAGTAAAATGCGATTTCTTAGGATCTGACTGAAATCTAGCACACATACAAACAGAAAATACTATATAAGGACGACTAGCAGTTAAGTACAATAAAGAACATATTAAACCTCTGTAAAGTGTCGTCTCAACTGATATTCCCCATTCATCTTTGTCTAGTTATATCCATGAACTCATGAGAGTACTTGTAACTGAACATGTTTCCATGCCAAATTTCTTCAGCAGTTCCTTCGTATATTTAGTCTGACTGATAAAAGTACCTGTTTCCAGTTGTTATAACTTTGAGACCAAGGAAAAATGTCAGTTCACCCATCATACTCATCTCAAATTTTTCTTGCATTAACTTAATTAGCAAATTTCTCGCATAATTTAGGGTTAGTTGACCCAAAAATAATATCAACATAAATTTGAACAAGTAAAATATGATCATTCTTAGAAAATTTGAACCGAGTCTTGTCAACTAATCCAACAGTAAAATCGTGATCAGTTAGGAATTTTGAAAGAGTTTCATACCAAGATCTTAGAGCTTGTTTAAGACCATATAAAGCTTTCTTCAAATAATACACATGATCGGGAAAAAGAATGATTGATAAAACATGGTGGTTGTTCAACATAAAATTTCTCCTGCAACTGACCATTCAGAAACACACTCTTCACGTCCATCTGGTAGACTTTAAATTTCTTGAATGATGCACAGGCAAGGAACATTCTGCTTGCTTCCAGTCTTGCAACTGGTGCATAAGTTTCATCGTAGTCAATTCCTTCTTCTTGCATATATCTTTGTGGTACAAGTCTTGCTTTGTTGCGCACAACTGAACCATCTTCGTTCAGTTTGTTTCTGAATACCCATTTTGTACCTATAATAGTTTTAGACATTGGTCTTGGAACTAAGTTCTAGACATTGTTATGGGTAAACTGATTTAGCTCTTATTGCATAGCATTTATCCAGTTAGGATCAGCAAGAGCTTCATCAGTTTTCTTCGGTTCTAGTTGTGAAACAAAAGCTGAATGAATAAATAAATTAAGCATTTGATTCCGAGTTCTTACCGGATCAGATGGATTACCTTTCCCCAATTATGGTGGATGTGATTTCTTCCATCTGTACTCATCAACTGTTGTGTCCATTTCGTCAACTGCTTCAGTTGGCAACTGTATGTTTTCTTCAGTTTCAGTTGGTATTGTATCAGTTGGTAACTGAATATTTTTATTTTGCTCCACCAACTGATTATCAGTAACAATTTCCTGTTCAACTTATTGATTTAGCACTTTTGGTTCTGGTGTTTAAAGGATGTTTCGATTAATGTGATTCTCTTCTTCATCATAATCCTCCAAATTAATATCTGTAAGTCGATCAACTAGCTCAACTGGATCAGTTGGCTTATCAGTTAGCACAAATTCATCAAAAAAAACATGAATAGACTCTTCAACATTCAAAGTGCTTTTGTTAAAGATTCTATAAGCTTTACTAACTGATACCCCAGAAATATTACCTCTGCAGATTTTGCATCAAAGGATTTTAAAAGATTTTCACCATTATCAAGAATAAAACATCTGCATCCGAATATTTTGAAATATGAAACCACACTTTTTCGTCCATGCCAGATCTCATATGGTGTTTTCAAATTATTTTTATTAATCATTGATCTGTTCTGAGTGTAACATGCAGTGTTCACTGCTTCTGCCCAAAACTTTTGACAAATACCAGAATCAGCAACCATTATTCTGGCAGCTTCCTTAAAGGTCCGATTTCTTCTCTCAGCTACACCATTTTGCTGAGGTGCTCTTGCTGTAGAGAGCTCATGCTTGATTCCTGTATTTTCTAAAAATTGTGAAATATTTTGATTCATGAATTCAGTCCCTCGATCAGACCTTATTCGATCAATCCCAACTGATTTTTCATTTAAAAGTCTTTTGAAAAGCTTAATCAGTTGTGCAGCATTTTGGTCTTTGGATTTGAGAAAAATAAGCAAAGTAAATCTTGAAAAATCATCCACGACCACCAAAGTGTATTTCATTCCCTCTAAACTCATTACTGGTATAGGACCAAATAGATCCCTATGTAAAAGTTCTAAGCATCGGGAAGATGATTTACAACATTTGTTTTTAAATGAAGATCTTACTTGCTTACCAAACTGACATGCTGAACAAATTTTATCTTTTGAAAAATCTATTTTGGGCAAACCAGTTACAAGATCATGGTTACTCAGATAGGCAATAGACTTAAAGTTTAGATGGTTCAACCTCTTATGCCATAACCGGTTTTTTGAAGAATTTGAAGCTTTAAGACAAACTGGTGCATAAGGTTGTTCAGTCCAACTGACTTTGTAAGTGTTTCCACAACGATAGTCAGTTAGTATGACCTCATCAGTTGAGTCTATAACTGAACTAGTGTGTCTGTCGAACATAACTGAGAAGTATATGTCGCATAACTTACTGATGCTAATCAAGTTATACTTCAAATTCTCAACTAGTAAAACATCTTGGATAGTGAAATTATTATGGATAAGCTTACCCTTACCCACAGTTTTTCCTTTAGAGTTGTCTCCAAAACTGATGTTTGGACCATTATATTTGATCAGTTGGGATAGCAGTTTTGCATCCCTTGTCATATGTCATGAACATCCACTGTCCAGATACCAAATTGATTCTTTGTGTGTACCTGTCACCTGCAATCACATAAAATATATAATTTTTGTACCCACAACTATTTGGGTATTGAACTGATTAGTCCTTCAGGAACTCAGACTTGGATCAGTCTAACTGACTTTCCAGTAGCTGTGTTCTAGATGGTATTTCTTGGCTTGTGTGTGCTTCGTGTGTAGATGAGACAGTATGAGATTTACCCTTTTCCAACTGGTTGTTTAGCCGATATCTCTTCTGAACTGGCTTGGAGTTATAGTTATAGAAATAGCCATTTGAAAAATTGTTGTTGTACCTTTTAGGTGACCAACTACTTGACACATTTTGAGTTTTGGGGCTATAACCAATACCATATCTCCTGGCCTTGTTCTCATTTACAGTAGGCTGAACCACTAGTTTACTTGGCTCAAATTGTTCTTGTACCACTGCTGATTTTACAAAGTGAATATATTTCCCTTTGTTTATGTTCAGCTTTGGCTGCGTATAACTGGTGGACGTTTCATCTTAGTTGCTGAACCCTGTGCCAGTTTTATCATCAACTAGTTTTTGCTTACTTTGTATTTCAGTTAACGTAGTGATGATTTATTCCATGCTTTAATCAGCTCAGTTTGCTTTGAGTTCTCAAGTGCCAACTGTTGAATCATTAATTGATTCTTGCTTCTTTGAGCATTGAGCTCAACAATCTCCCGTTTAAGACTCAACAAATCAATTGATTCATCAGTTTCAGTTTTATTGTCTTTGGGAACAGTTTGCTTTGCTCTGGCCTTCTCAAAAGATAAGGCAAACTTGTGATACTCATTAACCATGTCGTGAAATGTGGAAATGAGTTCTTCTCGTGTGAAATCAGTTGAGCTAAAGTCAAATACCTTCTGACTAGTTGACTCCAGTTCTGTGCCATCTTCCATCAGACACTTGACTTCTTCATCATCGTCCCTGGAGCTGCTCAAGCTTTCAGGTTATGAATCAACTCCCATGCTTCTTTCTGTAAGCTTTCTTCTCATCTCTTGATCTTCTATTGTGCTCATGAGGTTTCTTTCCTTTGTCAGTTGAGCCTCGACTGTCCTTCTTTGGCTTGAGACAATCAACAATGAAATAACCAGTTTTGTCATAGTTGTAGCAAGCATTAGGTTCTTCTTTAGAATGATTCTTCTGGTATTGTCTTTGGAAGTTTTCCTGACTTCTTCTCATTAATCTTCCAAACTTCTTGACAAACAATGACATTGCATCATTACTCAGCTGATCAGTAGATTTGTCAACTGAACCAGTTGGTTCCAGATTGACAGCAGTTAAGCCATTTGTGGCAGCTGGTGTAGAAAGTTCTCCTTCTCTCGTTTGTAGTTCAAACTCGTAGGCCTTCAGATCAGCAAACAAATCATGAAGTTCGACTTTGTTAAGGTCCTTTGATTCTCTCATTGCCATGGTCTTGACATCCCATTCTTTGGGAAGACCTCTGACCACTTTTAGTGCCACTTCTTTGTTTGAATACAGCTTTTCTTTGGCAATTTTGCACATTTTGATTCTGCTGAAAGTGACTTTATCCAGCGTTTTGTATAGGATGTCCTTAGCCACATTGTCCAGGTTGGCTCTCCTCTTGTCTTCAGTTGTCCATTCCTCTTTGGGCTTTTTAATACGTGTTGTGCCCTTTATGCTAGGGCAACAGCTCTATTAGATTTTAAAATTTTCATGGGTCTGTCAGTGATAACGTCCCACATGTCGTCGTCTTGTGTAGCTAGATGAGCCTGCATTCTGATTTTCCAATCATCGAAGTTTTCTCTGCAAAACATAGGAATTTTGTTGAATGAAGACATTGTAATCAGTTTAGTGTATTAGAATATTCAAGGACAAGACTCAACTGCTCTGATACCACTTGATAGGATCGGTTATGAGCTGAAAGAGTGTTTAGAAGGGGGGGTTGAATAAACACTTAACGATTTTCACAGCTTTTTATAATATTGAGTCAGTTTAGTGATAAACTGAAACTCGGGAATCTTGTCAGTCGATATCAGCCAGTTAACAAGTAGTGTGCGGAAATCAACTGACTGAAAAATAGAATATAAACTGAAATAAGAACACAAAGATTTTATGGATGTTCGGAGATTTCAATCACTCCTACGTCACCCCTTCTATCACAAAGATACGATATTTACTAAAAGACTTTGATCGATACAAACAATTTCAAAGACCCACTTCAGTTTTGGACTTAACACTGTCAAACTGAAACTCTTAGTTTACAATCGAAATTCAAAGTATTCAACTGAACTAGAAACAGATTCAGTGCAACCGATCTCTTTATGATCAAGTATTACAACAGCAAAGATTTGTGCTAGAAAGCTCGAAGTGTAGCCTGATTGCTATCAATAAATACGATGAGTGTGAGCTTTGAATATTGGTATAATTTCAGCAGAGTGATTGCAAGTAATTCGTGAGTTTCGTGTATTTTCAGTTGCTCTTCTCTGCTATTTATAGGCTTCTCTTCAACCATAACAAATAATACGATTTTAATCTCTTCTAGCCGTTGTTTGCCACGTCAACATTCTTCTGACATTCGTACACTGCACCATTTTCTGAAATGCGGCACTCCCACTATTAGTTGCAGTCTGTTTTGTACTGTTGTTGGTTGAAAGTCTTTATTCTTGACGTGTTCAGTTGAAAGATCAGCTGAAATACAATAGCTAAAAAGCTTACAACTGTTTGTAGCAATTGATCAGTTTTCAACTGATCAGTCAGTTGTCTGCGTTGTTTAGTTCAGTTGGTTCAGTTGTTCTTGATTTTCTTCGCATTAATCTTCAGTCAAGGCAACTGTTAGTTCGCATCTTTTGATCAGTTACCGTCAGTCTTCTTGATCAGTTAGTTCGATCTAATAAGCGCTCAGTTTGTCAAATCACCGAAATTTAGTTTCCAACATATCTTGTACTTTACAATTCCTCCCTCCCTTAAATGAAATTTCGTCATCGAAATTGAGACTTACAGAATAACTCCAGGTTGCAACTCTTCAAGTTAGTCTCAGTTTTCCAAGTAGCTTACTCCTCCGAATGATTTAGCCACTTAACCTTGACCATTTGAATAACCTTATTCCGTAGCATTCTATTTGCTTATCCAGAATCTGTGTAAACCTTTCCTCGTAGGAAATATTTGTCGTCAACCGCAAATGTTCATAATTCAGTACATGTGAAGGATGCGACATGTACTTTCGCAGCATCGAGATATGGAACACGTTATGCACTTCAACCAGCATCGGTGGCAACGCCACTTTATAAGCTAATGTTCCAATCCTCTCTAGAACTTCAAACTATCCTATGAATCTCGGACTGAGTTTTCCTTTCTTGCCAAATCTCATAACACCCTTCGTAGGTGCTACCTTCACAAACACTTGGTCTCCCACTGCAAACTCTATTTCCCTTCGACGCTTATCAGAGTAGCTCTTCTGGTGGCTCTGAGAAGTCTTCATCCTATCTCGGATTTTGACTACTTGCTCTGCTAGATGTTTGATCAAGTCCGGGCTTAACTCTCCACTTTCACCAACCTCGTCCCAATGTATCGGTGATTTGAATTTCCTCCCATAAAGTGCCTCTTAAAGAGCCATACCTATAGACGACTGGTAACTATTGTTATAGGTGAACTCCACTAGAGATAACTTCGGTTACCAGCCGTCTTGGAAATCGATAACACAAGCTCGAAGTAGATACTCTAGAATCTGAATCACCCTTCAGACTGACCATCTGTCTTAGAATGAAACGCTGTACCGAAGAACAACTTCGTCCCCATAGCTGAATGCAGACACTTCCAGAACGATGATGTGAACCTCGGATCTCTGTCCAAAAAATGGACACTGGGATTCCGTGCAATCTGACTATCTCTAGGATGTACAGCTCTGCATACTGATTCATGGTGAATATCATCTTAACAGGTAAAAAGTGCGCTGATTTCGTAAGAAGATCAACTATCACTCAAATGGCATTGAATCTTCTGATAGTCTTTGGCAATCCCATTACAAAATCCATCGTGATATTATCCCATTTCCACTAAAGAATAGGAAGTGGCTTAAGCTTCCCAGTTGGCCTATGGTGTTTTGCCTTAACCTGCTGGCACGTCAAACATTCAGACACAAAACGCAAAATATCTCATTTCATGCCCGACCACCAATATAGTGACCGCAAATCATTATAAATCTTCGTACTTCCAAGATGAATAGAGTACAGAGTATTATGGGATTCTTTCATAACAACATCCCTCAGTGAATCACCACTAGGAACACAAAGTTGATCTCGATATCGAACTACGCCATCCTCCTCTGAATACAGTTTCCGACCTTTAGATTCATCTTTCAGTCTCCATTTTTATAATTGCTCATCAGAAGACTGACTTGCTCGGATCCTTTCCTTCAGAGTCGACCAAACTGACATAGTAGAAACATTAGGAACCTCGCCCTTAGCATACACCGCAAGCTCGAATAGCTGAATTTCTGCTTGCAGTGGTCTCTGAACTAACAACTGAGCAATAACTGTTGTGTTTTTACTCAAAGCATCTGCGACCACATTAGCCTTCCCCGGATGGTAGCTAATATCGCAGTCGTAATCCTTCACCAGCTCTAACCATATCCGCTGCCTTATGTTCAACTCTTTCTGGGTGAAGAATAACTTCAAGCTTTTACGATCAGTGAAAATCATGCACTTCTCCCGATATAAGTAATGTGTCCAGACCTTCAGAGTAAATACTACTGCTGCAAGCTCGAGGTCATGAGTCGGGCAATTCTTCTCATAAACCTTCAACTGCCAAGATGCATATGCTATCACTCGATCATTATGCATCAGGACACCACCTAAACCAATCTTCGAAGCATCTGTATAGAGAACATACTCTCCTTGCCTCGATGGCATGGATAGTACCGGTGCTGAATTCAAATCTTGCTTCAACTTCTCAAACTCTTCTGGCATTGATCCCCATATAAACTTCGCATTTTTTTTCATCAAGCCAGTCAAAGGTACTACAATAGAAGAGAAGCCTTGAATGAACTTCTGGTAGTAGTCAGCTAGACAAAAGAAACTGCGGATCTCGGTTACACTCTTAGGTACTGGTCACTCTCTAACTGCCTCGACTTTGTTGGGGTCGACCTCAGATCCATCTCTATAAATAATGTGGCCTAAGAACGCCACTCTCTCGAGCCAAAACTCTAACTTGCTGAACTTAGCAAATAGCTTTCTGTCTTGCAATATCCATAGGGTCGTCCTCAAGTGCTGAATGTTCTCTTCTCAACTCCTCGACTAAATCAGAATATCACATATAAAGGCTATGATAAACTAATTCAGGTACGACTGAAATACATGATTAATGAGATACATGAAGATCAATGGCACATTGGTCAACCCGAATGACATCACCATAAACTTGTAGTGACAATAACGAGTCCTGAAAGTCATCTTATGAACATCTGACTCCTTCACCTGCAGCTGATGGTAACCCGAACGAATATCGATCTTCGAGAACATTGAAACTCCCTGCAGCTGGTCAAACAAGTCTTTGATTCTAGGCAAGGGATACTTATTCTTGATGGTGACTATGTTCAGCTCTCTATAGTCAATGCAGAGTCACATACTACCATCCTTCTTCTTCACGAATAATACCGGTGTGCCCCATGGAGAAAACTAGGGCGAATAAAACCATTGTCCAACAATTCCTGAATCTAATCCTTCAGCTCTTTCATCTCGGCTGGTGCTAGAAGATCGGGTGCCTTAGAGATTGACACTATATCCGACATCAACTCAATAGAAAATTCGACCTCTCGATCTGGTGGAATGCCAGAAACGTCCTCAGGAAAGACGCTAGAAATGTTTCTGACAACCTCGACATCTTCTAGCTTCCGACTGTCTGGAACAGGTACTGAAATAACACTTACTAGAAAATCTTGGCAGCCTCGTCTCTTAAGTTTCCTCGCACAGATGCAGGAGATAATGTGCGGTATTTGCTTGTTCCTCGCTGTCTCAAAAAAAAAAAGATTTTCCGCTGAGTGGTCGAATAGATAATTATCTCTGCCGGAAATCTATCGAATCTCTATTCAAAGATAGCCAATGCACGTCATGAATGATGTCGATCTCAAGCATCGGGAGTACGATGAGATCTGTCTGAACCACATTCGTCTGTAAACAAAGCTCCAGATTCCTCACTATATTCATAGTAACAATCTGATCACCAAAAGGAATAGAAACTCTAAAGCCCAAATCCAATTCCTCGGGTATAATTTTCAGTCTCTTGAAAAACGTCTCGGATATGAATGAGTATATAGCTCCTGAATCCAGTAATGCATATGTAGCTACACCTGAAATAAATACCTTTCCTGCGACAAATATACCAACAAATATATTTGAGTCTAAAAATTAAATAATTCCTATAATTAATATCCCATAATTCTCGAAAATTGCCTCACTTAATCCTTAGTAAACCTCGGAATTACACAATCCAACTGCATACAAATATAATAAAAATAAAAAATACGTAATTAAATTATTTTAGTTGCATTAATTAGATGTGGTAGACATGTTTACATGTTTAAAATATGGTTTTCTATTAGAATGCATAAAACTGTGTTTTTAAAGGTTATTCGAGATGTGATCGAGGAACAGAGATCGGAGACTGTAAAGGGAAAATATTTTTATTAAATGAAAATTATTTAATATATGGTATATTTAAAATGAAATTTTCGAAAATGATGTCATTTGAGATGTTTTTACGTGTCGAGTCATAGTTTAAACCGGTAATCGATTTTCGACGAAAATAAAGAATTTTTGGGAACTCGGCTAATATTTTCAAAAACTTTCTTAAATAAAATACTTTACCTACATTATAATGAGCCTAATGGGCCTATTATACTAAGGTTATTGGACCTAAACTCCTACGCAATTCTTTATATCAAACTTGATGCTTCCGAACCCTAAACCTACACTAAAACTCACGCCACCTAATCTAGAATCCTAGGGTTTTTCCTCCATCAACACACGCACACACGCACTTATTTTCAAGGCCATTTTCACGTGACTTTTGAGAATAAAAACGCCACAAGGCTCTCCCGTCTCTCCGCCAACATTCTCGCGTCTAGAACTGTTTTTCGTGCGTGAAACACGCAAAGACAATCTTATTCTTTCCTTGCTCATCATTCATATCATATTATGTGTGATTATATATGTTTGCATGAAAAATATGCTACCCTATATTTATTTTCGTTTTTATGCCCCATACATGAACACACCTTGATTTTCATGGTTTTAAACTCAGGTTATTGATGCAAAAAAAATCTTCCGCGGTAGGGCCATTATAAGGGAGATTTTTCACTAGGTTTAAGGGTCCTAAGGGGAATGGCTCAGGGATGGTTGAGGCTAGGGAAGGGCTGCACGAAAATTTGATTTTTAAGGGGACTAGGGCTCGGGTTCGGGTTCTTTGAAAGGCAAGGCTCGTGCATCGGCTGGGGCTCGGTCCAGGGGTCCTAAAAGGGCTGAGGCATGGTCCTAGTTGGGTTGAGGGAAGGCTGGTGCGAAGAGAAGGACTAGAATGCTGGGCTTGGGTCACACGAGTTTTTGAAGGGCGCGACTTCGAGGTTGTGGCTTGCATGGCTAGCTTGGTTGGTCCAGAGGGGTCCTAAGTGGTTCGATCTAGGTCCTCGGATGGTTGTTCATGGTCTGCACATGCTTGTTAATGGCTAGGCTCGAAGGACTTGGATTTGGTTAGGGCTAGGGTTTGGAAAAATAAGCGCATAAATTTCAGTAGGCTGTTTAGGTGTTAGTAAGCTATGGTTAAAGTTTGGTAAAGTTTCGAGTCCATTCGGGTAAAACCGTGACTTCGGTTCAAGTTTTAAAACAAATTATGAATTTAGTCGAGGAGCTTACGTTTATGTCTAAGAAATGTTTATGGGTTTATTTTAAGGTGTTATGGTAAGTTTGGATGGATCTGGGTCGCCGTTTTAAGTTCCAAGAGTAAATTGAGAAAGTTAGGGTTTTAGGGGCAAAATGGTCATTTTACATCGAAAAATGTTAGACGTCCTGATAGTAAGTGCCCTGAAAGCTGTAATGAAATTTAAAATGTTTATTTTGAAATATTATAGAGTTTTATAATAGAAAACGATAAATGCTAAAAGATGTGTTGCATACTTGGTTTAAAAGAAAAAAATGATATATATGCTTTATAAGTGATGTATATGATAAAAGGTTTTGAAGGAGATGATTTGATTGTGAGTAATACGAATACGAATACGAAATGATATGATGACATGTAAGGCCAAGGCTCAGTTGACGGGTGAGAGTGTCGCTGATGTCCCCGCGTAATACGTAAGATTGATCAATCGACCAACAGCTGATACGAAAGTCACAGTTAATGATATGAATTCAATAAAAGGAAAACATATATGTATATGATGAAAGAAAAGGTATATGATGTAAGGAAATGATTTAATTTAAGATCCAAAAATAAAACGACGTAATCCAACTGCATGTGAATCTGAGAAAATAGAAAATGACTAATTAAATGATTTTAATTGCTTAAATTAATTATGTTTGATATGCTTATGTGGTTATGAAGTAATTTTTTACTTGAATGCATAAAACTTTATTTTTAAAGGTTATTCGAGATGCGATCGAGGAACGGAGACCGATGGCTGAAAAATGGAAAATATTTTTATCAAATAATTGTTCTTAATTATTTAAAATAAGGTTGATGCTTTATGATATTTTTGAAAATAATGAGTTTTGAGATGATTTTATACGCCGAGACTTAATTTTTATTGGTATTCGATTTTCAATGAAAATATGAACTTCTTGACAACTCGGCTAATAATTTCACGAACTTTTCTAAACGAAATATTTTAAATATGCACTAGTGGGCTTATTGGGCCTAGTATACCATACTAATGGGCCCAAGTTTACACCTTTTATTAAATTAAATAATCCCATAAACCTTACCCCAAAAACCTTATAACTCATGCCCCACTTCCCCTAAATCACACAACTCTTTTCCTCCATCAAAACTCACGCACACACGAGAATTCAAGCAAGGAAAAATAGCGGTTTTGAGATAAAAATCCAGACAAGTTCGTTCGTCGTCGTTCTTCGCATCTCAACGTATTGTCGTGCGTAAAATATGATTGTTTGCATCTCAACGTCGTCTTTCTTCGCCCCACTTCCCCTAGTATTTTAATTATTTTTTCATGAAAAACATGATTGCTTTATGGAAATTTTCGTTTTTATGCATAGACACATAAATAAGGTATGATTTATGTTCCAAAAACTTGATATATTATTGCATGAAGGGGCTGCCATGTTAAAAGATCAAGGAGGGATGTTTTTCCATAAGTTTAAGAGTCCTTAGATGCCAAGACGTAGGCTGCACGTGAACTGGAACCAAGCTAAACGAAATATTGCATGATTGGGCACAAGGGTTCGATTATGAGGGAACCACGACTCATGGCTCGGCTAGGGCTTGACTAGGGCTGGGGCTGGACGTGGTTGGGTGTGTGGAGGAGGACTAGCCATGCTAGGACTCAAGCTCGATGGCTAGGGAAGAGTCCATGCACGATGAGACTCTTCCCAAGCCTACCCGAGAGAACAACAGCGTGCAGGGAGGGCTCGCGGCTGGTCCAGGAGTCAGGCTAGGTCTGTAGGGTCTTGAGGGGGTTCAAGAGGACTGGGCTTGGAGGTGGCTCGATGGTAAGGGTCCTAGATTGGTTTCGAAGAGTCCTAGGAACTTCTACAAGGTTCGCGCAGCTCGGCTCCGTCGTTCAGAGGGCCCCAGAGAATTAGGATTGGTCCAGTGGGTCAAAGAGAGTTCCAAGAGGGGCTGGGCAAGGACTGGCTTGTGGTGGCTCGGGCTCGGTTCGAAGAAAACATGAGGTGGCTCGAGGGTTTTGTTAAGGGTTCGATTCTTGGGGTTTAATGGCTAAAGGGTTCGAACGTGGTTCATGGGGTCGAATCATGGTTCACGAGGTTAATTTAGGTATAAAAATTCTATGTTTAAAATTTAAGAATTTATTAATAAAGTTTGAAATTAATTCGTGATTAAAACGCACTACGAATTAATAATTACGAAATAAATAAAAAGCATTGAATTTAAGCTAAATAAAAATATCATAAAATTTATTTAAGCTTAAATAATTATTTATGATGGTCTAGAGTCCATGAAAGTAAGAAAAAGTCAAAACCGAGAAATTTTACGTCTAGGGGTTAAACGATCATTTTACACCTGCTAAATAGTAAACGTCATGGCAGTGCCCCGAATGCTGTAATATATGTTAAAATAATTATTTTAAATGTTTAAGGAATTTTATGATAAAATGTTGAAACTAATAGATATGTTGCATGCTTGGTTTGAAAAGAAAAATGATATTTTGATACATGATTTTTATAAGTGATGAAAATACGAAACGCTGGAGGAGGTGAGGTAATTGTGATTATTATGACGTTATGATGATATGAATGGAGATATCGTTAGGAAGAAGGCCCCAGAGGGAGCACATTTATGGGAGAAGGCCCCAGAGAGAGCTCGACGATCGTATTTTCATATGATGATGATGATAGGCCAAGGCTTAGTTGACGGGTGAGAGTGTTGTTGATGTCCCTGTCGCCCAGTACTGTGGTTACATGTAGATGGATTCATCGACCTTATGATGAAACGAAAGTCACAATTGACGATCCGAATTCAATAAAAATAAAATGTGCATGTGTTATGATGAAATGAAAAAGGAATATGATTATAATGATATGAAAAAATGTTTAATTTTATACATGTTCATGAAAAGTATTTTATGTAAAAGTATTTTCACTGTTGCATGTGATTGTATACGTATTATTTGCTATTATGGTTATGATTTGCTGAGTCAGTAGACCACTAGGTGTGATCGATGCAGGTAAGCATGATATTGATGTTAATGGAGGTTTTGATGGTTGATCTTACTGGAATTAAGGTGCACATAACCGGAGGACCAACACTAGTTTTTCGCATTTATGATTTAAAGTTTATGTTAAAGATTTTTATGACTTTTATTATGCTGTTGAGTGATTTTTGAGAGGTTGTTAGAGTTAGCTTTATTTTGAATATTTCGAAGTTATGATTGACAAATGTTTGACGATTTTATGTTGTTAATTCTTTCTTTTGAATTTTTAAATATAGTTGGTATGTTTTATTTTAAAATCATGTAAAAATATTTTATATATATGGGTATATGTATCGGCCGAATTATGAGTAAAAAAAAAACCTAGTATTTTTTTAAAAAATCGAGTAGTGGACGTTTCAGTTGGTATCAGAGCAATATTCTTGCAAAGGGTTGTGCCACCGTCAGTGCTGGGAAGCTCATTTATCAAGCCTCTAATTTTTAAGTTTATATGCTTTATATGATTTTATGCTTAGTACCTGCATGATAGCATGGTTTATATGTTTAAGATGCATGTTGTTACAATTTGATGATATTCATGTTTAAAGCTTAAGGATAAATGAAATTTAGATGCTGCATGATTAGAAACCTTTTATTTAAATGCATGTTAATTACGTTTAGGACTTGAAAAACGTTCAGATATAATGCCTCCTAGACGTGCACCTATTACTGATAGGCAAGCCGAGAATACTGAGGACCGTCAAGAGAATGCACCCCCGCCTCCTAATGGGGATGCTGTTATCCGCGCACTTGAGGACATGGCACGCTTTTTTGAGCAGCAGTTGCAGCATGCTCCTAGACCACATCATGACGTTTATGATCAGTTTCGGAGGCTCGGAGGAGTTTTCTGGCACTACTGACCCTTTTGCTGCCGAGGGTTGGATTCGATCTCTCGAGATTCACTTCCGTTAATTGAATATGGGAGACACTGACAGAGTTAGGTGTGCCACTTACATGTTTAGGGATGATTCTTCCCTTTGGTGGGAAGGTGCGGAGCATGGGATTGACGTGGCTACACTTACATGGGTTCGCTTCAAGGAAATTTTCTCTGAGAAGTACTTCACTGGTGATGTCTGATGGCGATTGAAGAGGGAGTTTATGAGTCTCCGTCAGGGGGACACGACTGTGGCTGAATTTTTGAGGAAATTTGAGAGGGGCTGTCACTTTGTTCCCCTCATTTCTAGGGACGCTGCTGAGAAGATGATGCACTTTATGGATGGCTTTCGACCTACCATCCGCCGAAATGTGATGATGATGCGACCGGTGGACTATGCTTCTGCCACTACTTATGCATTTCAAGCCGATCAAGCATTGAAAGATATTGATTTTGAAGTGCGGCGCAAAAGGAAGCAACACCAGCAGAGCTCACAACCGAATAAGAAGCCATATATGGGACCTCCTAGACCTCAAGGGACGCAAAAGCCCCATGGTCAAGTAAAGAAGCCAGGACCACCAAATTCACCACAACTTAGAGCACCAAAACCTGCTGAAAGGCCCCTATGCAAGGAGTGCAGTCACCCACATCTTGGCAAGTGCATGTGGGGGACATACAAATGCTTTGTATGCAAGGATGAAGGACATAAGACTACTGATTTCCCGAAGAAGAGAGCACCTATAGTGGGAAGAGCTTATGTTATGAATGCTAAAGAAGCTGAAGAGGAGCCAGACACGACCCTTATCACCAGTAACCTAGTTATTTAACGTTTATTATATTGCCTTTATTGTATGAAACATTAAATTGGTTATTAAAATTAATTTGGGATTAAAGATAACCTAGTGGAAATTAAGTTGCATGCTCTATCTTAGTTGGAATTAAGAGATGACAATAGAAATCATAGAAATTGGATTTTAATTTTGAGCTTTAATTATGTAAGGAAGGTAATTATTCCCATAACAAAGTTTTAAGGCTTAAATTAGAGGAAAATTAAAACCAAGGGCATGATTAGGAATTTTTTGAAATTTGGAGGGACTAAATTGCAAATAACCAAAATTTTAAGGGCTAAATTGTAATAATTGAAACTAAAGGGACTACAATGCAATTAACCAAAATTTAGGGGGTAAATGGTGATTTCCAAAAATTTTAAGGACCAAATAGTAATTTTTGAAACCTAAGGTGTAAAAGGGTAATTTCTAAAAAATGTAAGGACCAAAAGTGTAATTTCAGGAATTTAAGGGACCAAAAATCGAAATTTCCAAAATTTTAAATGTCAATTTGCAATTTTCGAAAAATTTTTGGGGAATAAAATGCAAAATTCGAAGAATTGAGAGGTCAAAACGCAATTAATAAGAAATTAAGGGGGGAAAATTGTGAATTTTCCTAGGAACAATAGAATCCAATCAATCATCTTCATAAATTTTGGGAAATTAATTATATAAATTCCTTAAGCTTCAACACGAATAATCAAAAAACGTTTTCGACACAGGGAGAATATTCATTCTAGGTGTAGCTACCTATGCACTGCTAGATTCGGGAGCTACACACTATTTCATACCCGAGACTTTTGTCAAGCGACTGAATATTACACCTGAGGATATGGGATTGGGTTTCAAAGTTTCTATTCCTTCCGGTGACCAAATGATCACGTCTAGTATTGTAAAGAATCTGGAGCTTCGTTTATATAAAGATGTGGTTCGGGCAGATCTTATCGTACTTCTTACGTGTAACGTACCGTACTTTTAAATTATTTGAAATTTGCGGAAAAATTAAAAAAAATTTCTTAAATAAGAAGTGAACCTTCACAATTTTGATAAGGTAAACTCTCATCCCACAACCATTGTAACAAAAGATCTCAAAGTAAAGTTTACCAAAATATTGGCTTAAAATCTCATAACCAGTAACGTAACTCAAAGTATTTTTAAACATTCATAAAACTTAAAACATGGCGGTCTTCGGGTTTAGCCTCCCGCTCAGTCCAAGCCAGCTCACTGGTCCTCACCCCTCGTTTCCTCAAATGCATCCTCACCTGCATCGATCAAGTCTAGTGAGTCTAAAGACTCAACACGTATAAACTGGAAATAGCAAGTAATACGTAATAAAACCACATGCGACTTTAAAATAGACCGTACATACTTGAAACTTGAACTTGCAATTAAACTTGAACATACATACATACATAACATAGATGTGCCATAACGTGAAACTTTTCTTAAACATGCTTACATACTAGTACATACTTGAACATACATAAACTTCATAATTTTGCGTAGAGGCATGTTTCAAAGCAAGTGGCCATACATAAATACGCCTGATCAGACTAAACCATAGTACTGGGCTGACAGGGAAGATCCACTGCCACATACATGAGATTTCCATTCATAATTTAACGGGTGGATTGGTCTCTTGTCATACTTTACCGCTTTCCAATCCTGATCTAAACCCGTTCATAATTTAACGGGTGGATTGGTCCCTGACCATACTTTACCGCTTTCCAATCCCAAACATAACTTTGTTCACAAGACATTTAGCATACCTTAAAAACTTAAAAGTATTTTCTTTGCACGTCGAATATACTTACTTGGCGTTGAGAGATTCGTTGGATCTCGTTTTAGGACCACTGCTGCACATACTAACATGAATTTTAACACTTAATTTGCATAACTTAGACGTAGGTATTCATGCTCACCACTGAAGCAAACAAATAGCTTAATACATTCTAGGTTACTCGAGACTTGACCTCGTTTAATCATCGTACTAACCAAGATCTTTAACCCCAAATCAAATCTTAAGGCGAATGAAGAATTTTTCCCAAAAATAGAGGTACAGGGACCTCGTGCCCAGGTCCGGCTCTAGGTCCGTGTAAGTTCGGTAAAAAATACTACTCAAAAGTAGCAAGGACACGGACCCCGTGCTAGGGTCCGTCTACGGGTCCTTGTAGGCACTGACTTTTGACACTTCGGAAGAAACAAAGGGCATGGACCCCGTGCTTGGGTCCGTGTACATGTCCGTGTAGTCTCAAAATTTTGACACTGCGAAGGAAACAAAGGCACGGACCCCGTGCCAAGGTCCGTGTAAGGGTCCGTGTACTCACTGTGGACGAAAACCGACGGGACATCTTAGACTCAAGGCTTATTTCTCCTAACTTTGATCACGTCACCCAAAAACCGACACCTCGAGACTCATCCTAGGAGGCTTTTACATTGACTCAATCTCGTACGAACACCCCCAAGAAACTACACATCCCAAACCACACGACACAAGTCCGTTGATACAACATTTGACACAACCCATATTTTCGTGACTACTAACCCACTCAAGTGCCTAACGACACGAAACGAATCAATGATGACAATCCCAACATCATTAACAATATACCTAAACGCAGCAGCGATCACCCGTCGACCCCCAACGAAGCTTGCAACTATAAAACTTCAAGAACACATCAATAGCATAATTTTCAGAAAAACACAGTTTGAGCAGTCTCACGAAAACGGTCATAACTCACTCAATTTTTGTCCAAATTGTTAAGATCGATTAGGGGCTAATAGTTGAGCTACAATAGCTCGGTTCTTGAAATATTGAGCACCGATGAACTAAATCGAGTTTAACATGAAATCAAGCGGAAAACACTCGAAATAATCCTTCGTAGAAACCGATTAAATATTTTGTAAAGAATTTAAAATATATTCAAGTTGAATGTGTAAAAATATTTTAGTTGAAGCATTTTATCAAACACTTGTATGCAATATTTTGGTATTTGAAGAACACATAAAATGCTTTCAACAATGCATCTTTAAAAGCAATGAAAATGATAAGTAAATGCAATAAAAAAATAGACACGAATTTGTTTATGGATGTTCGGAGACTTCAAATGCTCCTACGTCACCCCTTCTTCTCCTTGGGAAGGATTCACTAGAAGACTTTGATTTATACAACTACTTGCACAAACCCATTCAGCTAGGACTTACCCATTGCCTAAACTGAACTCCTAGCACTAAAGATTGTAGGCAGCACCTCACAATCAGCATATTGTTTAATGTCTCATATGCAAAGACTACATACACAAGTTTATTGTCTTTGTGCAAGACTCACTCAACTAATCTTTGATGTTCAACTCTCTTGTATATGTGTGAGTGATTGTGTGTGATGAATTTATCATTTACAGTGTACATCTCAAGTATCCTCACACAAGGGCTTGTGCTCTCAACTAGCTGATTTTTTCATGCTAACTGTCCATGCTTTAAATCCTCTTCAAAAGCTCTTGTTTTATCTTCAAGATGATGTATTTATAAGCCCCAACAATGATATATACGTTAGACACAAGAATATGACCGTTTGGAAAGTTTCTGTACTTTTTCTGAAATTACAACGGTCAAATTCGTCTTGCTGGGCATTTTTCCGATTGGTCAACTCTGGTCAACTAGTCAACTCTGGTCAACTCAACTGGTCGTTCAGTTAAACTGGTCAGTAGCTGGTTCAGTTCAGTTGGTTAGCTGCTGGTTCGGTTCAGTTCAACTGGTCTTCAGCTGGTCTGGTTCAGTTCAAATGGTCTTCAGCTGGTTTGGTTCAGTTCCAGCTGGTTCGGTTCAACTGGTCTGGTTCAACTGGTCTTCAGCTGGTCTGGTTCAGTTGGTCAGCAGCTGGTTCAGTTCAGTTGGTCTTGTTCAGTTTCAGTTGGTGTGCTGAAATCAGCCTAACTGATTTAAATTTGTGCAAAACTAGTAGCTTCATCATCATTTATCATCATCTTAAGCTTCTATTCAGACTTTTACTTTTAAAGATGATTTGAAGATCTTTGTCTTATCTTTTCAACGCATACTGAATCGCTTCATTTTAATTACCGAGCTGAGAGATATGACCAAAATACCGCAACTGCTCAAACCCAAGTGATTGCTGTTTTCGTGTGATCAGTTTGGTATTTCAGAGATCAGTTAGACCATGATAACATCCGATTTTGCCCAACTGACGTGAAATACGACTTGTTCCAAATTAAGTTTTCTAATCATTCTAGTTAGCGGATTGTCATTTGGATCATCCAGATGAGAGATATAATAAAAAAAACAAAAGCTTGCCAGAAATTCAGTTTGTGCAGAATTCAGTTTCAGCTTGCTTCTTGTGTTAACAACTTTTTGCGTTGCAAACTAGACTCGTAGATTGGTATAAAATTTGCAGCCTAGTTATGCTCGAGAAATTACAGTTTATTCGTTGAAGGCAGAGCATATGTGCTGCGGCGAAAAATGAGCCATGGAGAAAATTGGTTAGTTGTCCCTCTTCTTTTAAAATTTTCAAAATTTAAAAAATATATGGGGAGAACTTATTAAAATTTTAATGGAGTTATTATTTTTAAATATTGAGGGGGAAAAAATTTTGTTTAAAATGTTTTGAAAATATGACTTTTTGATTCACACAAAAAGGGGGAGAAATATGTTAGTTGAGTTGATTGTTTATCCAAGATTTGTGATCATCAAAAAGGGGGAGATTGTTGGAACTTTTCAAGTTCGCAATCTTGATTTTGATGTTAACAAAACTTGTTATTGTGTTTCTAACACAAATATTTCAAATTTTATATCAAATCAAATGTATCAAAAAGTTCTACATTTTATTTGTTGAAAGTTTTCCCAAAATCTCGATCGAAAAATCGTAGTAATTCATAATACAGTGAAAAACGAAGTTTCAGATCTAAAACTTGTTTCAAAACTGATCCAACGAATTTTCCGCTCAAACTTGCACATCATACATGGATTTTTACGCATAATAAACAAAACAACACATACTATGACATGATCGACGTAAGAAAAATAGAATATATGTGCCTTATGATGTTAAAGTTTACCGAACTGACGATACCGAAGCGGGAACGGAGAGAGGGTTGATCCAGTACGAACATGGCACGGTTTCCTTGAAATAAAACTCACGAAAATTTGCTGGAATACTGAAGAGAATGGGGCGGCTGCTCTCTCCTTCAAGAACCCTAGTTTTTGCTCTCAAATTCTGAAAATAAAATGTGTAGCTGTGTGTTGTGTGTTTTGGTGTGTGTAAAAATGTGTAAGTGTGTGTAACATGTGTGTGTGTTTTAATTAGGAGAAATTATTGATAAATTAACTAATTAAAATACTAATTAAAAGGTAAACCCACACCAATTTAATCAAACTCCTAAATTAAAATAAATACACAATGATTTTATAAAATTCTCCTCTTTAACAAAATAAAATGCACAAAGCAAACTTTAAAAGTTTTAAAATTATAAACTCACTAAATACATAATTTAGGCTTTAAAATGCTGAAACTTATTAAATTAATTAATATGCCCCAACCTTAACTTAAAAATAAAATACCACATTTAAAAATTGTCAAAATCGTCACTGGTCTCTTTTCCTCGATCCCCCATCGAATAATCGCCTGAAACATGAAACTCAAGAAAATGTTTAACGTGCATCACATAAACATTATAAATTTAAAATAATGCATTTGGATAAATCATGCATCGCTCAAACTCTTTTTAAATTAAATAAATGATTTGATAATTAAATAATGCATGAGTTTTACGTGTACTGATTTTGGGCTCTACAGTTCCTCCCTCACTTATATAAATTTCGTACTCGAAATTAAATCTTACCGAACAACTCCGGGTAGCGAATTCTCATATCCGCTTCGGTCTCCCAAGTGGCCTCTTCTACTGATTGATTTTGTAATGCCCGAGATTGTAGTACTGTAATCAAATATTGCTTAATTGACAGAATTGAGATTTCAGGAGCTAAAATAAGACGTGAAAGGAGAAGCCGGGAGTCGGTATATTATAAGCCAAGATGTTGGACAGAACATCTGGCGCCCGAGCGGTAGGAAAAGACTGCCCGAGCGCCAATGTTGAACAAGAGGAATACTTGGACAGAAGGTTCGGCGCACGAGCGGTAGTTTGTGACCGCTCGAGCGCCAATGTTCAATAGGGATATGTCTCGGACAGAACATCCCGCGCCCGAGCGGTACATTGCAACCGCCCGAGCGCCGACTGAAATGTGTGAAAATAAGCCACGTTTCTCTCTTATGAAACTTGAGATATATATAAGCCAATAAATTCATTCCTTCAGAATTGAACAGAAAGAAGAATCGAGGAAAGCTACGGAAATCCTCACGCCTTTTCCTATTTTGGATTTGTGATTTGTGCAAGATCCGCCCGTCAGAATTTCAATCTGACTTCAGTATCGTGTTTCTATCGACGAGAGCTTCAACTAGACGTAAGTTTTATTGAATTTTGATATGGTTTGAAATTATGGTATTGTCAGAATCGGATAGGATTGATATATGATGTTCTTGAGATATTAGACATCGTAGAACCGAGAACAGATTGAAGAAGAGATTGGTTATACATTTGTTATGATTTTCAGAGATGTAATTGGGATTATTCAGATTTCTGAGATTATGGATTATATTGGATATTGGTTATTATTTGTAATTGATATATGTTGTTGTCTGAGTCGACGAAGATATCGATATTGTACCGTTATTCCGTCGATATTGAATTAGATTGAGTATTGATCAGAACAGATCTGAGTGAGTTAAATATTGATATGTTGTGCCTATTCGATAGGTCATTGCAGATTGATATTGACATCTTTGAATTTGAGACTTCGACAGAGCCAGAAACCGACGAAAGAAAGGTATAAATCAATGTTAACCGGGAGATCGACTTGGGTCAGATTAGACTTGAGTTTCCCTAAATCACATACTTGTATGTTATTGGTTTCATACCTTTATATTGTTTGAATGAATATGCTTAGTCTATTGATTTATAGAAAAGCAGCGAATAGAAGATAGCTATTGAGTGAGAGTCACTGACAGAGGTGCCAGATTATGACAGAGTAGTCACTGGCCCATTGCACATTGTCAGAATAGGCATTGGCGGATATGCTAAGTTTATGGCGAATATGCCAAGACAATGGATATTTGATTTATATGATTGTTGCTTAGGAGTATATCGATTCCTATCGCTGAGATTCGATATATGCGTTAATGTCCAGGAACTGGGATCCCTAGAATAGAGATAAATCGAGTCTGAAATGACGAGTCAAAGAGTTTTATCTGTATTCACTAATGTGTCATAAATTATGATTTATGTTTTGTGATACATGGTTTATTCTTTTGTATATGATTTTATGCATTGCATGTATACATTGTTTAGACTGAGAGTTTATTCTCACCGGAGTTATCCGGCTGTTGTCGTGTTTGTATGTGTGCATGACAACAGGTGGGACAGGATCAGGGTCAAGAAGAGGATGAGAGAAAGGACAAGTTAGCGTGGTGATCCGGAGCAGAAGTAGTTAGGTTTCAGCACTTGATATATAGTAGTTGAACCCTAGTTTCGTTTGTTGTATGCTGTACAACTCTTGTACTTTTATACTGATATGTATACTAGACTGATTCCATTACGTTCCGTATTTAAAAAAAAAATTTAGACCCTGTTTATCTTAATTGATTGAATTTTTCCAAGAATGAGTAATAAATGAATTAACGTCCGGGTCCCCACAGCAGGTGGTATCAGAGCTGTAGGTCCTTTAGACTGAGATAGAAGCTAGTGAGCGGGGTAGATTGAGTTTTCTTTCCTTGCCTTTGAATGCTAGCATGTTTTACTGCTTTGAGATACATGTTACTTGGTTATCTGATTTGATATGGTAATGTGTATTATTGAGAATGAATCAGAACCGATTCTTGATCAGCAGTAAGATGATCGGAGGGGGGACTGAACTGAAACAGATTTGTTGTATTGGGTTACTAATCATTTTGATAATCAGATATGCCTCCCCGAAGAGTACCGGAACAGGGCAGTACTTCGGCTAATCCGATGGATGTGACAGTAACTCCGATGGAAACGCTACTGAAGAGATTTTAGTCGTTCAAACCGCCAACCCTGAAAGGAACAGAGACTTCTGTTGACTGTGAGTGTTGGTTAGATGACATTGAGATGCTGTTTGATTCGTTGGATTACACTGATGAGCGCCGAGTCAAACTGATTGGACACCAATTACATGACGGTGCAAAGAATTGGTGGATCACGACAAAGAGAGCTTTGGAGCATCGAGGTACAAATATCACTTGGAATGTCTTTAAAACTGAGTTCTATCAGAGATTTTTTCCAGTGTCATACAAGAAAGAGAAAGGGGCAGAGTTTGCGAATTTGAGACAGGGTGAGTTGAATATTGAAGAATATGTGGCCAAATTCTCTACATTGCTCCGATTTGCTCCGCACGTTTCCGAGAATGATGAAGCTGTTGCTGATCAGTTCATTAATGGCCTGAATCCCGAGATTTTTACATTGTTGAACACAGGGCGACTGAATAACTTTGTTGATGCCCTGAACAGAGCAAAAAGAGCTGAAGCTGGTATGATGAGACAGAAAAGAGCTTCGTATGTTCCTACAGCACCGAGACCACAGCAACCACCTCCCAGATGTGAGAGTGGCAGCAGCAGTGGTGGGAAGAAGGATTATCTGAAAGCCGGAGGAAAACAGTTTAAGAAGTCTGGCAGCAGTTCTTCTAGCTCCAGTGGTTCACGACAGAGCCAGAGTTATACCGGAGTGTACTGCAGAACCTGCGGATGGAGACATCCCACTGAGCAATGCCAAGGAGTGATTGGTAGTTGCCGTATCTGCAGACAGCAGGGACACTTTGCCAGAGTTTGTCCACAGAGAGGTTCCCAAGGTCCCAGGGAGCAGAATCAGTTGGATCAGTGGCTCAAACTGATAGACGATTATCAGCTGTACATTCTTTACAGCCACCACCATCCACCCAGTCACAGCAGAGGCCAGGAGGAAGCCAGACCGTTAGCTAGCCTCCTAGACAGCAGGCCAGAGTCTTTGCCTTGACTGAGGAGCAGGCTCAGGAAGCACCAGACGATGTGGTTGCAGGTAACTGTTCTTTATGTGGTTATCCTGCTTATGTATGGATAGATACTGGTGCATCTCATACATTTATATCTGAGAAATTTGCATTGAGTCATGCATTACTTGTTGAGTCCTTATCTACTGTAGTGTCTGTTTCTTCTCCGTTGGGGAAATGTTTGATATCCGTGAATTCGATCAAACATTGTACACTGCAGTATGAAGGGCATGAGATTGAGTTAGATTGTATTGTGCTTGGGTTGTCTGATTTTGACTGTATTATCGGTATTGATATGTTGATCAAGTACAGAGCTACCGTTGATTGTTTTCACAAGATTGTGAGATTCAGACATGACATGGCTGACGAGTGGAAATTTTACGGTAAGGGTTCTAGATCTAGAATTCCTTTGATATCTATTATGTCTATGACTCGATTGTTACAGAAAGGAGCAGAGGGGTTCTTTGTCTATTCAGTTGATTTACTGAAATCGAGTCCATCATTGGCGGACCTGCCGGTGGTGTGTGAATTTGCTGTTGTCTTCCCAGATGAGATTCCGGGTTTACCTCCGATGCGAGAGATAGATTTCAGCATTGAATTGCTATCAGGTACAGTTCCGATTTCTAGAGCTCCGTATAGAATGGCACCAATTGAATTGAAAGAATTGAAAGATCAGTTAGAAGATTTACTGGCCAAGAGGTACATTAGATCGAGTGTTTCTCCTTGGGGTGCTCCGGTGTTATTTGTGAGGAAGAAGGATGGGTCAATGAGACTTTGCATTGACTATCGGCAACTGAACAAAGCTACGGTAAAGAATAAATATCCTTTGCCTCGTATTGATGATTTATTTGACCAGTTGAAGGGTCCTTCTGTTTATTCCAAGATCGATCTGAGATCTGGATACCATCAGTTGATAGTCAGAGATTCTGATATCTCAAAGACTGCGTTTAGAACCAGGTATGGACATTATGAGTTTATTGTCATGCCGTTTGGTTTGACGAATGCTCCAGCAGTTTTTATGGGTATGATGAACCGTGTGTTTCAGAAGTATCTCGATGATTTCGTGATTAATTTTATCGATGATATTTTGATTTATTCGAAGAATATGATTGATCATGCTGAGCATCTGAGAATTGTGTTGAGAACATTGAGAACTGAGAAATTGTATGCAAAACTGTCGAAATGTGAATTCTGGTTGAGACAGGTTGTATTTCTGGGTCACATTATATCCGGAGATGGTATTTCTGTTGATCCTAGCAAGGTTGAGGCTGTGATCAGTTGCTCGAGACCGACATCAGTACCAGAGATTCGCAGTTTTATGGGTTTGGCAGGGTATTACCGACGATTCATTAAAGATTTCTCCAGTATTGCTAAACCGATTACGCAATTGACTCAGAAGAACGCTCCATTTGTATGGTCTGAAGACTGTGAGTCCAGTTTTCTTGAGTTGAAGAAAAGATTGACCAGTGCTCCGATCTTGACTATTCCATCAGGCACTGGTGATTTTATCGTTTATTGTGATGCTTCTCACAGAGGATTGGGATGTGTTTTGATACAACGGGGACATGTGATTGCTTATGCTTCGAGACAGTTGAAGCCACATGAGACTCGTTACCCAATTCATGATTTTGAATTGGCGGCTATTGTATTTGCTTTGAAGATATGACGACATTACCTCTACGGTGAGAAGTCTGAGATTTATTCTGATCACAAGAGTTTAAAATACCTGTTTTCGCAGTCAGAATCGAATATGAGACAGAGAAGATGACTTGATTTGCTGAAAGACTTTGACTGTGAAATCAAATATTATCCAGGAAAGTCGAATGCAGCAGCGGATGCACTGAGTCGAAAGGTATGTTCTTTATCCTTATCAACAATAGGTGTTTCCAATTTGATAGAAGATTGATGTTTGTCTGGATTGATATTTGAGACAGATCATAGACCATTGAGATTATGTACTGTTCAAGTCGAACCAGTGCTGATTTTAAGAATTAAAGCGGCTCAGAAAGTTGATCAGAATGTGCAGAATTCTATATCGATGGTCAAAGCAGGGCATCGATCAGAATATCAGGTACATGACAATGTACTGTATGTGAATAATCGATTGGTTGTGCCAGATGTTTCAGTGTTGAGACAGCAGATATTGTCAGAAACGCATAGCAGTCGATTTAGTATTCATCCTGGTGGCAGAAAGATGTATAATGACTTGAAAAGACAGTTCTGGTGGAAACAAATGAAAGCTGATATTGCAGAGTTTGTATCCAGATGTCTGAATTGCCAACAGGTAAAAGCTGAAAGAAAGAAACCCGGAGGATTGTTACAGAGTTTTTCTATTCCTGAATGGAAATGGGATCACATTTCCATGGATTTTGTGACGCAGTTACCGAGATCCTCCCGAGGTTGTGATGCGATTTGGGTTGTGATTGACCGATTAACCAAATCCGCATGTTTTATTCCATACAAGATGACGTACAGACATGACCAGATGGCAGAGATTTATGTCAGAGAAGTGGTCAGATTGCACGGACTGCCGAAGTCGATTGTTTCAGACCGTGATCCTCGGTTTACTTAACACTTTTGGCAGAGTTTGCAGCAGGCTCTAGGTACGAAGTTACATCTGAGTACCGCATATCATCCACAGACCGACGGACAGTCAGAGCCGACTATCCAGACACTGGAGGATATGCTAAGAGCGGTAGTGCTTGATTTTAGCGCTAGTTGGCAAGATGCATTGCCACTTTGTGAGTTTTCGTACAACAATAGCTATCAGACGAGTATAGAGATGTCACCGTTTGAAGCGTTGTAAGGAAAGAAATGCAGATCCCCTCTGTCTTGGGATGATATCTCTGAGGTACCTGAGATTCGACCAGATATGATCAGAGATATGACTGAAAAAGTGAAGCTGATTCAGAAGAGAATGAAGACAGCACAAGACAGACAAGCCAAATATGCCATTGTTCGACGAAGACCGTTGGTATTTGAGGCTGAAGACCGAGTATTCTTGAAGATTTTGCCTTTCGGAGGAGTTTTTAGATTTGGCAAGAAGGGGAAGCTATCTCCACGTTATATTGGGCCGTATGAGATTCTCGAGAAGATAGGAGATCGTGCCTATCGTCTCGCATTACCGCCTTCTCTATCTGGAATACATGATGTCTTTCATGTATCTTTATTGCGAAAGTATATTTCTGATGCTTCACATATTATTCAGCCAGATGAGGGCGAGCTTGACGAGACACTGAGTTACTTCGAAAAGCCGATACAGATTCTCGAAAGTAAAAAAAAACAGCTCAAAACGAAGACTATTCCACTTGTGAAAGTTCAATGGAGTCGTCACGGCATCGAAGAAGCTACCTGGGAGACTGAGTCAGATATGAGGCAGAGATTCCCAGAGTTATTTCGATGATGCGAGTTTCCTATTTAGCTTCTGTTATACATTTATTTCTGATATGATTTGATTGCCTGTGATTTCGGGGACGAAATCAGATCTTAGGGGGGGATAAATGTAATGCCCGAGATTTTAGTACTGTAATCAAATATTGATTAATTGACAGAATTGAGATTTCAGGAGCTAAAATAAGACGTGAAAGGAGAAGCCGGGAGTCGGTGTATTATAAGCCAAGATCTTGGACAGAACATCTGGCACCCGAGCGGTAGGAAAAGACCGCCCGAGCGCCAATGTTGAACAAGAGGAATACTTGGACAGAAGGTTCGGCGCCCGAGCGGTAGTTTCTGACAGCCCGAGCGCCAATGTTCAATAGGGATATGCCTCGGACAGAACATCCCAAGCCCGAGCGGTACATTGCAACCGCCCGAGCGCAGACTGAAATGTGGGAAAATAAGCCACGTTTCTCTCTTATGCAACTTGAGATATATATAAGCCAATAAATTCATTCCTTCAGAATTGAACAGAAAGAAGAATCGAGGAAAGCTACGGAAATCCTCACGCCTTTTCCTATTTTGGATTTGTGATTTGTGCAAGATCCGCCCGTCAGAATTTCAATCCGACTTCAGTATCGTGTTTCTATCGACGAGAGCTTCAACTAGACGTAAGTTTTAATGAATTTTGATATGGTTTGAAATTATGGTATTGTCAGAATCGGATAGGATTGATATATGATGTTCTTGAGATATTAGACATTGTAGAACCGAGAACAGATTGAAGAAGAGATTGGTTATACATTTGTTATGATTTTTCAGAGATGTAATTGGGATTATTCAGATTTCTGAGATTATGGATTATATTGGATATTGGTTATTATTTGTAATTGATATATGTTGTTGTCTGAGTCGACGAAGATATCGATATTGTACCGTTATTCCGTCGATATTGAATTAGATTGAGTATTGATCAGAACAGATCTGAGTGAGTTAAATATTGATATGTTGTGCCTATTCGATAGGTCATTGCAGATTGATATTGACAGCTTTGACTTTGAGACTTCGACAGAGCTAGAAACCGACGAAAGAAAGGTATAAATCAATGTTAACCGGGAGATCGACTTGGGTTAGATTAGACTTGAGTTTCCCTAAATCACATACTTGTATGTTATTGGTTTCATACCTTTATATTGTTTGAATGAATATGCTTAGTCTATTGATTTATAGAAAAGCAGCGAATAGAAGATAGCTATTGAGTGAGAGTCACTGACAGAGGTGCCAGATTATGACAAGTAGTCACTGGCCCATTGCACATTGTTAAAATAGGCATTGGAGGATATGCTAAGTCTATGGCGGATATGCCAAGACAATGGATATTTGATTTATATGATTGTTGCTTAGGAGTGGATCGATTCCTATCGCTGAGATTCGATATATGCGTTAATGTCCAGGAACCGGGATCCCTAGAATAGAGATAAATCGAGTCAGAAATGACGGGTCAAAGAGTTTTATCTGTATTCACTAATGTGTCATAAATTATGATTTATGTTTTGTGATACATGGTTTATGCTTTTGTATATGATTTTATGCATTGCATGTATACATTGTTTAGACTGAGAGTTTATTTTCACCGGAGTTATCCGACTGTTGTCGTGTTTGTATGTGTGCATGACAACAGGTGGGACAGGATCAGGGTCAAAAAGAGGATGAGAGAAAGGACAAGTTAGCGTGGTGATCTGGATCAGAAGTAGTTAGGTTTCAGCACTTGATATATAGTAATTGAACCCTAGTTTCGTTTGTTGTATGCTGTACACTTGTACTTTTATACTGATATGTATACTAGACTGATTCCATTACGTTCCACATTTAAAAAAAAAAATTTTAGACCCTGTTTATCTTAATTGATTGAATTATTCCAAGAATGAGTAAGAAATGAATTAATGTCCGGGTCCCCACAGATTTAGCCACTGGACTTTGATCATCTTCGTCACCTTGTTCCGAAGTCTACGCTCCTGTCTGTCTAGGATTTGGATGAGTCTTTCCTCATATGACAGATCTGGAGTCAACTGCAACGGCTCGTAGCTCAAAACGTGTGAAGGGTTAGCTAGATATTTCCTCAACATCGAGACATAGAACACATTGTGTACCCCGGCCAGATTCGGCGGAAGGGCAACACGATAAGCTAGTGTCCCAACTCTGTCAAGAATCTCAAACGGTCCAATAAACCTCGGGCTGAGCTTGCCTCTCTTCCCAAATCTCATAACACCCTTCATGGGTGCTATCTTCACGAAAACTTGATCGCCTATGACAAACTCTACACCTCTTCTTCTCTTATCAGCATAGCTCTTTTGACGACTCTGGGCGGTCCTCATTCTGTGTCAAATCTTGACCACCACATCTGCAGTCTGCTGAACTATTTCTGGGCCAAGTTCTGCTCTCTCTCAGACTTCATCCCAATGAATCGGTGATCTGCACTTCCATCCATACAACGCCTCGTAGGGAGCCATACCTATAGATACTTGGAAACTATTGTTGTAGGTAAACTCCACTAGAGGTAGCTTTGATTCCCAATTCCCCTGGAAATCGATCACAGAAGCTCGCAGCAAGTCTTCTAAAATCTAAATCACTCGCTCAGACTGGCCATCTGTCTGCGGGTGAAAGGCTGTGCTTAAAAGCAACTTCGTCACCATGGCTGCCTGTAGGCTCTTCCAGAAGGACGATGTAAACCTCGGGTCCCTGTCGGACACAATAGAAACTGGGATCCCGTGCAATCGGACTGTCTCCCGGATATAGAGCTCCGCATATTGCGTCATGGAGAAAGTCTTCTTCACTGGCAAGAAGTGCACTGACTTAGTGAGTCGATCCACTATGACCCAAATGGTATTAAAACCTCTGACTGACTTCGGCAAACCAACAACGAAGTTCATGGTAATATTCTCCCATTTCCACTCAGGGATAGGGAGCGGTTTAAGCATTTCTGCTGGCCTCTGATATTCCGCTTTCACCTGTTGGCAAGTAAGACATTCTGATACGCATCGGCGGATGTCTCTCTTCATTCCTGGCCACCAATATAGAACCTGTAAGACCTTGTACATCTTGGTACCTCCGGGATGGATGGAATACGGAGATGCATGTGCCTTTGACAAGATATCTTCTCTGATCGAATCAACGTTAGGCACCCAAATTCTCCCTCTGTATCTCACAATACCATCTGACACTGTTTATAGTACACTGCCCTTGGCCTCGTCCTTCAGCCTCGATTTCTGCAACTGCTCATCTGAAGGCTGTCCTCTACGGATTCGGTATAGCAAAGAAGGTTGGACTGTCAGATTAGACAGCCTCGGAGCTCTGCCCTTACAATAAACCTCTAGGCCAAACCTCTGAATCTCAGACTGAAGAGGTCTCTGTACTGAAAACTATGCTACAACTGCAACCTTTCTGTTCAAAGCATCTGCGACAACATTAGCCTTTCGCGGATGGTAGCTAATTTCGAAGTCGTAATCTTTTGCCAGCTCTAACCACTGTCTCTGTCTCATATTTAGTTCTTTCTGCGTGAAGAAATACTTGAGACTCTTATGATCAGTAAATATTTGACATTTCTCGCAGTACAAGTAGTGTCTCCAAATCTTCAACGCAAAAACAACGGCGGCTAATTCTAGATCATGAGTTGGATAATTCTTCTCATGCACTTTCAATTGTCTGGAGGCATAAGCTATAACCCGACCATGCTGCATTAACACTGCGCCTAACCCAAGCTTAGATGTATCGGTATATAACACAAAGTTGTCTTTCCCTGATGGCATGGCTAACACTGGCGCTGAAATAAGAGCTCGCTTCAAAGGATCAAAGCTCTTCTGACGTTCATCACTCCATATGAATTTGGCATTCTTCTTTGTCAATGAAGTGAGTGGCACTGCTATTGAAGAAAACCCTTGAATAAACTTATGGTAGTAGCCGGCTAAGCCCAGAAAACTGCGGATCTCTGACGCATTCTTCGGCTCAACCCACTGCTAGACACTATGTGACCCAAAAATGCTACCTTCTTCAACTAGAATTCACACTTACTGAACTTCGCAAATAACTTGCGACTCTGCAAGACCTGTAAGACTGTCCTCAAATGCTGGCTGTGCTCCTCATGGATCTTTGAGTAAATATGGATATCGTCGATGAATACTATGACGAATTGATCGAGGTAAGGCCGAAATACTCGGTTCATGAGGTCCATGAAAATAGCTGGAGTATTTGTCAGTCCAAACGACATCACTAAGAATTCGTAATGCCCATACCTGGTTCTGAAGGCTGTGTTATGAACATCTGCATCTTTTACCTTCAATTGATGATACCTTGATCGAAGATCTATCTTAGAGAACACTGTAGCTCCCTGTAACTGATCAAACAAGTCCTCGATCCTTGGAAGTGGGTATTTATTCTTGATCGTTATCTTGTTTAGTTCTCGATAATCGATACACAACTTCATGCTCCCATCTTTCTTCTTTACGAAGAGTACTGGTGCGCCCCACGGTGAGAAACTAGGGCGGATAAATTCCTTGTCAAGAAGCTCCTGTATCTGTTGTTTGAGTTCTACCATCTCAGCTGGAGCTAATAGGTACGGTGCCTTGGAGATTGGCACCGTGCCTGGCATAAGATCAATTGCGAACTCCACTTCTCGCTCTTGTGGAAGACCTGTAACATTGTCTGGGAATACGTCAGGGAATTCTCTAATTACCGATACCTTAGATATAGATGGAGTGGGCACGTCAGGTGTTGAAACGATGCTAGCCAAGAAAGCCTGACACCCCTTGGAAATGAGTCTCCGTGCCTGCATGCAAGAAATCATACGAGGGAAACTCCCTCCATCTAGCTGGCTCAAAGAGAAACTGCCCCATACCCAAAGGTTTTACTAATACTGACCTTTTCTAGAAATCAATAACAACTCTGTTCTTCGTCAGCCAGTCCATTCTCAGAATGATATCAAACTCTGGCATCGGCAACACAATCAAATCGGCGTACACTAGGTGGCCCTGCAGTTCCAGATCGATGTATCTGACCACACTAGTAGCTGACAATTCTTCCCCTGATGGGACTGTCACTGAATAGCTCACGTCAAGTCCAATAGACTTGACATTCAGGTGACTAGCGAATGTCTCCGAAATAAAAGAGTGAGTGGCCCCTGAATCTATCAAGGCCTTCGTGGTGACACTCTTTATGATAATATTTCCTGAGAGACGTCAGCACAACACAAAACTTATCTCCCAATGTTCTAACCTTAACCTCAAGCATAGTAGACAATTTATATCCCAAGTCACCAAAGTAAATACTAGCACACTAATAAACCTAATTAAAATTCCAGCACATGCATGGCAAATAATACGGTGTTTAATTAAATAAGTTTACCCGTCAATAGTGTCGTGTCTGGGTTCGCCTCATGTGCATGCATGGCGAACACTCTGCCCTGAGTTGGCTGCCTCCACTGTGGGCAGTCCTTTAGCATGTGGTCACTGGATCCACATTTAAAACACTTGCCTGACCCATATAAACATTGCCCCGGGTGTTGGCGGTTGCATTTAGGACACACTGGGAAATCACCGGGCCTCTGCGGAGCCTTCTGCTGCGGGATAGGACCCTTGCCCTTCAGTGGTCCCTGGTATGGCTTCTTCCCTGGCGGCCCCTGGTACGGCCTCTAAAACTGAGGTCGCTGCTATTGCTGCTGATGCGGAGCCTGATAGGGCCTCTTGCCCTGTCTGTCATTCTCAATGTCTATCTGATCCCGCTCTGCCACAAAAGATCTTGACACGACAATTGGGTAAGTAGTAGGACCAGCAACTCGGATGTCACGGCGCAAGACCGGCCGCAATCCATCCATAAAATGCCTCAGCTTCTCCCGGGCATCATTAGCTATTAGGGGCACAAAGTAACACCCCCTCTCAAATTTTTGTACAAACTCTACTACGCTGCTGTCTCCCTACCGCATCGCCTTGAACTCCCTAGTCAGTCGGGAACGTACTTCCTCAGTGAAGTACTTAGAGTAAAAAACTTCCATAAAGCCATTCCAAGACAACGTCTGCAAATTAATCGACACAGACGCACTTTCTCACCACAGCCTAGCGTCTCCGGTCAACAAGAAGGTGGCGCACCTCACTCTGTCTACATCTGACAGCTCCATAAAATCAAATATTACTTCGATGGACTTAATCCATCCTTCATCCACCATCGGGTCAGTCGTCCCCGAGAACTCTTTTGGGTTCATCCTCCGAAATCTTTCATACACTGCCTCTGGTCGGGGCCTCACCCCTGCATTTGCTGCAGCATGGTTCCCTGCATACTGTGCGAAGAACTACGTCATACCTGCAACCATCTGTCCCTTCATGTCTGGGGGTGGGCGAGGAGGAGTGACCCTCTCCTCATTACGAGCTACTCTGTCCTCATCCCTAGCTTCACGGTTAATCAAGCGTCTAGGAGGCATACTGTTCCAATAATTTACCCAACACGTAAACCATATGCATGCACATAATACTAATAGCATAAGATGCACGTAAATTGAATTTTAATCATGCACATGCTGGACTCGTGATTCAATGCTTACTACATAAAATAATTTAAAACTTTAAAACTTACAAACATGAGGTGAGACTTCGTGAGCTTCTTGCAACTGGCAGTAGGCATAACCTTTTACAAGAACACCGCTCTGATACCAACTGTAACGTACCGTACTTTTAAATTATTTAAAATTTGGGGAAAAATTAAAAAAAATTCTTAAATAAGAAGTGAACCTTCACAATTTTGATAAGGTAAACTGTTCATCCCACAACCATTGTAACAAAAGATCTCAAAGTAAAGTTTACCAAAATATTTGCTTAAAATCTCATAACCGGTAACGTAACTCAAAGTATTTTTAAACATTCATAAAACTTAAAACATTGCGGTCCTCAGGTTTAGCCTCCCGCTCAGTTCAAGCCAGCTCACTGGTCCTCACCCCTCGTCTCCTCAAATGCATCCTCACCTGCATCGATCAAGTCTAGTGAGTCTAAAGACTCAACACGTATAAACTGGAAATAGCAAGTAATACGTAATAAAACCACATGCGACTTTAAAATAGAGCGTACATACTTAAAACTTGAACTTGCAATTAAACTTGAACATACATACATAACATAGACGTGCCATAACGTGAAACTTTTCGTAAACATGCTTGCATACTAGTACATACTTGAACATACATAAACTTCATAATTTTGCGTAGAGGCATCTATCAAAGCAAGTGACCCATACATAAATACGCCTGATCAGACTAAACCACAGTACTGGGCTGACAGGGAAGATCCACTTCCACATAAATGAGATCTCCGTTCATAATTTAACGGGTGGATTGGTCCCTGGTCATACTTTACCGCTTTCCAATCATGATCTACACCCGTTCATAATTTAACGAGGTGAATTGGTCTCCGGTCATACTTTACCGCTTTCGAATCCAGTACATAAATTTGGTCACAAGACATTTAGCATACCTTAAAAACTTAAAAGTATTTTCTTTGCACGTCGAACATACTTACTTGGCGTCGAGGGATTCGTTGGATCTCATTTTGGGGCCACTGCTTCACATACTAACATGAATTTCAACACTTAACTTGCATAACTTAGACGTAGGTATTCGTGCTCACTACTGAATCAAACAGATAGCTTAAGACATTCTAGGTTACTCGGGACTTGACCTCTTTTAATCATCGTACTAACCAAGATCATTAACCCCAAATCAAATCTTAAGGAGAATGAAGAATTTTTCCTAAAAATGGAGGTACACGGACCCCGTGCCCAAGTTCGGCTCTGGGTCCGTGTAGGTTCGGTGAAAAAAAATACTCAAAAGAAGCAAGGAGACGGACCCCGTGCTAGGGTCCGCCAACGGGTCCGTGTAGGCATTGACTTTTGACAATTCGGAAGAAACAAAAGGCACGGACCCCCATGCTTGGGTCCGTGTACGGGTCCGTGTAGTCTCGAAATTTTGACACTGCAAAAGAAACAAAGGCACAGACCCCGTGCCAGGGTCCGTGTACTCACTGTGGACGAAAACCGACGGGACATCTTAGACTCAAGGCTAATTTCTCCTAACTTGATCACGTCGCCCGAAAACCGTCACCTCGAGACTCATCCTAGGAGGCTTTTAAATTGACTCAATCCCGTACGGACACCCCCAAGCAACTACACAACCCAAACCACACAACACAAGTCCGTGGATACAACATTTGACACAACCCATATTTTCGTGACTACTAACCCACTCAAGTGCCTAACGACACGAAACGAATCAACGTTGACAATCCTAACATCATTAACAATATACCTAAACGCAGTAGCGATCAGCCGTCGACCCCCAACGAAACCTGCAACCATAAAACTTCAAGAACACATCAATAGCATAATTTTCAGAAAAACATAGTTTGAGCAGTTCCACAAAAACAGTCATAACTCACTCAAATTTTGTTTAAGTATTTTGAATTTTATATCAAATCGAAGGTATCAAAAAGTTCTATATTTCATATGTCAAAATGTTTCCCAAAATCTCGACCGAAAAATCGCAATAAATCAAAATATAGTGAAAAACGAAATTCCAGATCTAAAAATTGTTTCAAAACTGATCCAACGAATTTTCCGCTCAAACTTGCACATCATACATGGATTTTTACGCATAATAAACAACACAACACATACTATGACTTGATCGATGCAGGAAAAATCGAATATACTTGACTTATGATGTTAAAGTTTACCGAACCGACGATACCGAAACGGGAACGGAGCGAGGGTTGATCCGGGACGAACGTGGCACGGTTTCATTGAAATAAAACTCACGAAAATTTGCTGGAATACTGAAGGGAATGGGGCGGCTGCTCTCTCCTTCAAGAACCCTAGTTTTTGCTCTCAAATTCTGAAAATAAAATGTGTGGGTGTGTGTTGTGTGTTTTGGTGTGTGTAAAAAGTGTAAGTGTGTGTGAGTGTGTGTAACGTTTCAGTGTGTTTTAATTAGGAGAAATTATTGCTATATTAACTAATTAAAAGGTTAACCCACACCAATTTAATCAAACTTCTTAATTAAAATAAATACACACTGATTTTATAAAATTCTTCTCTTTAACAAAATAAAATGCACAAAACCAACTTTTAAAGTTCTTTGAACGTCATCGTACTTACTTGACGTTGAGGGATTCGTTGGATCTCGCTGGGCCACTGCTGCAACATACTAACATGAGTTTAAATACGTAACTTGTGTAGCTTCGACGTAATAACCATGCTTACACCCAAGCTCAAACATTTCCTTTGGACGTTCTAAAATTCCCGGGACTCGAACTTATTTAATCATCGCACTAAACTAAGACATTGAACCCCAAAATATTCAAAATTATTTTTCCCAAAAAGGTAGGACACGGACCCCACCCCTCTCCGGGTTCGGGTCCATGCAGGCACTGGACTTCACCTTACTGAAAACACTAAGACACGGACCCTGTGTAAGGGTCCATCTACAGGTCTGTGCACCTATTGAAAAATGACACTGCGGAAGGAACAAGGGCACGTACCCCGTGTCTGAGTCCAGGGTTGGGTCCGTGTACACACTGGAAAAACAAACTGAATGAAATACAAATACACAGACCCCGTGCCCTGGTCCGTGTGGGGGTCCGTGTACCCACTATAAACGCAAACCAATGGGATTTCTTTTACTTGTTGCTTCCACTCCCTAACTCGATCATCCCAACCGTGAACCGACACCTCGAGACACATCCTAGGGCACTAAGAGTGGACTCTTACCTGTGCAAATCATCAAAAAATTCCCCAAACTCAACAAGCGACACAAAACGACATAACCCGAATTTTCGATACCAATTTCTTCCTACGACTTCTATTACTTTCCGAACCATCCTCGACTTGAAACAAGACATCAAATGATGCCTAAACACCACCCACATAATGCCTCAATGCAGTAATATCGGCCCGGCGATGCCCAACGAAGCCTGCAACTCAAAAACTTCAAGGATACATCAATAACACAACATTTTCACAAATGCAGTTTGAGCAGTCCCCCAAAAATCCCCATAACTCACTCAATGTTTATCCAAATATTTTGAATTCTATATCAAATTGAAGGTATCAAAAAGTTATACGTTTCATATGTTGAAAGTATTTCCAGAAAAGCGACCGAAAAATCGCAGTATTTAAAAGAACATCAAAAACGTGATTTGAGATCTCAAAAATGGTTTCAAAAGTGATCCAAACATAATTTCTCAAACTTCTAGACATCACACATGTATTTTCACGCATAAAAACATCGCAACACATACTATGACATGATCGACGCAGGAAAAATAGAGTATACGTGCCTTTCGATTTGAAAAACTCATGATACGGCAATACCGAAGCGGAGACGGCGCGAGGCCTGATCCGGGACGATCGTGGAACGATTTTCTTGCAATAAAATCACCGAAAACTTGCTGGAAAAGATAGAAGAAGGGGCGGCTGCTGTTATAGACCAAGAAGCCTAGGTTTTGCTCTCAAATTATGAAAATAAAATGTGTAGGTGTGTGTAAAAAATGTGTAAGTGTGTGTGAGTGTGTGTAACGTGTGTGTGTGTGTTTTAATTAGGGGAATTAATTTAGCTTAAATAAATTATTAACTTGCTAATTAAAATTTTAAACCACACTAATTACACAAATCCCCTAGTTAATATAAAACACACAATTGTTAAACTTTTAAGGTTTTAAAATCTTAAAACCACTAAATAAATAATTTAGGATTTAAAAATGTTAAAACTAAATAAATTATTTAAAATGCCCCACACACAACTCAAAATAAAATACCGCATTAAAATTTTGCCAAAAATCGTCACCGGTCTTCTCCTCGACCCCGCCTCGAATAATCGCCTGAAACATGAAACTCGAAAAACATTTAACGTGCATCACATAAACATAATAAATTTAAAATAATGCATTTGGATAAATCATGCATCGCTAAAACTAATTTTAAATTAAATAAATGATTTGACAATTAAATAATGCATGGGTTTTACGTGTACTGATTTTGGGCTCTACATTACGCCTGAATTTGATATCATACTTTGTATGGATTGGTTATCAGTGAATGGAGTTTTGATAGATTTTCGGCAGAGATTAGAGTCTATTCGACCGCCTAGTGAGAAATCTTTTGCCTTTGAGGCGGCGAGGAACAAGCAAATTCCGCACATTATCTCTTGTCTGTGTGCGAGGAAACTTATGAGACGAGGATGCCAAGCTTTTTTGGCATGTGTCACTACAGCACATGCTCCTATCAGTCAGAAGCTAGAGGATGTTGATATTGTCAGAGTATTTCCTAGTGTCTTTCCTGAGGACGTTTCTGGCATTCCACATGACAGTTAGGTGGAATTTTCTATTGAGTTGATATCGGGAACTGTACCCATTTCTAAAGCACCTTATCGTCTAGCACCTGCCGAAATGAGAAAACTAAAAAATCAAATTAAGAATTGCTAGACAAAGGGTTTCATTCGCCCTATTTCTTCTCCTTGGGGCGCACCGGTATTGTTAGTGAAGAATAAGGAATGTACTATGCGACTCTGCATTGATTATGGAGAGCTGAATAAAGTCACTATCAAGAATAAATATCCTTTATCAAGAATTGAAGACTTATTTGATCAGTTGCAAGGAGCATCGATATTCTCTTAGATAGATCTTCGTTCTGGATACCATCAGTTGAAATTAAAAGAAAGTAAAAGAGTCTGACGTTCACAAGGCTTCTTTTAGGACTCGTTATGGGCACTATGAGTATATGGTCATGCCATTTGGGTTAACCAATGTACCAGCAGTCGTCATGGATCTCATGAATCGCGTATTTCAGTCGTATCTGGATCAGTTAGTTATAGTCTTCATCGATGATATTTTGATCTATTCGAAAAGTAAAGAGAAGCATGGTCGGCATTTGAGGACAACATTGCATGAAACGTCCACTACTCGTGTAGAACCCGAAAATCAGATTACGTATAAGCCATGCATAATTGCTACTATTTAAATTAAAAATGAATTTTTATGAATATATGAAGTGTTTTATTTATTTTAAAAGTAGATGTTTCGTTTTAACTTTTCAGGATAAGTACGCAAGGTCGGACCGGAGTTTGGAGATTAGAGATAAGATTAATAATAAGGAGATATTCCTAAATTTAATTTAAATCAAGGAATAATTTAATTTAAAGAAATAGAATGTTTTATAATTTATTTAATTAATTAGAGCTTAGTTGGTAAATAAATTCTTTTAGGTTCAATATTTAATTAAATCTTAAATAAAATATGTAAACAAATGGGGGTGAATTAATAAAGGTCAAATATATTCAAGAAATTTAAATATAGCATTTAAACATTTAAATTTGAGGTCATGTATGCTATGCAAGATTTTATCCTAAATGGAATTGTTAATTCACTAGAAAATATAATGAGGGTATTTAACCTTAAGCATTTAAAATATGAAACTAAAATAATAGTATACCATGCAAATGAGTAATAACTTTCGGTTAAGACAATTCAAAGGTGTAGTAAATCTATTCATGTTACTCTCGATGACCATTAAGGTAAATTCATTCCCTCACTTTAATTCACTAATTAGTAGTAAATTCAAATGTAATAATATACTTCATTTCCCCTTAACCTATGAGCCTAGAAAATGAGCTGATCGTGCATTGAGAATAAGAAAATGTATCGGCCAGCTAGATGAGGAAAAACAATTCAAATTCCATTCTATCCCTTCACTTGTAACTCTCAACTAAATGCACTTCAATGCCTATTTATCACCTCCTATAATACACATCTCTATTGTCTAGCAATCACACACCATTACCTTCGAAAATCATCAGAAAAAATATCAGCTAGAATCGTGAGAAAACAGCTGAAAAACAAGGAAGAAAACCAACTCCGACTCCGCCGCTCGTATTCGTCGTATTGATTTGTTTTGTGACAAAACAAATTTCAGGCATGTATATTGTAGAGCCCGTAACTTAGACTAAGTATAAGCCATGCATAATTCTAGTATTTTAATTAAAATGATTTTGATTGGATGAGTATTTAAATTTAATTATCTTACGTAGTAGTTTAACTTTATCATTTCAGTTAATTCAGTGAGGCCGGACTGGAGTTGGAGCTTTGAGATAAAGTTTAAGATTCAGAAAACGTTCCCAGGATTTATTTTAGCTAGCTAGTAAGTTAATTTAAGTTAAAAGAAGGCTTAGAGAATTATTTAAGCAACTTGAGGTGAGTAGGAAATTAATTCATTTAAGTTCTATAATTGAGGGGTTAGTTCACTAAATTATTTAAAAGATAGGTAAAGCTTTTAAAGGTTATAAATTTACTAAATAATCAACATTTCCCCTCCACTTAATCTATAAATTTCGGCCACCTTAGAATGTTAAGCAATACCTTGCCAACTCACCCTTTGACCCATTCTTTGTTATTTTAGCATGCTAACCTTTTAATTATTAATCACCCTTAATTAATAAATTAATTAATAACCAACATCCTAGCCTTGTAAAACATGTAGGATTCGGTCATTGCCTCTAACAAAACACCCAACAAATATTTGATATCAAACCAAAATTCAAAATTCAAAAAGAGTAGACTTGGTCTTGCATTTTCCCTATATTTTGCACCCATCTCCCTCATTCCCCTAACCACCATTTCTTCCCCTCCCCATCACCAAAATCTGAGAGATTTCAGAGCCTATATTGAGTTAAAAATCGTGAGGTGCTAGGGGAAAAACAAGAGAGAAAAATCAGTAGCAAACAAGGTAGCAAAAGCGCTCCACCTCCTCCGCGCCGTATCGTCTCATTCTTTCGTTTTTCTTTCAAACGAAACCAGGCATGCATATATTCTTGCTTGACTCTTCAATCAAGTCCTATTATCATTTATTTTCATTACATGATCCTCATTTCCATGGCAAAAACCGAAATCTATCAAAACCTTTTCAGAAAATAAAGATGCAGATTTCGGCTTTCATTCTGCTCCTCCCGGGTTTCAATTGTTTTGATGGTTTCAGGTATTGGTTCGATTCCAAGCTCCTAAGACAACATCTAGACATGTAATAGGATGCATTAAGTCCATGTTGGTCCATTCAAACAAGCCCCATGCATGATAGAATTCGAATTTGACAGCAACTCTTCAATCTTAGCCATTTGTGTTTTCGAAAATCTAGCTTGCTGTCAAAAAGGGAAAAGTCTCTGATCATGGCTTCCCCAAGGCCTATAGCCATGGTTAGATCACTTCCCTAGCATGTCTAAGACGTGACTAAGTCGCCCTTTTGGTGGCTTGGTCCATGGTGAATCGTTTTTTACAATAAAACACAAGAACAGCCCCTCCCCACTTTCGGCTTTCTCTTGGTACAGCATGTGTGCTTCGAAAATGGTGGAATGGTGTGGATCTTGGTTGGCCTATGGCTCCTAGCCACGGTTCATATCATACCCCTAGATGTCTAGATCATGCCATGGTCAATCAAATGGCTACTTGAAAGACACAAGACAGCAAACGAAGCACAACACCACACACGTATGCAAAGGTGTTCTCGGTTGGAGCCTTCGGTTGTCTGCTAGCGTGATGCAAATTGTGGCCGGCCTAGGGCCCTTAGCCATGGTTCAAATCATTCCTTGGGATGTTGGTAAGAGTCTCTGGTTGGTGGTTCAAGCCCCAATGGACGGTAGTCTCGAAAACGACGCAAGAAACCTAAGCACAGCTGCTGTATTTTGTTGACAGCAACTTGCTGTGACGGTTCAGTGACTCGCTTGAGTTCTTGGTTGGCTTTTAGCCTATAGCCTTGGACTAGCAGTGCCTCATCAAGTTAGGTAGGTCATGTTTTTGACTGTTTGTGATTCGGATCATTTTTTTGGCTTTCATCCACCTAGATTTCGACCCTCACCATTTTAGGGGTACTACTTCATCATTTTAAGCGTAATTTAATCATGACTCAATTGGTACAAGACTTGTGCTAAGTATCTAAATGTCCAGGAGATCTTAGGTTCGAGTCTGGGGAGGTACAAACTCCAGTGCCTGGGCTGGAGGAGTCATTGAGTAATGCTGCCATGGGATAACCAACTCCCGCTAGTTGGATCAGGAACAGCCCATGGGCTTTACAATATCGAAAAAAACGGCCAAATAAAATGCGTCCCATGCCGAAATATCACAAGTTCCCCCTCGTCCCGGGCCATCGCACGGAAAACTATAACCAAAATCTTTTTTATCTGGCATTAACTTGGAACCGCGTGCATCTAAAGCACCTTTTACCAAGATCAATGTAGTTCTATGTAAACCCAGAGCAATATATGTCCAGGAGATCTTAGCTTCGAGTCCGGGGAGGTACAAACTCCAGTGCCTGGGCTGGAGGAGTCATTGAGTGATGCTGCCATGGGATAACCGACTCCCGCTAGTTGGATCGGGAACAGCCCATGGGCTTTACAATAAAAGGCGCCTTTTATTAGTTACAAAATGGCTTCCAACGAAGCCGATTTAGTAATTAGTAAAGCTGAAGTTAATGAGGGTACGACCGCGAAGAGAGGAAAACCTCGAGCTCGAGGACGTCGTTATGCGATAAAAAGAAATACATGTCATATAACTCTTGTAGTGAAAGATAGATCTCTAAATGCTGACTAATTCTTGACTTGAAGTCTTCTAACGACTCTACCAACATGGAAATTAGCTCATAAGAGGTGGGTCTGGTAGGGAAATCCCTTCTTTGGACAAAAGAGTGCTCGTCTTCCAAGAATCATATTCTTTTTGTCCTGAGATTATCAGCCGCCAACAGAACCAAAGGGTAGTAGCTCAATTGGTACCAGACTTGTGCTCGATCCAATCCATTCAGTAAAATTAGGATATTTAATTATGTTAATTAATTATATTACGTGCAAAAATGTTCATTTTGAGATTTATGTGATATTGCTTGTGGTCACTTTACTACCATTATTAAACCCGGTCGCCAGTTACCGGTCCGGTCGTCAGTTACCGGTCAGTTCAGTTGTTTCACCCAGTATACTGTGGCAGTAGTCTGATCAGACGTACATTATTAAACTCGGTCGCCAGTTACTGGTCCGGTCGCCAGTTACCGGTCAGCTCAGCTCAGTTCAGTTCAGGGACCACTTGCGTTGACCATAATCTCACCAGAAAATTATTATAAGTTATTTCATGACAGGGCTCCAAGGAGCAACCATTTTCATTTATGATTTCTCAGTTCAGTTATGCACGTATTATAATTAATCATGACACGTTATTTTTACGATATGCCTCATGACATGATATCATCACTTGCATGCAAGCTTATTATTGATCTACTTGTTATTTACGATATATGCATGTTGAGTCTTTAGTCTCACTAGACTTGATTGTTGTAGGTGCTGATGATGATGTCTGGATCGAGGGCGGGAACCAGTGAGCCAGCTCGAGTCGGCAGTAGTAGGACCCGAGGACCTCAGTTCAGCATTTATTATTATTTGATTGCTCAGACATTTTTATATATTGTTGAATAAATTTTTAACGGTTGTTTCGAAAAATGTTAATTTCTTCCGCTGCCACTTTGAACATCAAACTTTATTTATCAGTTCAATTATGAATGAAGCAATTTTATTTATTTAAAAAGAAAATTTTTAAATTTTTCGCAATTTTTCCAGCACGGATTTTTAGGTCTTTACAGCTTGTATCAGAGCCAAGTTCTGTGAAGGGTTGTACTACTACTGACCTCGAGAAGCTCACGAAGTCACGTCTTTGGTCTGTATGTTTTTCATTTACGCATTTTATTTAAAGCATGTATTAATTTCAGCAGCATGATTTCATGAGATATTTGCGCCCATATTTTTATTGTTCAGTATTTAAATGTAAATAAATTATGGAATTATGCATGTTAGTTACGTATGAGTTATGTATGGAACAGTATGGCCCCTAGACGCATCCTCGAGCGTACGAGAGTGGATGAGCCTCGCCAGGAGGACCGAGATGAGTAGAGGCAGGAGAGGTACGGTCCTCCACCCCCTCCTCCAGATATGAATGCCCAGATGCTTGCTGGGATGACGCAGTTCTTCACACAGTTTGCGAGGAACAACGCCGTGGCGACCAGGCCGACAGGGCCCGAAGCTGTATACGAGAGATTAATGAAGATGCGTCCAAAGGAGTTTTCAGGGACGTCGGACCCCATGATTGCTGAGAGATGGATCAAGTCCCTCGAGGTTATCTTCTAGTTTATGGAGCTTGGAGATTCAGATCGAGTTCGTTGTGCTTCTTATCTGTTCGGAGGAGATGCCCGCCTATGGTGGGAAGGAGCTTCAGTAGCCCTTAACTTGGCTACACTGTCATGGGTGCGATTTACGGAGGTGTTTTACTCCAAGTATTTGACGGATGAGGTGCGTTCGCGTCTGACCAAGGAGTTCATGACCCTGAGGCAAGGGGAGCTGACTGTTACGGATTTCATCTGTAAATTTGAGAGGGGCTGTCACTTTGTGCCCTTGATTGCGAACGATGCCAGTGCCAAGATGAGGCACTTTCTGGATGGACTGCGGCCGATCTTACGCCGTGATGTTAGGGTTGCTGGCCCTACTACCTTTGAGGTTGCCGTTTCTAGAGCTCTGGCTGCAGAGCAGGATCTGATCGATATAGAGAGGGATCGCTTGGGAAAGCGACCAGTTCAGGTACCACACCGCCCTCCTCCTCCTCAACAGCATCAGCATCAGCTTAAGAGGCCGCATCATGGCCCGCCCAGGAACAGAGGAGGACCTCAGCAGCATCAGCAGCAGCAGCAGGGACGTGCCGTCCCGAGGACTTTTGAGCACCCAGTCTGTTCCAAGTGCTCACGCCGCCACCCTGGAGTATGCATGTTTGGTTCAGGGAAGTGTTATAAGTGTGGCAGCACAGACCACATGATGCCGCAGTGCCCCCAGAAGAATCTGCCTACCCAAGGCAGAGTTTTTGCTCTCAATGCTGCGGAGATGAACCCCGATACCATGTTGATGACAGGTACCTTACAGCTTTAAGTTTATAATTGCATTCCAATGTTTTGGGAATCAGGATTAAGATTTTGAACTTAGAATTGCAATAGGATTGCATGCTCTACTCAGTATTATTTTCGGGATTTAGTTAGAAGAACTGTGACCTTTGCATGTCTATAAGCTTAGCTCTTGTGATTATTTGGGTTCAGCTTAGTGTTCCGAACTTTCAGGGAGAATTTTCATAGCTGGCTCATCTACCAAAGCCCTTGTAGATTCAGGGGCTACCCACTCATTTATTTCGGAGATCTTTGCTAATTTCCTCAAGATCAAGACCATCGGGCTAGATGTAGCCTACTCAGTAGTACTGCCTTCGGGAGAAGAGATGGCAGCCACAAATGTGATCCGAGAAATAGACCTTGAGCTACATGGAAACCTTGTTTATGCGGATCTGATTGTATTGCCGATGCCAGAGTTTGACATCATATTAGGGATGGATTGGCTATTGCGGAACAGAGTGTTGATAGACTTCTAGCGGAGATCTGTTCTAGTCCGACTGCCTGGGATGACGCAGTTCTTATTTGAGCCAGACAAGTACTTTCTTTTACCGCACATTATTCCTTATGTCCAGGCTAGGAAGCTTATGCATAGAGGGTGTCGGGCATTTTTAGCAACTTTTATATCTGTCCCCGAGATACCCAGTCAGTCAGCTTCAGATGTTCCGATTGTTAGAGACTTTTTAGATGTTTTTCCTGAGGACGTCTCTAGTATGCCACCCAAGAGAGAAGTGGAGTTTTCTATCGAGCTTATGCCAGGTACGGTTCCGATCTCGAAAGCACCGTATCGACTTGCACCGACAGAGATGGCAGAGCTTAAGAAGCAGATTCAGGAACTTCTTGATAAGGAGTTCATCCGCCCGCGTTTCTCACCTTGGGGCGCGCCAGTCTTGTTTGTTAAGAAGAAGGATGGCTCGATGAGGCTTTGCATTGATTAACGAGAGTTGAACAGGTTTACAGTGAAGAATAAATACCCACTTCCGAGGATTGAGGATCTGTTTGACCAGTTGCAGGGAGCTTCGATTTTTTCCAAGATAGATCAGCGTTCATGTTATCACCAGTTGAGGGTGAGAGACGCCGATGTTTCGAAGACTGCTTTCAGGACTCCTTATGGTCACTACGAGTTCCTTGTGATGCCGTTTGGTTTGACGAATGCGCCAGCGATCTTCATGGATCTCATGAATCGCGTATTTCAGTCGTACCTCGACCAGTTTGTGATAGTGTTCATAGACGATATCCTCGTCTACTCCAACAATCAGGAGGATCACAGCAGGCATCTGACCATAGTGTTGCAGACATTGTAGAAGCACAAATTATTCGCAAAGTTCAGTAAATGCGAATTCTGGTTAGAGAAGGTGGCATTCTTAGGCCACATTGTTTCTATCAATGGCATTGAGGTAGACCCAGCGAAAGTTGCCGCAGTCAGAGATTGGGTTGTGCCGGAGAATGCATCAGAGATCCGCAGTTTTCTTGGCTTAGCAGGATATTACCGGAAGTTCATCAAGGGATTCTCCTCGATTGCAATTCCACTCACAGCACTGACAAAGAAGAATGTGAAATTTGTTTGGAGCGAGGAGTGTCAGAAGAGCTTCGATACTTTGAAGCAAGCTCTTATCTCAGCACCAGTTTTGGCTATGCCGTCAGGGCCCGGTGAGTTTGTTCTATATACCGATGCTTCGAAGCTCGGTTTGGGCGCAGTATTGATGCAGCATGGGAAGGTGAGAGCGTATGCTTCTCGACAGTTGAAAACCCATGAGAAGAACTACCCTACCCATGATCTAGAGTTGGCCGCCATAGTTTTTGCCTTGAAGATTTGGAGGCACTATCTGTATGGGGAGATGTGCCAGATCTTTACCGACCACAAGAGCTTCAAGTATTTCTTTACGCAGAAGGAGCTGAACATGCGTCAGAGGCGTTGGTTGGAGCTTGTGAAATAATACGATTGTGACATTAGCTACCACCCGGGTAAGGCTAATGTAGTTGCAGATGCACTAAGCAGAAAAGTTGCAGTAATGGCTCATTTGGCAGTTTCGAGACCTCTTCAGTTTGAGATGCAGAGGTTTGATCTTGAGACTTATCCTCGAGGTAGAGTTCCCGTCTATCTACCTTGACCATTCAGTCTTCCCTTTTGGACCGTATTCGCAGTGGTCAGGCAGCAGATGAGCAGTTGGCCAAGTGGAAGCAGAGAGATGAGGTCAAGGGCAGTGTCTTGTACTCAGTTAGTGATGGTATAGTGAGATACCGAGACAGAATATGGGTTCCTAGCAGTGATTCTATCCGAGTAGACATCTTATCAGAGGCCCATATGTCGCCGTACTCTATTCATCCAGGGAGTACGAAGATGTACAAAGATCTGCAGCTATTTTATTGGTGGCCTGGTATGAAGAAAGACATCAGACGGTTTGTTTCCGAGTGTCTGACTTGTCAGTTAGTGAAGGCAGAGCATCAGAGACCAGCAGGGTTGCTCAAGCCTCTTCCTATTCCCGAGTGGAAGTGAGAGAATGTTACCATGGACTTTGTGACCGGATTGCCGAAGTCAGCTAGAGGATCGAATGCCATATGGGTGATTGTAGATCGTCTTACCAAGTCAGCGCACTTCTTGCCTATTAAGATGACATTCACCATGGTTCAGTATGCAGAGTTGTGTATCCGAGAGATAGTCCGACTGCATGGTATTCCAGTTTCTATCGTATCTGACAGAGATCCCAGATTTACTTCCTCGTTTTGGAAGAGTTTGCATTCGACTATGGGGACGAAGTTGCTGTTTAGCACAGCTTTTCATCCCCAGACAGATGCGCAGTCAGAGCGAGTCATTCAGATTTTGGAGGATCTTCTCCGAGCTTTCGTCATTGATTTCTCAGGGAGTTGGGAGTCGAACTTACTATTGGTAGAGTTCACCTATAACAACAGCTTTCAGTCGTCTATAGGAATGGCTCCGTATGAGGCTTTGTATGGTCGCAAGTGCAGATCTCCTGTTCATTGGGATGAGGTAGGAGAGAGAGCAGAGTTGGGTCCAGAGATTATTCAGCAGACTGTTGATGTAGTAGCCCGGATCCGTGATAGAATGAGGACTGCTCAGAGTCGACAGAAGAGCTATGCAGATCAGACAAGGAGAGAGTTAGAGTTCGCAGTCGGCGACCATGTCTTTGTGAAGGTGGCACCTATGAAGGGTGTCATGAGATTCGGGAAGAAAGGGAAGCTTAGTCCGAGATTTATTGGACCATTTGAGGTCCTTGACAGAGTTGGGACGCTAGCTTATCGTGTTGCTCTTCCATTGAATCTTGCCGGAGTACACAATGTGTTCCACGTCTCTATGCTGAGGAAGTATATGGCGAATCCTTCGCATGTGCTGAATTTTGAGCCGTTGCAGCTCACTCCGAACCTATTTTATGAGGAGAGACCGGTGCAGATCCTAGACAGGCAGGAGGAAGCTTCGGAAAAAGCTGCTTAAGCGAGTGAAAGTCAAGTGGCTTAACCATTCAGAGGAGGAAGCTACGCTGGAGTCTGAGTCAGAGATGAGGAGTCGGTACCCCGAGTTATTCGGTGAGTCTTAATTTCGAGGACAAAATTTCTTTAAAGGGGGGAAGGATTGTAGAGCCCGTAACTTAGTCTTCGTATAAGCCATGCATCATTCTAGTATTTAAATTAAAATGATTTTTATTGCATGATTATTTAAATTTAATTATCTTACGTAGTAGTTTAACTTTATCATTTCAGTTAATTCAGTGAGGCCGGACTGGAGTTTGAGCTTTGAGATAAAGTTTAAGATTCAGAAAACGTTCCCAGGATTTATTTTAGCTAGCTAGTAAGTTAATTTAAGTTAAAAGGATGTTCAGAGAATTATTTAAGCAACTTGAGGTGAGTAGGAAATTAATTCATTTAAGTTCCATAATTGAGGAGTTAGTTCACTAAATTATTTAAAAGATAGGTAAGGCTTTTAAAGGTTATAAATTTACTAAATAATCAACATTTCCCCTCCACTTAATCTATAAATTTCGGCCACCTTAGAATATTAAGCAATACCTTGCCAACTCACCCTTTGACCCATTCTTTGTTATTTTAGCATGCTAACCTTTTAATTATTAATCACCCTTAATTAATTAATTAATAACCAACATCCTAGCCTTGTAAAACATGTAGGATTGGGTCATTGCCTCTAACAAAACACCCAACAAATATTTGATATCAAAACAAAATTCAAAATTCAAAAAGAGTAGACTTGGTCTTGCATTTTCCCTATATTTTGCACCCATCTCCCTCATTCCCCTAACCACCATTTCTTCCCCACCCCATCACTGAAATCTGAGAGATTTCAGAGCCTATATTGAGTTAAAAATCGTGAGGTGCTAGGGGAAAAACAAGAGAGAAAAATCAGTAGCAAACAAGGTAGCAAAAGCGCTCCACCTCCTCCGCGCCGTATCGTCTCATTCTTTCGTTTTTCTTTCAAACGAAACCAGGCATGCATATATTCTTCCTTGACTCTTCAAACAAGTCCTATTATCATTGATTTTCATTACATGATCATCATTTCCATGGCAAAAACCGAAATCTATCAAAAAATTTTCAGAAAATAAAGATGCAGATTTCGGCTTTCATTGTGCTCCTTCCGGGTTTCAATTGTTTTGATGGTTTCAGGTATTGGTTCGATTCCAGGCTCCTAAGACGACATCTAGACATGTAATAGGATGCATTAAGACCATGTTGGTCCATTCAAACAAGCCCCATGCATGATAGAATTCCAATTTGACAGCAACTCTTCAATCTTAGCCATTTGTGTTTTCGAAAATCCAGCTTGCTGTCAAAAAGGGAAAAGTCTCTGATCATAGCTGCCCCAAGGCCTATATCCATGGTTAGATCACTTCCCTAGCATGTCTAAGACGTGACTAAGTCGCCCTTTTGGTGGCTTGGTCCATGGTGAATCGGTTTTTACAATAAAACACAAGAACAGCCCCTCCCCCCGTTCGGCTTTCTCTTGGTACAGCATGTGTGCTTCGAAAATGGTGGAATGGTGTCGATCTTGGTTGGCCTATGGCTCCTAGCCACGGTTCATACCATACCCCTAGATGTCTAGATCATGCCATGGTCAATCAAATGGCCACTTGAACGACACAAGACAGCAAACGAAGCACAACACCACACACGTATGCAAAGGTGTTCTCGGTTGGAGCCTTCGGTTGTCTGCTAGCGTGATGCGAATTGTGGCTGGCCTAGGGCCCTTAGCCATGGTTCAAATCATTCCTTGGGATGTTGGTAAGAGTCTCTGGTCGGTCGTTCAAGCCCAATGGCTGGTAGTCTCGAAAACGACGCAAGAAACCTAAGCACAGCTGCTGTATTTTGTGGACAGCAACTTGCTGTGACGGTTCAGTGACTCGTTCGAGTTCTTGGTTTGCTTTTATCCTATAGCCTTGGACTGGACAGTGCCTCATCAAGTTAGGAAGGTCATGTTTTTGGCCGTTTGTGATTCGGATCATTTTTGAGGTCGTACGAGAATTTACGGTGCGATGTGTCAAATTGACTCTCGAAAGAGCGTTTCATGTTTTGGTCTCCATCCACCTAGATTTCGACCCTCACCATTTTAGGGGTACTACTTCATCATTTTAAGAGTATTTTAATCATGACTATATGATGTGTCAGTGTTGGTTCGGGTTGGTTCGGAGTCATGATTAAATACGAAGTCATTAGGCGCACTTGTCTCAGTTTTTGGATTTAATTGCATAGTTTGGTCAAGTAAAAGCTATTGCATATTTTTCATGGAATATTTAGGTTACAGCGAGCCTGGGAGCGATCCAATCCATTCAGTAAAATTAGGATATTTAATTATGTTAATTAATTATATTACGTGCAAAAATGTTCATTTTGAGATTTATGTGATATTGCTTGTGGTCACCTTACTACCATTATTAAACCCGGTCGCCAGTTACCGGTCTGATCGTCAGTTACCGGTCAGTTCAGCTGTTTCACCCAGTATACTGTGGCAGTAGTCTGATCAGACGTACATTATTAAACCCGGTCGCCAGTTACCGGTCTGGTCGCAAGTTACCGGTCAGCTCAACTCAGTTCAGTTCAGGGACCACTTGCGTAGACCATAATCTCACCAGAAAATTATTACAAGTTATTTCATTACAGGACTCCAAGGAGCAACCATTTTCATTTATGATTTCTCAGTTCAGTTATGCACGTATTATAATTAATCATGACAAGTTATTTTTACGATATGCCTCATGACATGATATCATCACTTGCATGCAAGCTTATTATTTATCTACTTGTTATTTACGATATATGCATGTTGAGTCTTTAGACTCACTAGACTTGATTGTTGTAGGTGCTGATGATGATGTCGGGAACGAGGGCGGGGACCAGTGAGCCAGCTCGAGTCGGCAGTAGTAGGACCCGAGGACCTCAGTTCAGCATTTATTATTATTTGATTGCTCAGATATTTTTATATATTGTTGAATAAATTTTTAACTGTTGTTTCGAAAAATGTTAATTTCTTCCGCTGCCACTTTGAACATCAAACTTTATTTATCAGTTCAATTATGAATGAGGCAATTTTATTTATTTAAAAAGAAAATTTTTAAATTTTTCGCAATTTTTCAAGCACGGATTTTTAGGCCTTTACATATATATTGTTTATTTGCTCTTCAATCAAGTCCTATAGATATTTTTAAAGCATTATATGTTCATGAATCACGCAACAATTCGAAATTTTGACAGCAACATTCTGAAATTTTGCACAGCCTTCTCGGCCCTTTATATTCATCTTTACGGTTGGATTGTTTATTCTTTTCATCTGATTACGAAAAGAAAAATATAAAAATTATTTGCATTACTGAATCCAGGTGGTTGCTCGGTTCCAGCCTTACACGGCTGCAGTTAGGCATGAATTAGAATGTGTTAGGGTGTTATTGGTCCATTGAATTGCATCCATACACACCACTGCACAGAATATGCATTCTCGGCTAGCATGTTGCATTGTCCTATGTGTATGCTATATGTCTTGTGGCCACCTTATGTTTATGGGTTTGGAAGTCGGTAGGCGCAACCGAGGACCTCTCCACCCGGTGACTTACGACCGGTTTATGATTATGTATGGGTACGGACATCCAGTCCAAGGGCTGTGATTGATCTCTACCGCCCAGTATACTGTGGTTTAGTCTGATCAGGCGCTCACGTTATGTTATGGGCCACTAGCTTAGAAACATTATCTCTACCAGAAAATTATGATATGATATAACAGAGCTCTATTGAGCAAAGCTTTTACGTATGATTTTCAGATATGCACGTAGTTATAATTATTCATGATACGATTTTCACTGTATCCTTTACGATACTTTATTTTTACGTTGCATGCGATTTTATGATATATTTACTTGTTATTCACGATATATACATGTTGAGTCTTTAGACTCACTAGACTTGATTGTTGTAGGTATTGATGAGGTCGAGACCGCGGGCGGAGACTAGTGAGCGATCATGGGACAACAGTAGTAAACCCGAGGACCTCATGATTTAGTTTATGCACCTTTTATCATTCAAACTTGATTTGAACATGTTGGATTATTTTTAAATTGTTGTTTGAAATACAATGTTGACTTCCGCTGTTATTTTAAAGTTAAAATTATTTACATATTTATGTTATAAATTGGGCAAGTTATTTATTTATTTAGAAAAATTTTAATAATTCCGCAAATTTATGAATACGAAATACAGGCCTTTACAGTTGGTATCAGAGCCTATGTTGTTGTAAAGGGTTGTATTACTACTGACCTCAAGAAGCTCATGAAGTCACGTCTTCGGTCTGTAAGTTTACATTTACGCATTTTATTTTAAGCATGAATTACTTTGACAGCATGTTTTCATGAAATGTTTTTACGTTCAGATTTTTAATTATTTCAGTATTTATTTAAATTTAAGATAAATTATGGAATTATGCATGTTAGTTACGTATAGGCTATATATGGAACAGTATGCCTCCTAGACGCCAGGTTGGGCACCCGAGAGGTGGTGGTGAGCACCGTCATGAGGACGGTGAGGGTCAGAGGCAAGAGAGGCAGGGACCTCCACCCCCTCCACCAGACATGAATGCCCAGATGTTAGCTGGGATGACTCAGTTCTTCGCGCAGTTTGATGGGAACAACGCTGTGGCAGCCAGACAGACGGGGCCTGAAGCTGTCTGTGAGCGGTTCATGAAGATGAGGCCGAAAGAGTTCTCAGGGACGACAGATCCTTTGGTTGCAGAGGGCTGGATTAAATCCCTTGAGGTTATTTTCGAGTTCATGGGGCTTGAAGATGGAGATAGTGTTCGTTGTGCGACTTATCTGTTTGGAGGAGACGCGCGTCTGTGGTGGGAAGGAGCAACTGTAGCTTTGGATATGGCTACTTTGAGCTGGGCGCGCTTCACAGAGGTATTCTACTCTAAATATTTTACTGACGAGGTGCGTTCCAGGTTGACCAGGGAGGTTATGACCCTGAGACAGGGAGACACGACTGTTACAGAGTTTATCCGTAAATTTGAGAGGGGTTGTCACTTTGTACCCCTAATTGCAAAAGACGCTGGTGCAAAATTGAGGCATTTTATGGATGGTCTGCGGCCGATCTTGCACAGTGATGTTAGGGTGGCTGGCCCTACTACCTATGATGTTGCTGTATCCACAGCTCTAGCGGCAGAGCATGACCAGAATGATATTGAGCGCGATCGCCAGGGTAAACGACCATTTCAGGCACAACACCGTCCTCCCCAACAGCAGCATCAGAATAAGAGACCTTTCCACGGTCCACCCAGGAACAGAGCAGCAGCAGCAACAGGGACGGGCAGTCCCGAGGACAGTGGAGTATCCAGTCTGTGCCAAATGCTCACGTCGTCATGCTGGGACTTGTATGTATGGTTCAGGAAAGTGTTACAAATGTGGTAGTACTGACCACATATTGAAGAATTGTCCTCAGAAGAATCTGCCTACCCAAGGCAGAGTTTTTGCTCTCCATGCAGCGGAGACTAACCCGGAGACGATGCTCATGATAGGTATCCTAAATCTTTGAATTGTATTTGAAGTTTAATGTTTTGGGTTAAGATTTTGAACTTAGAATTTATGATAGGATTGCATGTTCTAATCAGTGTTAGCTACGGGAATTTAGGTTAGAAGAAATTTGACCTTTGCATGTCTATAAGCATAGTTCTTGCGAAACTATTGGGTTTAGCATAATATTCCAATCTTTCAGGGAGAATCTTTATAGTCGGTTCAGCTACAAAAGCCTTGATAGATTTAGGGGCTACTCATTCATTCATTTCAGAAACCTTTGCAAATTTTCTAAAAATCAAGACAATTGGGCTAGACATAGCGTATTCAGTAGCATTGCCTTCTGGAGAGGAGATGACAGCTACTAATGTGATCCGAGATATAGACCTTGAACTTCATGGGAATCTTGTGTATGCGGATCTTATCGTGCTGCCGATGCCTGAATTTGATATCATTCTTGGTATGGACTGGCTTTTGAGGAACAAAGTTTTGATTGACTTCCAGTGGAGATCTGTTCTAGTTCCAACGCCTGGGATGGAACAATTCTTATTCGAACCAGACAGGTACTTTCATTTACCGCGTATGATATCTTGTGTCAAGGCTAGGAAGATCATTCATAGAAGGTGCCGAGCATTTTTAGTTACTCTTGTATCTGTTCCCGAGACGCCCAAATAGTCAGCATCCGATGTTCATATTGTCCGGGACTTTCTAGACGTTTTTCCCGATGACGTCTCTGGTTTACCACCTGTGCGAGAGGTGGAATTTTCTATTGAGCTTATGCCAGGTACCACACCGATATCGAAAGCACCATACCGATTAGCACCAACAGAGATGGCAGAACTCAAGAAACAGATTCAGGAACTTCTTGACAAGGAGTTCATTCGCCCGAGCTTTTCGCCATGGGGCGCACCGGTTTTATTTGTGAAGAAAAAAGATGGTTTGATGAGGCTCTGCATTGACTACCGGGAGTTGAATAGAGTTACAGTGAAGAACAAATACCCACTCCCGAGGATTGAAGATTTATTTGACCAGTTGCAGGGAGCTTCAGTATTCTCCAAGATTGCTCTGCGTTTTGGTTATCATCAGCTGAGAGTGAAAGACGCCGATGTTCTCAAGACTGCTTTTAGGACTCGGTATGGCCACTTCGAGTTTTTTGTGATGCCGTTCGGTTTGACGAATGCGCCAGCGATTTTCATGGATCTCATGAATCGCGTATTTCATCCATATCTTGATCAGTTCGTGATAGTATTCATAGATGATATTCTCATCTACTCAAAGAATCAAGAGGCTCACAGCAGACATCTGACCACAGTATTACAGACCCTACAAAAGCCCAAGCTATTCGCGAAGTTCAGCAAGTGCGAGTTTTGGTTAGAGAAGGTGGCGTTCTTAGGTCACGTCGTGTCTAGCAGTGGTATAGAGGTAGACCCAGCAAAAGTTGCAGCAGTCAGAGATTGGGTTGTGGCGCAAAATGCATCATAGATCCGTAGTTTCCTTGGGCTAGCAGGATACTATCGGAAGTTTATTTGGGGATTCACCTCCATTGCAGTTCCACTCACATCATTGACGAAGAAGAATGTTAAGTATGTGTGGAGCGAGGAATGTCAGAAGAGCTTCGATACATTGAAGCAAGCTATTATTTCAGCACCAGTGTTGGCCATGCCGTCAGGACCCGGAGATTTTGTTTTGTATACCGATGCTTCGAAACTCGGGTTAGGCGCAGTATTGATGCAGCATGGGAAGGTGATAGCATATGCTTCTCGTCAGTTGAAGATTCATGAGAAGAATTATCCTACCCATGATCTAGAGTTGGCAGCCGTAGTATTTGCATTGACGATTTGGAGACATTATTTGTACGGAGAGAAGTGCCAGATCTTTACCGACCACAAGAGGCTCAAATACTTCTTTACGCAGAAAGAGTTAAATAGGCGTCAGAGGCGTTGGTTGGAGCTTGTGAAGGATTACGACTGTGGCATTAGCTATCATCCTGGAAAAGCTAATGTAGTTGCGGACGCGTTGAGCAGGAAAGTCGCGGTGATGGCTCATTTGGTGATTTCGAGACCTCTTCAGTTTGAGATGCAAAGGTTTGATCTAGAGACATATCCGCGAGGTAGAGTTCCTCGTCTCTCTACTTTGACGATTCAGTCTTCTCTTCTAGACCGTATTCGCAGTGAACAGTTAGCAGACGAGCAGTTGGCAAAGTTGAAGCAGAGAGATGAGGCCAAGGGCAGTATCTTGTATACAATCAGAGACGGTATTGTGAGATATCGAGACAGAATGTGGGTTCCTAGCGGCGATTCTATTCGAGCAGATATTTTAGCTGAGGCCCATATGTCGCCGTACTCTACTCATCCAGGGAGTACGAAGATGTACAAAGATCTGCAGTTATTATATTGGTGGCCAGGTATGAAGAGGGATATCAGACGTTTTGTATCCGAGTGTCTGACGTGTCAGCTAATGAAAGCGGAACATCAGAGACCAGAAGGTTTGCTCAAGCCTCTTCCTATTTCCGAGTGGAAGTGGGAGAACGTCACCATGGAATTCGTTGTTGGTTTGCCAAAGTCAGCAAGAGGGTCGAATGCTATATGGGTGATTGTAGATCGTCTTACGAAATCAGCTCATTTCTTGCCTATTAAGACGACTTTCTCCATGATCCAGTATGCAGAGTTATATATCCGAGAAATCGTTAGACTTCATGGTATTCCCGTTTCGATATTATCTGACCGAGATCCTAAGTTAACTTCCTCATTTTTGAAGAGTTTGCATTCAGCGATGGGTACAAAGCTGTTGTTTAGCACAGCTTTCCACCCTCAGACAGATGGTCAGTCCGAGAGAGTTATCCAGATTTTGGAGGATCTTCTTCGTGCATGTGTCCTTGATTTCTCTGGGAGTTGGGAATCAAAGCTACCGTTGGTGGAGTCTACCTATAACAACAGTTTTCAGTCGTCTATAGGTATGGCTCCATATGAAGCACTGTACGGTCGTAAATTTAGATCTCCTATTCATTGGGATGAAGTAGGAGAGAGATCAGAATTGGGTCCGGAGATTATGCAGCAGACTGCTGATATAGTAGTCAAGATCTGTGATAGGATGAGGACTGCTCAGAGTAGACAGAAGAGTTATGCGGATCAGAGAATGAGAGATTTAGAGTTTGCTGTTGGTGACCATGTTTTCGTGAAGATAGCACCGATGAAAGGTGTCATACCGTTCGGGAAGAAAGGCAAGCTCAGTCCGAGATTCATTGGACCATTTGAGATCCTCGACAGAGTTGGGACATTAGCTTATCGTGTTGCTCTTCCGCCGAATCTGACCGGAGTACACAATGTGTTTCACGTCTCCATGTTGAGGAAGTATATGGCGAATCCATAGCATGTCTTGAACTTTGAACCATTGCAACTCACTCCGAACTTGACATATGAGGAAAGACCACAGCAAATCTTAGACAGGCAGGAGAAAAAGCTTCGGAACAAAATGGTCAAGCTAGTGAAAGTCAAATGGCTCAATCATTCGGGGGAGGAAGCTACATGGGAATCTGAGCCGGAGATGAGGAGTCGTTATCCCGAGTTATTCGGTAAGTTTTAATTTCGGGGACGAAATTCCTTTAAGGGGGGTAGAGTTTTAGAACCCGAAAATCAGATTACGTATAAGCCATGCATAATTGCTACTATTTAAATTAAAAATGAATTTTTATGAATATATGAAGTGTTTTATTTTTTTTAAAAGTAGATGTTTAGTTTTAACTTTTCAGGATAAGTACGCGAGGTCGTACCGGAGTTTGGAGATTAGAGATAAGATTAATAATAAGGAGATATTCCTAAATTTAATTTAAGTCAAGGAATAATTTAATTTAAAGAAATAGAATGTTTTAAAATTTATTTAATTAATTAGAGCTAAGTTTGTAAATAAATTCTTTTAGGTTCAATATTTAATTAAAGCTTAAATAAAATATGTAAACAAATGGGGGTGAATTAATAAAGGTCAAATATATTCAAGAAATTTAAACATAGCATTTAAACATTTAAATTTGAGGTCATGTATGCTATGCAAGATTTTATCCTAAATGGAATTGTTAATTCACTAGAAAATATAATGGGGGGTATTTAACCTTAAGCATTTAAAATATGAAACTAAAATAATAGTATACCATGCAAATGAGTAATAACTTTCGGTTAAGACAATTCAAAGGTGTAGTAAATCTATTCATGTTACTCTCGATGACCATTAAGGTAAATTCATTCCCTCACTTTAATTCACTAATTAGTAGTAAATTCAAATGTAATAATATACTTCATTTCCCCTTAACCTATGAGCCTAGAAAATGAGCTGATCGTGCATTGAGAATAAGAAAATGTATCGGCCAGCTAGATGAGGAAAAACAATTCAAATTCCATTCTATCCCTTCACTTGTAACTCTCAACTAAATGCACTTCAATGCCTATTTATCACCTCCTATAATACTCATCTCTATTGTCTGGCAATCACAAACCATTACCTTCGAAAATAATCAGAAAAAATATCAGCTAAAATCGTGAGAAAACAGCTGAAAAACAAGGAAGAAAACCAACTCCGACCCCGCCGCTCGTATTCGTCGTATTGATTTGTTTTGTGACAAAACAAATTTCAGACATTTATATATTGTTTATTTGCTCTTCAATCAAGTTCTATAGATATTTTTAAAGCATTATATGTTCATGAATCACGCAACAATTCGAAATTTTGACAGCAACATTCTGAAATTTTACACAGCCTTCTCGGCCCTTTATATTCAGCTTTACGGTTGGATTGTTTATTCTTTCCATCTGATTACGAAAAGAAAAATATAAAAATTATTTGCATTACTGAATCCAGGTGGATGCTCGGTTCCAGGCTTACACGGCTGCTGTTAGGCATGAATTAGAATGTGTTAGGGTGTTATTGGTCCATTGAATTGCATCCATACACTCACAAAAAAAAGGAATGACAGCAACTTTTTCAAAACTACAGATTTGAGCTTCGTTTTTGATCATTTGGGTGGTTATAGTGTGTGTTCGAATCTTGGCTGTCCTAGGGATTATAGCCATGGTTAGAACCCTCATTTATCATGTCTAGGACGTGACCAAGGTATCCTTTCAAAGCCTGATTCATGGTTCCATCAGATTTTTAAAACAGCAACACAAGCATCACTTGATCTCTTTTAGTTTCTGATTTGTGTGAGTATGGTTTCGGTTTTTGGGTGTTGTAAGGATTATGGTTGGCTTGTAGCTCATAACCATGGTTCATACCACACTTCATCATGTCAAGATCGACCCAAGGTTAATTATATAGCCACTGGAACGAAGATTGACAACAAAACAATTCAATATACACACCACTGGACAGAATATGCATTCTCAGCTAGCATGTTGCATTGTCCTATGTGTTGGCTCGGTTTGTGGCTGGCTTCTAGGCCTTAGCCATGGTCCAAGCCATACCTTAGGATTATAAATAAGAGTCCTTGGGTGGTGGTTCAACCCCATGGTCATTTATTTCAGGATTTTCACTACAAACACACAAGCTGCTATTTCTGGTTTTTGACAGCAACTTGAGCTTCGGTTTTGGAGGTGGTTTGAGTTCTTGTTGGCTTTTAGTCTATGGCCTTGGACTGAACACTACCTTAATGAGTTAGGAAAGTCATGTTTTTGGCCGTTTGTGATTTGGTTGAGTTTAGAGGTCGTACGAGAATTTAAGGTGAAAGGTGCCAAAATGACTCTCGAAAGAGTGTTTTATGTTTTTGGATTCCTTTCACCCATTTTCGTGTTTTACAGTCATTATGCATGTTTTTCAATATGTTTGGGGTATTTTTAATCATGGGTAAACGTCGGTTTAATGTTGGTTCGGGTTGGTACGAAGCCATGATAAAAAAATCAAGTTAATGGTTCTATTCGTCTCGTTTTTAGTTCGATTGTTAAGTTTTTTTGTCAAGTTAAGATTTGTTGCATGTGTCACATATTAGAATTAAGTCGCAGCAAGCCTGGGAACGATCCAACTCATCAGGTAAAAATAAGTTTATAATTATATTACGTGCATAAAAATATAAAATGTTTATTTTTGAGATATATGCTATATGTCTTGTGGCCACCTTATGTTTATGGGTTTGGAAGTCGGTAGGCGCAACCGAGGACCTCTCCACCCGGTGACTTACGACCGGTTTACGATTATGTATGGGTACGGACATCCAGTCCAAGGGTTGTGATTGATCTCTACCGCCCAGTATACTGTGGTTTAGTCTGATCAGGCGCTCACGTTATGTTATGGGCCACTAGCTTAGAAACATTATCTCTACCAGAAAATTATGATATGATATAACAGAGCTCTATTGAGCAAAGCTTTTACGTATGATTTTCAGATATGCACGTAGTTATAATTATTCATGATACGATTTTCACTGTACGCTTTACGATACTTTATTTTTACGTTGCTTGCGATTTTATGATATATTTACTTTTTATTCACGATATATGCATGTTGAGTCTTTAGACTCACTAGACTTTATTGTTGTAGGTATTGATGAGGTCGAGACCGCGGGCGGAGACTAATGAGCGATCTTGGGACAGCAGTAGTAAACCCGAGGACCTCATGATTTAGTTTATGCACCTTTTATCATTCAAACTTGATTTGAACATGTTGGATTATTTTTAAATTGTTGTTTGAAATACAATGTTGACTTCCGCTGTTATTTTAAAGTTAAAATTATTTACATGTTTATGCTATAAATTGGGCAAGTTATTTATTTATTTAGAAAAATTTTAATAATTCCGCAAATTTATGAATACGAAATACGGGCCTTTGCAACTCGTTTCTTAAAAAGTACTAGATTTTTTTTATATCCTATTAATCTCGGCCGATATTTAAAATATACATATATATATTTTTTAAAATAACTTGCACCATTTTAAAAATAAGACATCCAACTATATTTAAAAAACCAAAAGAAATAGTTTAAAACATAAAATCATCAAACGTTTGCAAATCCTAACTTAGCAATATTGCTAAAACTAACAACCTCTCAAAAACCACTCAAAAGCATAATAAAAGTCGTAAAAATATCTTTAACATAAACTTAAAATCATAAATCATAAACATAAGTGCGGAAAAACAAGCGCTGGTCCTCGAATTATGTACACCTTTAGTCCAGCAAGATCAACCATCAAGATCTCCATTATCATTATTATCATATTCACCTGCATCGATCACATCTAGTGAGTCTAAAACTCAGTCATTATTATCATATTCACCTGCATCGATCACACCTAGTGATTCTAAAGACTCGGCAACCATATTCTTGATAACAAATAATACGTATACAAATCACATGCAACAGTGAAAATACTTTTACGTAAAATAACATTTCATCATCATGCATAAACCTAACATTTTCATATCATCATAAACATATTCATTTTCATCATATACGTATAAATTTTTCTTTCGTTGAATTCAGATCGTTAATTGTGACTTTGGTATTAGGGGTCGATAGATCAATCTACATGTAACCACAGTACTGGGTTGCGGGGACATCCGCGACACTCTCACCCATCAATTGTGCCTTAGCCTTACGTATCATCGTATTAGTCACAATTACTTCATTTCCTTCAACATTTCGTGTTTTCATCACTTTATAAAAATTAAACATGCATAAATCGTTTTTCTTTTAAACCAAGCATGCAACATATCTTTTAGCGTTAACGTTTCATCATAAAATTCAATAAATATTTAAAATAATCATATTAACATATTTTACAGCATTCAGGACACTGCCATGAAGTTTTCTAATTTTTAGGTGTATAATGACCGTTTTACCCCTATATGTAAAATTTCACGATTTTGACTTTTCTTATATCTATTGACTCTAGACCATCCCAAATAATTATTTAAGCTTAAATTGAATTTCTCATATTTTTCTTTAGCTTAAATTCATGGCTTTTTATTTATTCTTTAATTATAAATTCATACAGCGTTTAATTCTCGAATTACTTCAAACCTTAGTATAAAATTCTCAATTTTTAAACATAGAAATTTTATTACCTATTATACCCTTGTGAACCATGAACCATCCCCGTGGACCAATGATTCAAGCCTTAACCAATAAAACCCTAATTCTCGAACCCTAAGCTAAACTCAAGAGCCATCTTACGTTTTTCACGAGCCATGTTCGAGCCACCCCGAGCCAAATCCTGACCAGACCCTCTAGGAACCCTCCTGGACCCACTGGACCAACCCTAGCTCACTGCAACCCTTAGTGCGAAGAACCCGAGCCGCGCGACTAGAAGAACCAACTAGGACTCTTCGATTTTTCCTGCTAGGACTCTAACCATCGAGCCAGCCCCTGACCCAGCCCCTTGTAGACCCTCTCAAGACTGTACAGACCTATCTTGGCCCCCGGCCCCAGCCGCGAACCCACCTGTGCTTCTTTTAATCTATCGGGTGGCTTGGGGAAGAGTCCTTGTTCGCTTTAACTATTCCCTAGCCGACTAGCTCAAGTCCTAGCCACGCTAGGACTCCTCTACTGACTCAACCACCTCCAAGCCCAGCCCTGGTCGAGCTAAAGCCGAGCCATGCAGTGGTTCACCCATCAAACCCGAGCCTTGACAACAAAACGTGGTTATTCGGTTCCAGAATATTCTAGCTTCGAGTAAATCTTGTCACGTTCTTCTTAGGACTATTTTCTCGTGCAAAAACAACCCATAAACAATCCCTAATCATGGCATCCCCTTCATGTAAATAATTCTCAAGTTTTGGATAAAAAATCATGCTTAAAACCCATGTGTATGCATAAAAATGAAAATAAAGAACAAGAGGACATGTTTTTCATACAAATCATAATTACATGCATATTATGGTGATATAGATGAGTAAAAGAAGAAATATGGCGTGCATTTGCCTATTCAACGCACAAAATTTCGTTGACGATGCGAATGAAGACAATGAACGGAGAACTTTTGCTAGAAACATTCAAAACCGAAACTTACCTTGCTGATGCTTCGTGTTTGTGTGAGTTGTTTGATTGAAAAGAGTCCTTGTGTTGTTAGGGGGTGAGGGGGCGTGTGATTTATAAATTATAGGGTGGATTTGGGTATAAATATTTTATAATGAACACTTAATAATAGTTTAGGCCCATTAACATGATTAGTTAGACCCATTAGTGCATTAATAAATTATTTCGTTTAGTAAAGTTCGTGAAATTATTAGCCGAGTTGTCAAAAAGTTCGTATTTTTTATGAAAATCGAATACCGATAAAATTTACGTCTCGACGTATAAAATCATCTCAAAACTCCTTATTTTCAAAAACAAAAAAAGGCATCACCTTATTTTAAATAATTAAAAATAATTATTTAATAAAAGTATTTTTCATTTTCAGTCCTTGGTCTCCGTTCGTTGATCGCATCTCGTATAACCTTTAAAATACATTTTTATGCATTTGAGTAGAAAACTACTTCAAAACCATATAAACATATCACACATAATTAATTTAAGCAATTAAAATAATTTAATTAGCTATTAATCATTTTCCTTAGATTTGCATGCAGTTGGATAACGTCGTCTTAATTTTGGACCTTACAATTCTCCATCCCTTAAATAAAATTTTGTCCTCGAAATTAGAACTTACCGAATAGCTCCGGATAGCGACTCCTCAAGTCTCTCTCGGTTTCCCAAGTATCTTCTTCCTCCGAGTGTTTTAGCCACTTGACTTTGACCATTGGAATGACTTTGTTTCGGTTCTTTCTTGTCTACCCAAGATTTAGATAGGTCTTTCTTCATAAGTCATATTTGGAGTCAATTGTAGAGGTTCATGATTTAGTACAAGTGAAGAGTTCGACATGTACTTTCACAGCATCGAGATATGAAACACATTGTGTAGTCAAGATAGCATCGGTGGCAATGCCACTCTATAGGCTAGTGTTCCAATCCTCTCCAAAATCTCAAACGAGCTTATGATTCTTGGAATAAGTTTGTCTTTCTTGCCAAATCGCATAACACCCTTCGTAGGTGCTATTTTCATAAATATGTGGTCGTCTACTGCAAACTCTATGTTTCTTCGTCACTTGTCAGCATAGCTCGTTTGTCGGCTTTGTGCAGTCTTCATTATATCTCGAATTTCGACTACTAGCTCCGCTGTTTGCTTGCCCAAGTGTGGACCAAACTCTCCTCTTTATCAACCTCGTCCCAATGAATAGGTGATCTAGATTTCTTCCAATAAAGTGCCTCGTAAGGAGCCATCACTATAGATGATTGATAGCTATTATTATAGGTAAACTCCACTAGAGGTAATTTCGGTTTCAAACTTCCTTGGAAATCGATTACACAAGCTCGAAGTAGATCCTCCAAAATTTGTATAACTCTCTCCAAGTGACCATCGGTTTGAGGATGAAATGTTGTATTGAATAACAATTTGGTCTCCATCGCTGCATGCAGACTCTTCCAGAAAGACGATGTAAATCTCGGATCTCTGTAAAAAACAATAGATACAGGAATCCCATGCAGACGGACTATCTCTCAAATATACAAATCAGCATACTGTGTCATGGTGAATGTCATCTTAATAGGTAGAAAATGCGTTGATTTCGTAAGACGATCTACTATCACCCAAATGGCATTAAACCCCTTTATAGTCCTCGGTAATCCCACAACAAAATCCATTGTGATATTTTCCCATTTCCACTTGGGAATAGAAAGTGGCTTAAACTTCCCCACTGGCCTCTGATGCTCTGTTTTTACTTGTTGACATGTCAAACACTCGGATACAAATCACAGAATATCTCTCGTCATACCCGACCACCAATATAGTAACTACAGATCTTTGTACATCTTCGTGCTTCAAGGATAAATGGAATGTGGTGTGCCATGAGCTTCTTTCATAATGAGCTCCGTCAAAGAGTCGTAACAAGGAACCCATAAACGATCTCGATATCGAACTGTAAAACTTCCAGCCCTTGGCTTCATCTCTCAATCTACACTTTTGCAATTTCTCATCAATAGACTGTCCCTCATGGATTCTATCTCTCAAAGTCGACTGTACTGTCATGGTGGCAAGATTAGGGGCCTCACCCCTAGCATATACTATAAGCTCAAACAGTTGAATCTCGGACTGCAGTGGTCTTTGAAGTGATCATTGAGTAATAACTGTTGTCTTTCAACTCAATGCATCTGCCACTACATTAGCTTTTCTCGAATGATAGCTAATCTCACAGTCGTAGTCTTTCACTAATTCAAGACATCTTCGCTGTCTCATATTCAACTCTTTTTGGATGAAGAAGTATTTCATACTTTTATGGGTGGTGAAAATATTGCACTTCTCCCAAAATAAGTAATGTCTCCGAATCTTCAGTGTGAAAACTATCGCTGCAAGCTCAAGATCATGAGTGGGGTAGCTTTTCTCGTGAACTTTCAACTGTCTCGGCGCATAGATTATAACTCGATCATTTTGCATAAGGACTGCGCCCAAACCAAGTTTAAAAATGTCTGTATAAAGAGCATACTCTCCTTGCCCCGATGGCATAGATAACACTGACACTGAAATCAAAGCTTGCTTCAACTTGTCAAAACTGTCTTGGCACTAGGATCCCCATACAAACTTTGCATTTTTCTTTGTCAAGGCGATCATGGGTACCACAATAGATTAGAATCCTTGAATTAACGTTCGATAATAGCCAGCTAGTCCCAAGAAACTTCGAATTTCGGTTATGCTATTCGGTATTGGCCACTCTTTCACTGCCTCTACTTTGCTCGGATCAACCTCGACTCCATCAATAGAAATGATGTGGCTTAAGAACGCCACTCTATCAAGCCAAAACTCACATTTGCTGAATTTTGCATATAATTTCCTATCTTGCAGTACTTGCAGTGCTGTACTTGCAGTGTTGTCATCAAGTGACTACTATGCTCCTCTTTATTCTTCGGATTGATCAAAATATCATCAATGAAGACTATAATAAATTGATCCAGATACGGCTGAAATACGTGATTCATGAGATCCATGAAGATCGCTGGCGCATTGGTCAACCCGAATGGCATGACCATAAACTCATAGTACCCATATCTAGTCCTAAACGTTGTCTTATGAACATCCGACTCTTTCACTTTCAACAGATGGTATCCAGAACGAAGATCAATCTTCGAGAATATCGATGCTCCTTGCAACTGATTAAATAAGTCTTCAATTCTTGGCAGATGATACTTATTCTTGATAGGGACTCTATTCAGCTATCGGTAATCAATACAGAGTCGCATACTACCATCCTTCTTCTTCACAAATAATACCGGTGCGGCCCACGGAGAGTAGCCAGGGCGAATAAAACCTTTGTCTAGCAATTCTTGTTTTTGATCTTTTAATTATTTCATTTCAGCGGGTGCTATATGATAAGGTGTTTTAGAAATAGGTACAGTGCCCGGCATCAACTCAATAGAAATTCCACCTCACGGTCAGGTGGAATGCCAGAAATGTCCTCGGGAAAGACACTAGGGAAGTCTCTGACAATATCAACATCTAACTTCTGACTGATAGGATCATGTGCCGTAGTGACACATGCTAGAAAAGCTTGGCATCCTCGTCGCATAAGTTTCCTCGCACATAGACAAGAGATAATGTGCAGCAATTGCTTGTTCCTCGCTGTCTCAAAGACAAAAGATTTCCCACTAGGCGGTCGAAAAGATACTGATCTCTGCCGAAAATCTATCGAAGCTCTATTCGCTGATAAACAATCCATACCAAGTATGATGTCAAATTCAGGCATAGGGAGTACGATGAGATATTCTGGAACCACATCTTTAAATAAACGAAGCTCCAGATTCTGCACAATACTAGACGTGATCATTTGGTCACCGGAAGGAATAGAAACTTTGAAACTCAATCCCATATCTTCAGGTGTGATATTCAGTCGCTTAACGAAATTCTCAAGTATTAAAGATTGTGTAGTTCCCGAATCTGGCAGTACATAGGTGGCTACACCTGGAATGAATATCCTCCCTGTGTCGAAAACATTTTTTGATTATTCGTGTTGAAGTTTAAGGAATTTGTATTCCCAAAATTTATAAAGATGATTGATTTGATCCTATTGTTCCTAAGAAAATTCACAATTCTCCCCCCTTAATTTCTGATAAATTGAATTTTGATCCCTCAATTCTTCGAATTTTGCATTTTAGTACCCATAAATATTTCAAAAATTGCAAATTGACCCTTAAAATTTTGGAAATTTTAATTTTTGGTCCCTTAATTTTCAGAAATTACAATTTAGCCCCTTAAGTTTTCAAAATTTTCAATTTAGTCATTTCAAATTTTCTAAATTACTCGGAAATCACAATTTAGCCCTAAATTTTAGTTAATTACATTTCGTCCTTATTTTTTTAAAATTTTTATTTTTGTCCTTCAATTTCGAAAATTTTCATTTTGGCCCAAAATTTTCGGAAATTGCATATTAGTCCCTCCAAAATTTCAAAAATAGTCTAACATGTCCAAAGTTATGATCTTCTCAATTTTTGGCCATATTTGGAATTATTACATCCTTTACATAAATTAAGGCACAAAAATCAAATCCAATTTCTACAATTTCCAATTTCATCCCTTAATTCCAACTAAGGTAGAGCATACAACCTAATTTCCTCTAGGTTATCCTTAATCTCAAATCAATTTTAATAACCAATTTAACATTTCATGCAATAAAGGCAATATAAAAACGTTAAGTAACTAGGTTATCGGTGATAAGGGTCGTGTCTGCCTTCTCGGCATGCATAACATAAGCTCTTCCCACAGTAGGTGCTTTCTTCTTTGGGCAATCCGCAACCTTATGTCCTTCCTCCTTGCATATAAAGCACCTAAAAGTTCCCCACATGCATTGTCCATAATGTAAGCGATTGCACTTCTTATACAGTGGTCCCTCTGCAGGTTTCGGTGCTCCAGGTTGTGGTGGTTTTGGTGGTCCTGGCTTCTTTACTTGACCTTGTGGCTTTTGTGGCCCTTGAGGTCTAGGAGGTCCCGTGTATGGCTTTTTAATTGGCTGAGAATTCTGCTAGTGTTGTTGTCTTTTGCGTTGCATCTCAAAATCAATTTCTTTCAAAGATTGCTCGGCTTGAAATACATAGGTAGTAGCAGCAGCATAATTCAAGGGACACATCATCATCACGTCACGATGTATGGTAGGTCGTAGACCATCCAGAAAATATCCAAGCTTCTCAGCAGCATCCCTAGCAATGAGGGGCACAAAGTGACAGCCCCTATCGAACTTCCTCACAGACTCAGCCACAGAAGTGTCTCCCTGACAGAGAGTCATGAATTCCCTCTTCAATCGTCCTCGGACGTCAGCAGTGAAGAATTTCTCATAGAATATTCCCTTGAATCGAGCCCATGTAAGAGTAGCGAGATTAATACCAAGCTCAGCTCCTTCCCACCATAACGAAGCATCATCCTTAAACACATATGTAGCACAACTCACGCAATTAGCATCCCCCTTATTAAAATAGCGAAAGTGCACCTCAAGTGCTCGATTCCAAGCCTGAGCAACAAACGGGTCATTGGTGCCAGAAAATTCCTTCGGCCCTAGCCTGCGGAACTGATCATAGATATCATGTTGTGGCCTAGGAGCTTGCTGAAACTGTTGTTCAAAGAAACGAGCCATGCCCTCCAATGCACGCGTAGCAGCATCCCCATTAGGAGGCGGGGTTGCATTCTCTTGATAGTTCTCAGTATTCTCTGTCTGCCTATCAGTACTAGGTGCGCGTCTAGGAGGCATTATATCTTAATTTTTCCCAAATTCTAAACTTAATCAACATGCATTTAAATATAAGTTTTCTAATCATGCAACATATACTAATCCATTTCAGCAATTTTAAGCATATAAAACATATATTCTCATCAAGCTATTAAACATGTGATGTAAACATATAATTCATTTAATCATGCACGAATCAACATAAAAATCATATAAAACATGTATTTGAGGCTTGAAGACTGAGCTTTCCGGCACTGATGGTGGCACAACCCTTAGCAAGAACATTGCTCTGATACCAACTGAAACGTCCACTACTCTTAAAAAGTACTAGAATTTTTTTTATATCCTATTCATCTCGACCGATATTAAAAATATACAAATATATATTTTTTTTAAAATAACTCGCACCATTTTAAAAATAAGACATCCAACTATATTTAAAAATTCAAAGGAAATAGTTTAAAACATAAAATCGTCAAACGTTTGCAAATCCTAACTTATTAATATTGCTAAAACTAACAACCACTCAAAAACATAATAAAAGTCGTAAAAATAACTTTAACATAAACTTAAAATCATAAACATAAGTGTGGAAAAACAAGCGCTGGTCCTCAAGTTAGGTGCATCTTCAGTCCAGCAAGATAAGCCATCAAGACCTCCATTATCATTATTATCATTTCACCTGCATCGAACACACCTAGTGAGTCTAAAGACTCAGCAAATCATATTCTTGATAACAAATAATACGTATACAGATCACATGCAACAATGAAAATACTTTTACGTAAAATAACATTTCATCATCATGCTTAAAAATAAACATTTTCATATCATAATAAACATATTCATATTCATCATATACCTATACATTTTTCTTTCATTGAATTCAGATCGTTAATTGTGACTTTCGTATTAGGGGTCGATGGATCCATCTATATGTAACCACAGTACTGGGTGGCGGGGACATCAGCGACACTCTTATCCATCAATTAAGCCTTGGCCTTATGTATCATCGTATTAGTCATAATTACTTCATTTCCTTCAACATTTCGTGTTTTCATCACTTTATAAAAATTAAACATGCACAAATCGTTTTTCTTTCAAACCAAGCATGCAACATATCTTTTAGCATTAACGTTTCATCATAAAATTCCATAAACATTTAAAATAATAATATTAACATATTTTACCGCATTCAGGACATGCCATGACGTTGACTAATTTTCAGGTGTAAAATGACCGTTTTACCCATAGACGTAAAATTTCACGGTTTTGACTTTTTCTTATTTCCGTTGACCCTGGACCATCTCTAATAATTATTTAAGCTTAAATTAAATTTCTCATATTTTTATTCAACTTAAATTCATGGCTTTTTAGTTATTCTTTAATTATAAATTCGCGGAGTGTTTAATTCTCGAATTACTTCAAACCTTAATATAAAATTCTCAAATTTTAAACATAGACTTTTTATTACCTATTCTACCCTTGTGAACCATGAACCACCTCCGTGGACTCACGGTTCAAGCCTTAACCAATAAAACCCTAATTCTCGAACCCTAAGCTAAACTCACGAGCCATCTTACGTTTTCCACGAGCCATGCTTGAGCCACCCCGAGCCAACTCCTGACCAGACCCTCTAGAAACCCTCCTAGACCCACTGGAACAACCCTAGCTCGCTCCAGCCCCTAGTGCGAAGGACCCGACCCGCGCGACTAGAAGAACCAACTTAGGACTCTTCGATTTTTCCTGCTAGGACTCTAACCGCTGAGCCAGCCCCTGCCCAACCCCTTGTAAACCCTCTCATGACCCTACAGACCTAGCATGGCCCCCGGCCCCAGCCGTGAACACACCTGCGCTGCTGTTACTCTCTCGAGTGGCTTGGTGAAGAGTCCTTGTTCGCTTGAACTCTTCACTAGCCGATTAGCTCGAGTCCTAGCGTGGCTAGGACTCCTTTACTGACTCAACCATGTAGCACCCTTACCCGAGCCACTACTAAACAGACTACTAAACATGCAACATTAAATCTTAATAACAACAATTAAACAGCGGAAACCAAATAACTTAATCATCTTACAACCCAAATTAAAACAGAACAAACAACAGCAGTCTTAAACATTAATACAACCATATCGAAAACATAATTCTGAACGAGAAAACGATAAACCACAAATAAAACCTCCACTGGATCACCACCGAAAACCCAACTGCTCTAGCCACTGCCCTGGTCGTCCGAACCGTCCAACCTAAGACCTGCCCCGTGGAATGGGGTGCCAAGATGAAAACAAGGATGTGAGCGACAATCGCCCAATACGAGAATGTACGAGTATACAAACTCATATGATGCATGCGAAATGCAATATGCTCGGATATCAAGGATCAAGTCAAGAATCTCATGCTCAGTCTAGAGGCGCCTGAGTGTGTAGTCTTTGATCTGCCCTAGGCATGTTTTGGCTCTCACACTCATCATCAAGACGTGGACCTACAATGTCCAGGTCATCAGAGCCCGCGGGTCCCGTCGGACACTGTAGCTCTCGATGCCCCATCGTCCACAATACAGAATAGGGCTGAGCGGCCCCAACAAATGAGGTATATCTCAAAAGATATCAGGCTCAACATGATATGTCTTGCATAATATGCCAAAGCAGTAAAACATGTATAATGCAACACATAAATATGCAACATATAAGTGTGTATACTATGCTTGGATATTTCAGTCAGTACATCACGTACCTCACTAAAACAATCTGACAGAAAGCTCTTAACCTAGATAATACCAACAATATGAAATCACTATCAAACCATATTCTGAATTACCAAACATGCTATAAAGTTCTTCCTAAAGGCTTTAGGATTATACCTGCGTCCGTCGTCAGCCCGCTGATGATGTCTCGATCTCAGTTGACCGACCCCCCTTCGAGTCGACACTAGCTCCGAAACTTCCCGGCACCAAAGTGCCCTAGAAACTGGCTAGAAAACCTAAGGTAAAAGACTAGAACTCTCTCTCTGAAGGATGCGGTGGAGGAAACAAAAGAATTCGGCTTCCATTTATAGGCTGCATCCGGACTATTTTAGAAATTCGAATCAATCTTATCTGCCACGTGTCAGAATCTCATTTGTCTGGTTGGATTTCTCGAGAGAACGTAATCGGAAGTAGATCGGGTTATCCATTTAAAATTCGGTGGATCCAACAGATTAATCCCAAATTATCAATTCGTTAATAATACTTAATTAACAACTCTTTAATTATCTTTAAATTAATACTTCATTCAAAAGAAGAATTCAAGTCATTACATCCTCCTCTCCTTAAAAAGATTTCGTCCTCGAAATCAGAAATGAAGTACAAAACAACTGAATAAAATACAACTCAAAACAAATGCGGATACTCTGAGCACATACGACTCTCTAACTCCCAAGTCGCCTCTTGATGAAATTTAAATTTAATAATTTATTATATGTTAAAACCTATATTTTAAAATTTAAGTTTCATTAAAATTATAAAATTATGTTATTTTAGTGTTGTGTGTTCATATTTAAATGTTTTACTAAATATGTTTTATTTTCAGGTTTTCTACGTGTTGGTAAAATAATGATAACTCAAGCTAGAAAATTCAAATGGAGGTGATTCAAATATTTTTGTAATGCTTGAGAAATTATCTACAACTTTGTAGAAGACATGATTGCCTAAAATGTTGGTTAAGAAGAACAAATTGTGAAAATATCAAAAGGAGGACAAATTTACTTTCACCATGACCAGCATATAGTAAAAAAATCATAACTATTTCAATATTTAACCAAATGAGGTGAACCAAGTGGCCAAATTCATTTACAGACAATTCCCCACATGTTTGCTGTTTTGATCTGAGTCAAATTCGGTGATTAAAGTCGTGGAACAAAGCATTGAAAGAAGGGGCATGGAATTGAAGTTGGAGGAGACAAAGACTACTATTACAACTACATTGCATTAATAGAATTTTTGACCCTTTCTCTCATTTGGCCTATAAATAGAGGCCTTGTGCTAGCTTGAGAATCATTCTATCTCATTGTAAAATATAGTGTG
>NC_133311.1:9819119-9823919 GCF_012295235.1 Primulina huaijiensis
CTAACTTATTAAATCATATATTTCATTTAGGCAATAGCGTGGCTCTGCCGGTTGTTCTAAATGAAATATAATGATTTAATTTAACATTTATTTTATGCAGTTATATATTTATATAGTTATATATATAATCATAGGTATCATATATAAAATATCGGTGAATTCGGTATTTTCTATAGTGGGAACTATATTATATTAAGTGTGTGTTTAAATATTTTTATTTTCTTGGAACCATTATTTATGGTGGTTTCCTTTGTTTTACTTTTAGTTAAACAATATTGCATAAACCAAGAATAAATCCTCGAGCCTTGACAAAATTTATAATTTGTAAACTTCGTTCTTGTATTTGGTAATCTATAAATTAATAAATTTAAACTTAAAAGAACCTCTCTGTGGATCGATATCGTATTTACGAAATATATTACTTGCAGACAACCTACACTTGGGTGAATTATAATTTAAGTAGTAGCACCTCTGCAGTACTTCGGCGTTGCCATTGCACTAGAACAAGTGGAATGGTCTTGTTTCTGAGCTTTTTCTCTTTCCTACCAAGGATTAAAAGTGGCTGCTCGACATAAGTCAAGTCTTCTTCAAGTTGAACATCTGTCGGACCAAGAACGTGCGATTCATCTGCTACATACCGTCGTAGCAAAGATACATGAAAGACATTATGAATGCTAGACATATACGGCGGCAAAGCAATCGATATGCCAAATTTCCAACACATTCCAAGATCTCAAAAGGTCCGATGAATCTTGGGGCTAATTTTCCCTTGAGTCCAAATCTCATCACCCTGCGAAATGGTGAAACTTTAAGGAAAACTTTTTCCCCTGACTGAAACTGTAGAGGTCTACGCTTGGTATTCGCGTAACTCGATTGACGATCTTGTGCAGCTTTAATTCTCTTCCTAATCAATTCCACTACGTCAATCGCTTGTTGCACTAATTCAGGTCCTTGTACTTGTCGTTCTCCTACTTCGTCCCAAAACAAAAGAGTACGACAACGTCTACCATATAATGCTTCGAATGGAGCCATACCAATGCTGCTGTGGTAGCTATTGTTATATGCAAACTCCACAAGCGGCAGATGATCATGCCATGCTGGTCCAAAATCCAAAGCACAAGCACGCAATATGTCCTCGAGTGTCTGAATAGTCCTCTCAGACTGACCATCGGTCTCTGGATGATAGGCAGTACTCAGACTCAATGTCGTTCCCAACGCTTTTTGTAAATTTCCCCAGAACCTTGAGGTAAAACGTGGATCTCTGTCACTGACTATACTTGTTGGTACACCATGATATTTAAGAATCTCTTGGATGTATAGTCTTGCCACGCGATCGAAACTATATTCCCGACTATACGGAATAAAATGTGCTGACTTAGTCAGTCGGTCCACAACAACCCAAATTGCATCACAATTCTTAGAAGACAACGGCAATTGGGTGACAAAATCCATCGTCACATGCTCCCACTTCCACTCAGGGATAGGAAGATTCTGAAGTAATCCTCCTGGTCGTCGATGTTCAGCTTTCACTTGCTGACAAACCAAACACTTGGCTACAAACTGGTAAACACTTTTCTTCATACCTTTCCACCAAAATCTGCTCTTCAAATCCTTATACATTTTCATGCTTGTAGGGTGGATACTCAACTTACTCCTATGGGCTTGAGATAAAATCTCGTCTCTTAATTCAGAATCTTCGGGAACTACGATTCTTCCCTACAGACACAAGGTTCCATCTGTTTGGAACGCAAAACCAGATGTGTTGTCTCCATTAGATAACCTTTCTAACTTTTTCACTTTCGGGTCTGAAAACTGAGCTTCTCTGATTTTGGCATACAACTTCGGTTCAGATAAAATACTGGTTACTCGAATGTGTTCCATTCCTTTCTTATGCTGAAAGTGAAATCCTAGAGAACAACAATCTTGTATTACACTTGATATGAAACTTGTCTAAAGTGTAGATAATCTCACCTTGCGACTAAGAGCATCAGCTGTAAGATTCGCTGATCCTGGATGATACTTGATTTCGCAATCATAATCCTTTAACAAATCCATCCACCTTCTTTGGCGCATATTCAACTCTGCTTGAGTGAAGATATACTTCAAACTCTTGTGATCTGTAAAAATCTCAAATCTCTCTCCGTAGAGATAATGTCGCCAGATCTTCAAAGCAAACACAATCGCTACTAATTCCAGATCATGAACTGGATAATTCTCTTCATGCTTCTTCAACTGTCTGGCTGCATATGCAATCACATGACCATTCTGGGTTAAAACACAGCCAAGTCCTTGAAGTGATGCATCAGTGTACACAATGTACCCTCCTGATCAAGATGGAAGAGCTAAAACTGGTGCAGTTGTCAAACGTTGACACAATTCATTGAAACTTTTTTCACAATCATGTGTCTATTAGAACTGCACATTCTTACACGTCAGCTGTGTCAATGGTTTGGCAATCTGAGAAAATCCTGAGATAAATCTCCGGTAATCTCCTGCCAAACCTAGAAAACTTCTTATCTCTTGAGCTGATTCCGGCCGTGCCCATCTCAACACTGCTTCGATCTTGCTAGGATCCACTGATATCCCATCTTTGGATATAACATGTCCTAAGAAGACAACTCTGTCAAGCCAAAACTCGCACTTGTTCAACTTAGCACACAGTTGGTGATTCCTTAAGGTTAGCAAAACAATCCTTAAATGTTGTGCATGCTCTTCAAGACTATGAGAGTATACCAATATGTCTTCAATAAAGACAATGACAAACTTGTCAAGATACTCCTGGAATACTCGGTTCATCAAATTCATAAATACTGCTGGAGCATTCGTCAAACCAAACGGCATCACTAGAAACTCGTAATGCCCATACCTTGTTCGAAATGCAGTCTTGGGGATATCACGTTGATGAACTCGAAGTTGATGATACCCAGACCGAAAATCGATCTTCGAGTACACTGAAGTTCCTTGCAGTTGATCAAACAAGTCATCAATCCGTGGTAACGGATATTTATTCTTGACTGTTACTCGGTTCAACTGTCGATAATCTATGCAAAGCCGCATAGACCCATCCTTCTTTTTAACGAACAACACTGGTGCTCCCCAAGGAGACACACTGGGTCTAATGTACCCCTTGTCAAGAAGATCTTGTAACTGTTGCTTCAACTCTTTCATCTCCGTTGGTGCCAATCTATAAGGCGCTCTGGAGATAGGTGAGGTTCCTGGTACCAACTCTATCTCCGCTTCCACTTCCCTCTCCGGAGGAAATCCAGGAATCTCATCCGGAAAAACATCAGGAAATTCATCGACAACTGGAATGTTCTTCACGTCGATCACATCCTTCGATACGTCAACAGCATAAATGAGGTATCCTTTTCCTCCTTTCGCTAAAGCCCATTGTGCCTTTACAGCAGACACTACTGGCATTGGAGGTCGAGCTCCCTCACCGAAGAAAAACCAATTCTCGTCTCCTTCTGGACGAAACTGAACAAGACGTTGATAACAATCTTCCGTCGCTCTATACTTAGTCAATAGATCGATTCCCATAATATAATCAAAATCTTCCATAGCCAATATCATCAAATTGGCAGACAAGTATTTTCCCTCAAACTCTAACAAACAGTCTACTACAAGTCGCTTAGCTAAAACCTCTTGTCCCATCGGTGTAGACATCGACATCAAAACATCTAATGACAAGTAGGGTAGTTTATGCTTCTTAACAAACATTGATGCTATGAATGAATGCGACGCCACAATGTCAATTAATACATATGCAGGAATACCACGTAAGATAAAATTACCTGCAATGACTCTCTCGTTTTGCTCCTCCTCTTGTTCTTGGTTTAGGGCAAACACTTGCCCTTGAACTCGTGGACGTTGCGAGATCCTTGTGATATTCCACCACGACGAGAACCTTGAGCAGGAAAACCTTTCTGTTGCACAGTGGCCTCAGACTGTTTTCCACTGTAAGGCCCTGCCATAGAACCTCCGTCTACACTCTGATTCTCCAAATTCGGACAATCCCTCTTCATGTGACCAAAACCACCACAGTTGAAACAATCACCTGTTACTTTTCGACAATTCTCCATCTGGTGATTGCCTCCGCAGTGGCCACATTGCAGCTTTTTCCTACGAAATCTGTGTACCCCTCCAGAACCTGAAGAAGAAGAAGATGCAGACTTCTTGAAAGACTGACCCCTCGGTCCCAACGAACTAGAACTTTTGCTAGCTTGCATAGCCTTCCTCCTAGCAATACTGATCTCTGCTTGACGACAACGATTCACTAATCCTTCGTACGAAGTAGGATCATCACAGACTGAAACCCGATCAAAAATCTCCTGGTTCAAACCATTCAAAAATTAGGAATATTTTGCTGCAGAATTCTCACTGATGTGAGGAGCGTACGGCAACGATCCGTAAAACGCTTTTGGTAATCCTCAATGGTCAACAGTTCCATCTCCTTCGCCTGACGAAGAGCTGGCGGGAAGTGATGATTGATGAAGGCCTGACGAAAATGTTCCCAACGAATCCGCCCATGCTGCTGAACTAGAATGGCAGAAACAGGTTTCCACCATTTCCGAGCTTTTCCTTGGATCATGAAATCAGCTACCTCCATCTTCTCGTCCTCGTCATAGTGTAGCACTCGAAAACACTGCTCCATGATATCGACCCAAGCTTCAGCAACATCAGCATTCTCATCTCCAGTCAACGGTGGAGGTCCAATCTTCATGAAATCCATAATGTTGACACGGTTCCTACGTCTCCTTTCATCATGATCTCGGTGACGCCTTCCGTCACGATCTCTAC
>NC_133311.1:9824050-9828687 GCF_012295235.1 Primulina huaijiensis
ACCACCGAAAACCCAACTGCTCTAGCCACTACCCTGGTCGTCCGAACCGTCCAACCTAAGACCTGCCCCGTGGAATGGGGTGCCCAAGATGAAAACAAGGATGTAAGCGACAATCGCCCAATACGAGAATGTACGAGTATACAAACTCATATGATGCATGCGAAATGCAATATGCTCGGATATCAAGGATCAAGTCAAGAATCTCATGCTCAGTCTAGAGGCGCCTGAGTGTGTAGTCTCTGATCTGCCCTAGGCATGTTTTGGCTCCCACATTCATCATCAAGACGTGGACCTACAATGTCCAGGTCATCAGAGCCCGCGGGTCCCGTCGGACACTGTAGCTCTCGATGGCCCATCGTCCACAATACAGAATAGAGCTGAGCGGCCCCAACAAACGAGGTATATCTCAAAAGATATCAGGCTCAACATGATATGTCATGCATAATATGCCAAAGCAGTAAAACATGTATAATGCAACACATAAATATGCAGCATATAAGTGTGTATACTACGCTTGGATATCTCAGTCAGTACATCACGTACCTCACTAAAACAATCTGACAGAAAGCTCTTAACCTAGACAATACCAACAATATGAAATCACTATCAAACCAGATTCTGAATTACCAAACATGCTATAAAGTTCTTCCTAAAGGCTTTAGGATTATACCTGCGTCCGTCGTCAGCCCGCTGATGATGTCTCGATCTCAGTTCACCGACCCCCCTTCGAGTCGACACTAGCTCCGAAACTTCCCGGCACCAAAGTGCCCTAGAAACTGGCTAGAAAACCTAAGGTAAAAGACTAGAACTCTCTCTCTGAAGGATGCGGTGCAGGAAACAAAATAATTCGGCTTCCATTTATAGGCTGCATCCGGACTATTTCAGAAATCCGAATCAATCTTATCTGCCACATGTCAGAATCTCATTTGTCTGGTTGGATTTCTCGAGATAACGTAATCGGAAGTAGATCGGGTTATCCATTTAAAATTCGGTGGATCCAACAAATTAATCCCAAATTATCAATTCGTTAATAATACTTAATTAACAACTCTTTAATTATCTCTAAATTAATACTTCATTCAAAATAAGAATTCAGGTCATTACAACCACGTCCCAGCCCAGCCTTGGTTGAGCCAAAGCCGAGCCATGCAGTGGTTCACCCCTCAAACCCGAGCCTTGACACCAAAACGTGGTTATTCGGTCCAGCTTATTGTATCTTCGAGCGCAACTTGTCATGTGCATCCTAGGACTATTTTCTCGTGTAAAAACAACCCATAAACAATCCCTAATCATGGAAGCTCCTTCATGTAAATAATTCTCAAGTTTTGGATCAAAAATCATGTTTAAAACCCATGTGTATGCATAAAAATGAAAATAAAGAACAAGAGGACATTTTTTTCATACAAATCATAATTACATACATATTATGGTGTTATAGATGAGTAAAGGAAGAGATATGGCGTGTCTTTGCGTATTCAACGCACGAAATTTCGTTGACGATGCGAAGGACGACGATGAACGGAGAACCTTTGCTAGAAACCTTCAAAACCGAAACTTACCTTGCTGATGCTTCGTGTGTGCGTGAGTTGTTCGAGTGAAAAGAGTCCTTGTGGTGTTAGGGGGTGAAGGGGCGTGTGATTTATGAATTATGGGGTAAGTTTGGGCTTAAATATTTGATAATAAACACTTACTAATAATTTAGACCCATTAACATGGTTAGTTAGGCCCATTAGTGTATTAATAAAATATTTCGTTTAGTAAAGTTCGTGTAATTATTAGCCGAGTTGTCAAAAAGTTCGTATTTTTTATGAAATCGATTACCGATAAAATTTACGTCTCGGCGTATAAAATCACCTCAAAACTCTTTATTTTCAAAAACAAGAAAAATCATTAACCTTATTTTAAATAATTAAAAGCAATTATTTAATAAAAATGTTTTTCATTTTCAGCCATCGGTCTCCGTTCCTCGATCGCATCTCGAACAACCTTTAAAATACAGTTTTATGCGTTTAAGTAGAAAACTACTTCAAAACCATATAAACATATTACACATAATTAATTTAACAATTAAAATAATTTAATTGAAATACACAAGGAATTTAATAACTTGCATGCATGTGGTTCATGTGGACTTTCAAATTTTTGGGACGTTACACAACTGGCCATATGCGCAGGGCAATTTTTATTTATTTTTAAAAAAACATTCTAGGCAATCGCCACTACACCTTTCTACCCGGAACTGTTTCCGACAGCGTGCAAAAATTATTTATATATATATTTTTAATTTTAAAACTAGGCATGAAGCGTACTGTCTACCCTGGGCAGTGCCTGCCCCGCACACGCTGCCCTGAACATTTCCGAGCAGCCGTGAAATAAAATTTTTTGCTCTGAAAACTTTTTCACGGGCTGTGATTTTCTGGAATATTTCAGCCGTGAAATATTTATAAGCTTTGATTGATCACATCTGGAATCCCGCTCATATTAAGAATCATATTTTCATTAATTAATTAAACTTCCCATGTTGCATATATCATGCAAAATCAACTCTTGATAATGCATGAGATATATATATACATCTATACATACATATATACATATGCATACTAGAATCATGTACATATAGTAGTCACCACTACTAACATTATTATTTAATTTGAAGATTCTAAATTTACTAAATAAATAATTGTGAACTCACTATAATCACGCTCGACGATCAGACAGTGTTGATATTCCGAGGGTACAAATCTTGTTCATATAATGAAAATTAAGAATTTTGAAGATCAAAATTTTCACTGATCTATTTTTTGCAGCAGCCAGTTTTGTGAACTCTTTCACCAAAACAGACCGTTCCACTCTCCTAACTTAATCAACAATTAAACTAACTTTTACATCTTTCAATACATGGAATTAACTTATAAACTCCTTTATAAGTCCTACTACTTAAATTATAATTCACCCAAGTGTAGGTTGTCTGCATGTAATATATTTCGTAAGTACAAGATCGATCCATAGAGAGGTTATTTTAAGTTTAAATTTATTAATTTATAGATTACCAAATGCAAGAACGAAGTTTACAAATTATAAATTTTGTCAAGGCTCGAGGATTTATTCTTGGTTTATGCAATATTGTTTAACTAAAAGTAAAACAAAGGAAACCACCATAAATAATGGTTCCAAGAAAATAAAAATATTTAAACACACACCTAATATAATATAGTTCCCACTATAGAAAATACCGAATTCACCGATATTTTATATATGGTACCTATGATTATATATATAACTATATAAATATATAACTGCATAAAATAAATGTTAAATTAAATCATTATATTTCATTTAGAACAACCGGCAGAGCCACGCTATTGCCTAAATGAAATATATGATTTAATAAGTTAGTTGCGGGAAAGTAAAAGTTAGATGAGGAAAGTAAAAGTTAGTTGCGATAAAGTAAATGTTAGATGCGGAAAGTAAAAGTTAGTTGCGATAAAGTAAATGTTAGATTGTTAGATATCATAATATTTCATTTAGAACAACTGGCAGAACCACGCTATCGTATATGTATGTATGTATAATATAACAATAATAATTGATGAAATATTTATTGTATCAAAATTAAACAACAATTCAAGATAACCACTTCAATGGTATCAAGCATTTGATGTAAATTGATAACAACAAATGATTCATTTTTATACCTACAATAAAAAAGAAATTAGCGAAATGAAAAGAAATAAAGAAAGAATATACAAAATATAAACAATCTTACTTCACCAAAAATTAATCTTCTTCACCTTGACATAATAGATTTAACTTTCCATTAACTTACTTTTGATCAACACTAAAAACATCACTCATAATTTGGAAAATGAAAAATATATTGGAACTTAGAACTTTTATACACACTCACACTATATTTTACAATGAGATCGAATGATTCTCAAGCTAGCACAAGGCCTCTATTTATAAGCCAAATGAGAGAAAGGGTCAAAAATTTTATTAATGTCATGTAGTTGTAATAGTAGTCTTTGTCTCCTCCAACTTCAATTACATGCCCCTTCTTTCAATGCTTTGTTCCACGACTTTAATCACCGAATTTGAATCAGCTCAAAACAGCAAACATGTGGAGAATTTTCTGTAGATGTATTTGGCCACTTGGTTCACCTCATTTTGTTAAATATTGAAATAGTTATGATTTTTTTACTATATGCTGGTCATGGTGAAAGTAAATTTGTCCTCATTTTGATATATTCACAATTTGATCATCTTAACCAACTTTTTAGGCAATCATGTTTTCTGCAAAGTTGTAGATAATTTTTCAAGGATTTCAAAAATGTTTGAATCACCTCCATTTGAATTTTTTAGCTTGAGTTATCATTATTTTACCAACACGTAGAAAACCTGAAAATAAAACATATTTAGTAAAACATTTAAATATAAACACACAATACTAAAATAACATAATTTTATAATTTTAATAAAACTTAAATTTTAAAATATAGGTTTTAACATATAATAAATTATTAATTTTAAGTTTCATCACACCCCCACACTATCTTATTACTAATCCCTTAGTAATAAAATTTATCGGAAAATCACAACCTAGATTCTTTATTCCTTTTATATATTCAAATATA
>NC_133311.1:9829130-9831727 GCF_012295235.1 Primulina huaijiensis
TATGTTTTCATTTAATATAATAATATATAATTAGATGTGCTTTTATTATTATTTACACATAATATATAAAGTAACAAAATATATATATATATATTTAATTTCTAAATTTTTTTTAGGATAATATAGTCAAAAAGATAATTCACACCACCCACCATAACATGTATAATATCGATAATTTTTTTGTAAAAGCCTCAACTCCATATTCTTTTAAGTCAAAATATTTAATGGATAGCTGATTTACACTCATCGAGTTGGACTGAATATTAACTCTCATTGAAAAAGGCTAATTATTAAAGCAGACAATTAAATAAACTAATATTGAAAACAAAATAGGAAAATTTACAAAGAATAAAATCCCATTTTTTTCCTTTTTTCTTGTTTTTTTTTTCTTTTTCTTTTTTTTAATTAACGTGACTGCAAATTTTTACAATGACATAATTTTTTTATATCCAAACATTCTACCATAAATGTCTATATATATACACATTTATATAACGGATACATTCGACTACCTTTGAAACATATCCAACACAAACAAATCTTTTTGTTTTTTTAGATAATATTGATTGATGGATTTTTTTTAGAACGCATTTATAGTACATCAATCAAATTTAGAAAAAAACAANTATATGAAAAACTAATTTTTCTTGTAATCTGTAATTTGAATATAATGAATATTAAAATCTAGTGTATTGTGATTTTTCAATAATTATTAACTAATGCGTCTCAGGTGCATTTTACTGACACCTTACTCGTCATTGAATTAAAAATTATAATTATTATTATTACTATATATATGAATATTTTTTTTTATTTTTATATAAAAACAAACTAAGTGGAGAAGAAGAAGAGGAGATTTTTCATACCTTAAAGAGAAAAAAAAATTAAAACATACCGTTGAATCACAAGTTCAGCATCACATGAATTTTCTTTTCTTACTCTTGGATGTTGGTCAATTAAGTTGAGATAAGAATGGATCTAGTTCATGACTAAATCCTTGCAGTAAATCAACAAGTTCACCTTCACTTGTACCAGAAACTAACATCCTTCGCGAAGCTAATTAAATAAATCACTGTTCCATAACATCATCAAGAAACGATAGCAGTTTATCATAATAATTGTTAACATTTAACAAACCAATTGGCTTATTGTGGATATTTAATTGTGCCCAACAAACAGTATGAAATGTTTCTTCCAAAGTACCGAAACCTCCTGGCAAAGCAATGAAAGCATCTGAATGTTCAATCATTTGAGTAATTCGTTCATACACGTTGTCCACTTTCATTTCTTCTCCTATTGTTTGTCCAGTAAGACTGGCTAAGGTAATCGGAATAATGCCTAAGACGTCACTTCCACCTGCATGCGCAGCTTTTGCAACTTTTCCCATGAGACCAACTTCACCACCACCATATACCAAATGAATCTTTTTTTAGCAAGTGTTATTCCAAGCTTTTCTGCTACCTCTTCATAAATTGAATCTTTTCCTACACTAGATCCACAAAATACACAAATATTTTTTATTTTACTTACCGTGGACGTCGACATGTTGAGAAATATGTTTTCTGCAATTGTTAAATCACAGCATATGAATTTATAAGCGTAACATTCCAAAAGTCAATATTTGAACAGAAAATTATTATTATTAAAAGAAAATAAAAATGACATAAATTAAAACACATATATACAGTGTAGTTGTGATTGTGGCTCACATCTTCCTCTGATTTTACGTTCTGTAACGGCTTCAACGCCTTCTATGAGTCGAGGATATGCTTCCCATCCAATTTTTATATAAATTGGCAAACATGGTCTTTTAACGTCAGATTCCCGAGACGAAATTGTATATATATATTTACTTATGTAAACAGATATGCGTTACTACAGTAGGATCTTTATGAGGCTGATTCCACCGTCCATATTGATATTCCTCATGTTGAAATTGCCACCATAGTTTAAGAAGTTCATTTTGCACGTATCCACTAGAATGCATATCAAGAACTTCTAGAAAATTATCCAAAGGCTCTTTACTCAGACCATTCTTAATAAATAAAATTTTATCTTCTCTATTCATTGATGTCATTCCAACATTTTTGCATTTCCTTTTGCAAGTCCACCTTGCACATTTATGACATCCACCTATACGTTTAGCTCTTCGCTTTTTGGCATATGTGCTTTTACCAAATCCTGGCATATGTCTTATTATTATTTCACTTGCTTCTCCAACCAATCGGACTTTTGCTTCAATTATCAAACGGATATCATTCGGTATGCCATATGACATCATCAACCTTAGTCGCTCACATCTAGCTTTATAAATTTTTTTCAACGCATTATCAGGTAAACAAGCAAAATATTTACGAAGATTGACAATACAAGCATCCATATTATTATTATTATTATTATTATTATTATTATTATATATATATCAATTATTTTGAGAAAACTGAAAAAACCGACTTAGATAGTCACGGAGTACCGTTATCCGCCACTTAACCGGGAAATGGACTAGAATCTGCAAAAACAAAATGAAAATATCAACCAACTATTGTGGATCATATAAAGGCATAAAATCATCATTAAGAATCTCATTTTCTATAAAA
>NC_133311.1:9833182-9837935 GCF_012295235.1 Primulina huaijiensis
TTTAATAACATTACTTACTTCATTGTCGGGTATGCATCGTCGAAAAATTTGGTCAGGACAATACTTAAACAAGTAAGGATCATCCCAATAAAATTTTTTAACTTCTATCAAGAATTTATTCTTATCCTGTGAATTCCAATGAGAAGGCATTTTATTTGTCACAATAAAATTTACAATGTTAGCAAACCAGGTCATAATAGTAGCATAAAACAACTGATCATCTGGAAAATTTTCATTTATTGGTATTTCATTATGAGATGATTCAGTCATTATTCTAGATAAATGATCGGCTACAACATTTTCTTTTCTTTTTTTATCTTTAATTATAATATCGAATTCTTGTAACAATAAAATCCACCGTATTAATCTTGGCTTAGCATCTTGTTTATTTGATAAATATTTTATGGCAGAATGATCAGTGTACACAATAGTAGTAGAACCAATTAAATAAGATCGAAACTTATCTAATGCAAATACTACTGAAAGCAATTCTTTTTAAGTAGTTGAATAATTTATTTGGGCACTATTTAAGGTTCTACTAGCATAATAGATTGCATACGGTTGTCCTTCTTTTCTCTGTCCTAACACAGCTCCTATAGCATAATCACTTGCATCACACATTAATTCAAATGGTAAAGACCAATCTGGAGGTTGTAAATAGGTGAAGTAATTAAAAGATTAATTATTTTTTTAAAAGCATTTCACATTTCTGAGTCCATTCAAATTGTGTATTTTTTGTCAAAAGATTCGAAATTGGTTTAGATATTATGCTGAAATTTTTTATAAACCTTCTATAAAAACCTGCATGACCCAAGAATAATCGAACTTCTTTGACTTTTTTTGGTGATGTTAAATTAGCAATAACATCAACTTTGGCTTTATCAACTTCAATTCCTTTTTCAGATATCACATGACCTAACACAATCCCAGATTTATCCATATAATGACATTTTTTCCAATTTAAAACAAGATTTTTTTCTTCACAACGTTTTAATACTTCTTCTAGGTTTTTAAGACAATTTTCAAATGAGTTTCCAAAAACAGTTATATCATCCATAAAAAATTCTACAAATTCTTCAATCATATCACTGAAAATACTTAACATGCATCTTTGAAAAGTAGCCGGAGCATTACATAAACCAAATGGCATTCTTTTAAATGTAAAAGTTCCGAAAGGACAAGTGAAAGTAGTTTTTTCTTAATCTTCTAATGCTATAGGTATTTGATAATACCCCGAATACCCATCAAGAAAACAGCAATAAGAATTTCCTGCTACTTTTTTCAGAATTTGATCTAAAAATGGTAGTGGAAAATGATCTTTTCTAATTGCATCATTTAATTTTCTATAATCAAACACATACGCCAACTAGATGGAATCCTAGCTTGTCATAACTCTCCCTCTTCATTTTTTATAATAGTGCTGTCTGACTTTTTAGGTACTACTTGTGTTGGACTTACCCATTTACTATCTGAGATTGGATAGATAATTCCAGCGTCTAATAGTTTTAATACTTCATTCTTAACAACTTCCTTCATATGTGGATTTAACCTTCTTTGTGGTTGTTGATATGTTTTAGCATTTTCTTCCAAATGAATTTTATGTGTGCAAATTAAAGGATTTATACCTTTTATATCTTTCAAAGTCCATCCAATTGCATTTTTATATTTCTTAAGTAATTTAATTAAATCTTCTTCTTGATTTGGTAGAAGAGTGGAAGAAATTACAACAGGAAATGTTTTATTTTCACCAAGAAATACATATTTCAATTCGAATGGTAAAACTTTTAATTCAAGTTTTGTATTATCATCTTTTTTAAAATTATTTTCAGACTCAAAACTTTCTATTGAAAAAACTTCAGATTGTTGATTTAAGTTTTCTTCTTGTATATTTTCTTCCATAATTGTTTCAATTTCATTATCATATTCATTTTCATTAATACTTGGTTGTTTACATAAATTGAACACATTAAGTTCTAGAGTCATATTTCCAAAAGACAATTTCATTATTCCATTTCGACAATTAATTAAAGCATTTGAAGTTGCTAGAAATGGTCGTCCCAATATTACTGGAATTTCATTATGTACTTCTATTGGTTGTGTATCCAAAACAATAAAATCTACAGGATATATGAATTTATCAACTTGAACCAACACATCTTCTACAATACCTCTAGGTATTTTGATTGACCTATCCGCCAGTAAGAGAGTAACAGAAGTGGGTTTTAATTCTCCTAAATTAAGTTTTTCATAAACTGAATAAGGAAGTAAATTCACACTTGCTCCCAAATCTAACAAAGCTTTTTTAATTTTATTTTCTCCAATAATACATGAAATTGTTGGACAACCAGGATCTTTATATTTTAAACTAGAATTATTTTGAAGAATAGAACTTACTTGTTCAGCCAAGAATGCTTTCTTCTTCACATGCAATTTTCTCTTCACAGTACATAAGTCTTTTAAAAATTTTGCATATGAAGGTACTTGTTTAATAGCATCTAATAATGGAATATTTATCTTTACTTGTTTAAAAACTTCATAGATATCAGAATCATTTTTTTGTTTTTTATGATTTGTTAATGCATGAGGAAATGGTGGAGGTTTATTTGATTCATTTACTATTTCAGATGATTTATCATTCAACATATTATTTTTAGAATTTAAGGTATCATCATTCTCAAAAGTATCAGGATTATCATCCTTACTCTTTGATTTTAAATGATCCTTGTTTTCATTACTATATGGATCATTAACTATTTTACCACTTCTAAGGGTAATAACAGATTTTATTTGATCAATTTTTTCATTTTTTAATTCTTGATTTTGATTTTTAGGATTAGGTTGAGGTTGAGATGGAAATTTTCCTTTTTCATGAATATTAAGTGCAGATGCAAATTTTGCAAGAGTTTCTTTCAAATCAGTCATAGATTGACTGTTTTGAATATTGATAGATTCTTGCTTTTGGATAAATGCATGAATTACATCTTCAAAGTTTTTTCTTGGAGGTGTAACATAAGGAATATAACCTTGATGATTTTGGTTATTTTGAAAATATTGTTGTGAGGGTTGTGCATTATTATCATTCCTCCAACTAAAATTAGGATGATTTTTCCATCCAGGATTATATGATGTTGAAAAAGGATCTAGTATTGGTTTTTTATAATTGTTAACATAATTTGCTTGTTCATGGAGACATTCTTTAAATGAAGGTAATGTTGGACAATCTTTTGTAGCATGATCATGTGTATCCCATATATGACAAACAATTTCTTGAATACTTTTTAATTGACCACTCTTTTTCATTTCCAATGACTCAATTTTTCTTGCTAAAGCCGCAAGTTTAGCTTGAATATCTATATCATCTTTAAGATTATAGATATCACCCCCATTTGTTGAATTATTGATTTTAGTTGTTGGTGGTTCTATTGTGCCTATATTATCCCAATTTTGAGCATTTTCTGCTAATGAATCCAAATACTCCATAGCTTCATTTGGGTTTTTATCTTCAAAAGTTTTATTACACATGAATTCTATCATTTGCCTATTTTTAGATATTAGACCTTCATAAAAGTGAGAAACTATTCTCCATGTTTCAAAACCATGATGTGGGCATGTATTAAGTAATTCTTTATATCTATCCCAACATTGATAATATGTTTCTCCTTGTTTTTGAGAAAAAGTATTAATTTGTCTTTTAAAAGAGTTTTTCTATGGGAAGGAAAAAACTTTTTGAGAAATTGTTGTTGCATTTATTCCCATGATCTTATTGAACTTGATATCAAATTTTGTAGCCATGTTTTAGCTTTATCGTTTAAAGAAAAAGGGAAAAGCTTTAATCGACTATATCCATGCTACAATTTTGATCATTATAAGTGTTACAAACTTCCTCAAATTCTCTTAGATGTAAATATGGATTTTCATAATCAAAGCCATGAAAATTTGGTAAAAGTTGAATAATTTGAGGTTTAAAGTTGAAATTAGATTCATCAGGAGGAAAAACTAAACAAGATGGGGCACTAGTTCTAATAGGGTTCATATGGTGCCTAAGTGTTCTTAATTGATCATGTTCTTGATTATTATTATTATTGTTATTGTTATTATTGTTATCATTATCTTGATTATTTGAATTATCATCCATGTTTAAATTATTTTCAGATACTCGAATAAGTCTACCACTTTTTTTTCGACTCCAAATACTCATTCAAAAAAAAAACAACACAATACTTATAAATAAAACATAATTAACAAATATAAACTTAATTTATACCTCCCCGACAACGGCGCCAAAAACTTACTACTACTTAAATTATAATTCACCCAAGTGTAGGTTGTCTGCAAGTAATATATTTCGTAAGCACGAGATCGATTTATAGAGAGGTTATTTTAAGTTTAAATTTATTAATTTATTGATTACCAAATGCAAGAACGAACTTTACAAATTATAAATTTTGTCAAGGCTCGAGGATTTATTCTTGGTTTATGCAATATTGTTTAACTAAAAGTAAAACAAAGGAAACCACCATAAATAATGGTTCCAAGAAAATTAAATATTTAAACACACCTAATATAATATAGTTCCCACTATAGAAAATTCCAATTCATCGATATTTTATATATGGTACCTATGATGATATATATAACTATATAAATATATAACTGCATAAAATAAATGTTAAATTAAATCATAATATTTCATTAGAACAACCGGCAGAGCCACGCTATCGTCTAAATGAAATATATGATACAATTATATATA
>NC_133311.1:9838289-9878845 GCF_012295235.1 Primulina huaijiensis
CTCATTTGGTTAAATATTGAAATAGTTATGATTTTTTTACTATATGCTGGTCATGGTGAAAGTAAATTTGTCCTCCTTTTGATATTTTCACAATTTGATCATCTTAACCAACTTTTTAGGCAATCATGTCTTCTGCAAAGTTGTAGATAATTTCTCAAGGATTCCAAAAATATTTGAATCACCTCCATTTGAATTTTTTAGCTTGAGTTATCATTATTTTACCAACACGTAGAAAACCTGAAAATAAAACATATTTAGTAAGACATTTAAATATAAACACACAATACTAAAATAACATAATTTTATAATTTTAATGAAACTTAAATTTTAAAATATAGGTTTTAACATATAATAAATTATTAATTTTAAGTTTCATCAATAAGCAATATGTTTGATCCCCATCAAACTACAATTAGTTAAGAATCACAGCTAGCCGTGAGTTCACAACTTCATGCAATTCAGAATATTATTTATTATTATTTGGGCTTACCCTAATTAATCTCATTCTTTTCATGAACAATCTTGATCAAGAATGTCAGAACTGAACTCTGATCGGATCATGGTAAAAGCGTCTAGTAACATCGTCTCATGATCCCTTATGCATCATTGATAGTACATGCAAGAACTTTAAGTTATGGTAAGCGTACAATATGATCTCTTCAACTTATATATCTCGATCGAATCTTTAACCATTGGTATACCTAGAGTTGCAAATGAATTCAATAACGATGTGATATATCTTTGAGTATTAACAGTGACATGATATGTGCAACTGATGAAACATCTTTCCAAAACGCACATGTCTTACTCTGGCAGATATTCCTTGCACTATTAACTCATCAGATCACATATGATATCTTCACCCGTAGGCAAACGGTGTATTCTCGACTACAATGTATTGATTCTAATGTATTTCGAAACTACACCCAACTTCGTCACCTGATTACTTTTAATGAAGTCAGTAAACAGATCAAAGTGCATGCTAGTACGTAGAATTTTTACGTTGTCCATGTCAAATGACTAATGATATACAACCATAACCGCAAACTATTCCATTCGATAACTGATAACCACTTGAAAAGTACGATAAAGGGTTGTTCAGTGCATCTTCAAATAATCACTTATCTGTATGAATGAACATATTCATGCCCTTATCAAGAAAACATGACGTTTAGATCACATATGCTAGTCTTAAGTTCAAGCGACCTTTATCTTTATTATAAGGGGATTATTCGACTAGAAATCTGTTTAGAATATACGTTACACTTCCTAATAAGTTTCATGATCTTACGTTGAGAGACAGATCTCATAGTACCTATACTACATTCAATGACTTTATTTATGCAACTTACATAGTATACAGATAAAATAAATATCATAATTGGATAAAACTGTAAAATATTAAAAAATAAATATTGTTTTAAATAAAAGTCAATAAAGCTCAAACCACAAGTTGACTTGTTGGATACCTACTCTAACAATCACATGATAAGAGATCTGTTTAATCGTTATTCGTGGGTATATCTTTTGTCTATGTGGGATTCCAGAGCAACCAATTGGTTTCCAAATTAGTAGCAAGTAGAATCTGTAATGTGGAGTCGCGATTTCTGTAATGTTTCATTTCTTTGCCTTAGCAAATCTGAGGCAACGATACTTCTCGCCACTTACGGTTATTTCGAGAGCTCCATCTTGATTATCTTGATTTGATGCAGTCCCCATCAATACGCTTTTCTCTTTCTCAAGATTCTCTCTTTCAATCTTTAGCCTTGCTTCTTGCCTAGCTATCTCTGCCTGAACCAATACAAGTGAAACTTAATCTAAGAAATCATCAAGGTACAGAAACTTTAATCATGGTTCATCTGAATATTATTTATATGATTCTTACGTGGGCGGAAAGTTCAGAGAAAAATGCATGAATGTGGATCTTGTTGATGCTATGAAAATTTTAAGAACTTCGAATATGCTACTCAGCTACAAGAGGGAAGTTAAAAACTTACAAATTGTAAGCAAGTGTAGCTCAGATAGGTAACATTGTGTCAAAGAACATTCTTTTGGCACCAACTCAATAAATAAGTTTCTAATAATGTCTTGTTTAGGAGAATTAAAAATTTAGAATGACAGCAGAAGAACATTTATATATATATGCAAATGCATAAACTTAAAAACAGCCAATTGTCCAAGGAGGGCGATTAATGGTCCGTGACTGGAAAATTCAGATGTTTTGTGACATTCAAGTGTCTCCATACAAGTGTGTAGTGAAATTTTCTCATCCATACCAACAGATAACAAATTGAAGGGTCCCATAGAAGCATTCATGTGAAGGATAACTTGTACTCATTTTCATTTTAGGGCGGCTCTCTGTCACTCCTCAAATACTCCCCATAGTCCCATTACAACACATAATAACTCAAAACTCTTATAGAAACTCTACCCCCAACTTGGAACAACCAGAAAGTAAAATTTGGACATGACAAGTCTTCATACTGCTACAAAATATGAGCCTGCTGAAGCTTATTATTGCCTCGCAACACACACATTGAGATGTTAAAAGCTCGACTCAGAAAGCACACAAGTCTTGGCTATCTAGGAAATGTATGAGCATGTATTATTCCTTACTGTTCGAGAACTTTCATATGAGCATCAGCATACAACCAAGAAAATGATAGACCAGCAGAAAGCTAAAAACTCAAACAATATGGAGATGAAACACACAAATGGTGGCCATTTTTTGTCCCAGTATTACACAAGTGACACCTTTTTTCACATATTATATAACATTACATATTTTGGTTGATACCTTAAAGGTCCTTAAAAGAAATATAATAAACCAGTAACCACAACTTGTACTACGGGAAATAGGCTAATACAACAGGATACCAGTAAAATAGAGACTCCCAAGCAAGCAAAACACCATGAACTTTGTCATGGAGATAAAATTAAATCTCCACTTCAAAAGCACAATGACTAGGAAGCTACCTCCCGACGCGAAAGTTCCGCTTTCCAGGCAGCTTCACGCTCAGCAACTTCTCGTTCGCGTTCCTCGATGTAACTCTGCATCTCCCTTTCCTTCATAATCCTATCCTGTATGTCTGCATCCAAAGCCTCCTGCAGCTCCTGAACAAACTTATCTACGACCGCTTTTATCCTCAGAGACATTAATAAACCCTTTAGAAAACGATCATTCGGTATCTATTGGCAAGCAATCCGCTCGTTCTTCAGCCTTTAAGCTTCAAAGCTGTTTCTTTTATAGATCCTGATAACGTTCCAACAAGTTTACGAATCCTTGGAACATGAAATTCAAATAAAAACATATAGCTCACAAAAGACAACAAAAACAGAAACAAATCACACACTTTCTAAAAATTCATCTGGGTAAAAAATCCAGGGCCCATATATTTTCTTCCAATCTGAGTAGGAAATGAGCATGTATATGAAAAGTTTCACAAATTTTTTTTTACTTAAAAAAGGGGAATACTGAATCAGGGTAGCGCAAACCTTGGAGGGATTAATCGAGAAGAAATTAAAAAGACTTGTGGATACAGAATTTGAAATCTGTGTGGAAATTGTAGTGGGAAGGGTAACAAATGGCAGTCCACAAAAACCAGACGGCCAAGAAAGGCTCCGTTGCTTTGTTATATTCCTTCCTTGCCGCATAATTTATTTATTTATTTCAATTTTTAAATTTAATTTGGAATATATACAATTAATTAAAAATTCTAAAAACGTGTTTTTTTTTAAAATTATAAATTTTGTGAAGTGATAAATAATTTTTAAAATGGTTATTATATTTGGATTAGAGTGGGTCTCATGTGAGACCGTCTCACGGATCTTAATCTGTGAGACGGGTCAACCCTACCCATATTAACAACAAAAAGTAATACTCTTAGCATAAAAAGTAATACTTTTTCATAGATGATCCAAATAAGAGATCCGTCTCACAAATACGACCCGTGAGATTGTCTCACACAAGTTTTTGTCTTTGGATTATTATTTTCATTTTAAAATTAGGAAATTAATGTTTATGTGGCACTAAATTTTCATTTATTTTAATTTTGTTATAATCTTTTATTGCAAAAAAATAACACAAAAACTCGTGTAAGACAGTCTCACGGGTCAATTTTGTGAAACGAATATTTTATATGAGTCATCCATGAAAAAATATTACTTTTTATGTCAAATATATTAATTTTTATTGTAAATATGAACATGATTGATATTTCTCACGAATAAATATATGTGAAACCGTCTTATTAAAGACCTACTAAAAAAAGAAAGGGGTGGGTATTTTTATGATAGCATCCATGTTTTTTTCCAACCAAATGATTGTATAGAATATCTTTTTTTGTGCAGGTTTCTATTTTTTATGATATAAAATATAAATATAAATATAAATAAAGTACGTATTTGTCTCTATCTCTATATTTACTATATAGCATGGTACAGTGTTATGAACTTTTTCCAATTTTCATCCTACCTGATAACTAATTTCGTAAATTAGCTTTAACCCTAAAGCATCGACATGGTCGATAATTCTGTTCCTTTCTTTAATTAAGTAATCCGCTAGCTAGGTGACTCAATCATGCAGATTTCATGGTCAATATTTAGGGTTTATTTTTGTTATTGGGTTTGTGTTTTATGTATTTCAATTCTGAAATTATTATATTGAAAATCATTCTAGTTCTTGATTCTAACGATTTTAATTATCCTTAATTTCATGATTTAGTTCTTTAATTGTTAAAGATAACTGAAACTTGTTTATAATATTGAAAATCTCCATATCACTGACTGATTTTGTTTTTGTCTGAAATGTTATATGATTGAAACTTTGATATTCAGTTTTGTATTATTAAATTGAATGTTATTTTTTTGTGAGAAAAATGGAATCTGGAATTTGTTCTTGCAATCTTGCATTTTTGGGTAGTTGTAAGTTCAAGATGCAGTTGTTTGTGATTTCGATTTTCATTGGTTGTTGTTTGATGGATATATTTGTGAGTCTTGGAAAAAATCTGATGAGATTACACTAAAATCTATGATTATACAATAAGTAGCTCCTCAGCACAAGGTGCACGTGTCTTTGAACGATGATGATGATTTTCTTAACATTATTCATCTTCTTATGTGTTTGAAGCTGACCATGAATGACTTGATAGCAGAGCGTAAAAACGAAGTTTTCGTCAACCCAAATTTTGCGAGGCAAAATATATTAGATCCATACTGATATATTATTTTGATAATATATGTTTTATTTTAGTTTTAGATCTAAAAAGACTGAAGTTGTGTTATTGTTGAAATTTTTTTAGTTATATTCACTTTTCTGTTGATTATATCTCCGTGAAGCTTTATAGAGTTTGCGAGAACCCGGAATTTCCGAAGCGAATCATGTAAGAAATAAAACTCGAAACTAAGCTCAAAACTTTAATCTTAACTATAAAATTTTAATATAAACTTAAATTTTCATGTAACATGGCTCGAGCAAATAGCTCAAAAGCTCGAAGATTACTCAACGGGAAGCTGTGCTATAGGAAACCTCGTCAATCGAAGAGTCGTCATCGAAGAAGTAACCCCCAGCTCAAGGACTCAATCTTTTAGCTCAATGAAGCTCAACCATACTTGTCCTAAAAGGAACAAAAAGAGAGCTAAAGGAAGAACTAAGAGAATGGACAAATAGATTATGCAATAGATATCCCTTTAGAAAATCTTGGTGACTCTTGGCGCTTGGGATAACTTTGACTACATTTACTTCCTTGCTTGGGCAACAAGGGGATCGGCCATGGCAAGGTGAAAGGCCACATTTTTTCCTATAAATACCACCTTAATGTGTTGAAGAAACCACACCCAAAAAGCTATAAAAATTTCGGTCTTCCCCTCACCCAAAAAGCTCTCGGCCGACGCAAACAAGGAGGAAGAAGGAGGAGTTGTTCCGGCTTTTCAAAAGCTTTAAATTGATGTCCACACTGTCGTGAAGATCCTTTCCAGGTTCGGTCATCACTTGGCCGAACTTCAGAAAGTTTCGTACAACCAAATTCTGCACATTTCAAACCTTACCTTCGAATAGTAAGTGGACTTTTGTTACGTATTTATTTGTAATTTTAAACTTGAATATATGTATCATGACATGCATGTGTGTGTGTCCACCCTTTTCTAAAATTTCAGTATTTTGTTTTAAAATTTCGATCGATGATATGCTCTTTCTGGTTTTCGATATTATTTGATTCCGCTGTATTCGTTCGAAATTCTGATAAGTTCTGTTCGATAAAAATTGAATTCTGTGATACATCGTTACAAATTGATTTGAAATGGAATAATAATTGTAATTCCATCTAGCCCCCATCAGTGGGTATAAAACTGTGTTCTGGCCTCACCCCTTAGAGGACTAACATATTGGGAACGATTTGACCATAGAAATGAGATGAGTAACATTGTTGTATTTGTTTCTGATTTGCTCTGAATCGTCTGTTAATCTTTGTCTCATATTTGATTTGGTTCCGTTATGATAAGTCAAAAGTTATAAGTTTTGAAGTTTGTTAAAAAATGCTTTAAAGATTAAGTTCTATATGTATATTTGGAAATCGATTGACCCCCACTTGCTGAGTGTTTCTCAAAACACTCACCCCTTACAACTTTCAGATAAGAATGAAGAACAAATGAATAAGGAGGAACAAGAGGCATTCTGGGGATGGTGATCGAATGACAAGATCAAGAATCAAGATTTTTACCTTTCCTTTTGTTTAGCTTCCGCAAACTCTGATGTAATTTTTGTTCTGTTGTCATTGTAAAGACAATATTTTATTTATGAAAAAGACTGGTTTATTTGGCTTTTAGATACGAGGCTTATTGTTTTCAAGTAATTGTTAAACAATGCCGGATGTCACTGACGCCTCGGTCTCGAGGCGTGACATTTAAGTGATATCAGAGCCGCTAGGTTCATAATCCTGTTGGGATTTTGACAGGCAAAATTTGCGAAGTCAAATTTTGGAAAAAGCCTAGTTCATCCCTATCTGCAGTAAACTCAACCATCGAATTCATTCACATCTTATGTCGTCATCTAAAAATTTCCTTCGAAATTCAAAGCCAAACTCCGTAAAACATTCTGAAAATTCTTAGTATCGAAAATTCCACGACAATTGTGTGTTTATTAAAATTTTGTGCCTTTCTATCCTTTATTATTGTTCTGAAATTTTACCTCGATTTATGTTATAAGAAATGGCAGGCAGACCACCCAGAAACAATCGAAACCCCCGTGGAGTCGATCAAAACGAAAACGAAAATCCACCATCACCATCGAGGGTGAATCTCAGCAGAGAAGACATGATGGCAATAGCTACTATAGTAGCCGCCACACTACAAGGAATTGTAAACCCAATTGCCAACGCCATCCAGCCGCCATCGGAACCACAACCGCGAGGAATCAAGTATCATTACAAATCCTTCCGAAAGAACCATGTCCCAACTTTTGATGGCAATCCTGATCCAGAATTCAGTCATAACTGGCTCAAGAATGTCAAAACTCAACTGCATCTGTTGGAAGTACCTGAGGGACTTAGAGTGGAATTTTTGACAACATTTCTAGAAGATCGAGCATGCAAGTGGTGGGAAACAGTGTCACCATCTTTGGATGAGGTGGAGCAGATCACATGGCAAACCTTCATGAGAGAATTTTTGAAGAAATATTACCCATCAGAATTTCATCTGCAAAAGTTGAGCGAGTTTGAAAACTTTAAACAAACATGAGACATGACAGTGATGGAGTACACCAGAAGGTTCAATGATCTGAGAACCTATGTTCCAACCATCATGTCATATGAGACCTTAAAAATTCACCGTTTCAAGAAAGGACTGAACAGCCGAATTCAATCTGCTTTGGCTGTATTCCTACCAAATAATTTCGTTGATTTAATGGGCGCGGCGATGAGCGCAGAAATGGACAGTCGTGAAGATGAGAACAAAAACAAGAGGCCTTTCATCAGTCAGTCTGTTCAAAGTGGTCCCAAGTTCAAAAGGCAAAATCAATCAAGTGTTCCTTCAAAGAGAACCTTTAACAATACTGTCAATAGGGAAGGAAAATGGTGCTTTACTTGTCGGTAGAATCACATTGGAGAATGTTACAGGAAAACGGGCGCTTGTTTCAAATGTGAAAAAGTAGGACATCAGATTAAAGATTGTCCTGAGAACAAAGATAAAAGGACTGAACTCAGTAAACCAAATGAAAACAAGACTAACGCTCGGGTATATGCTATAACCCAGAAAGAAGCTGATAACACCAACGATGTGGTGGCAGGTACGATTTTACTCAATAAAATGCCTACTTATGCCTTGTTTGATTGTGGTGCTACACACTCATTTGTGTCTAGAAGATTTGCAAAAAAGCTAAAACTTGAGCATGAAACTCTTAGTGAACCGTTAAGAGTTGCAACACCTGCTAGCAAAACTATTGAGACCCAAAAGGTATAGCGACACTGTAAAATTTGCATCAGTAAACAGAACTTTGAGGCAGAATTGATTCAACTCAATATGATTGAGTTCAACATCATTCTCGGAATGGATTGGTTAGCTAAACACCATGCTATGGTAGACTACCAAAATAAAAATATTAAACTTCAGGCTCCAACTCAAAAGGAAATCATATACCATGGGAAGTCCAAGGAACGAAATTCCCTACTATCTGCCTCACAAACCTGGAAGGCCATAAAATGCGGTGAAGAAATCTACATGGCAATGATCACCGAAGTCAAAGAAGAAACTGCTCCAAAGTTGGAAGAAATTCAATTTTCCAAGAATTTCTAGATGTTTTTCCCGAGGGATTTACCGGGTGCGATACCCGATAGAGAAGTGGAATTTGAAATCAATTTGGTCCCTGGTGCTGCACCAATTGCAAAGGCACCATAACGAATGGCTCCAGCTGAACTAAAAGAGTTACGTGAGCAATTTCAGGAGTTGTTGGACAAGAAACAAATCCAACCTAGTGCATCCCCGTGAGGAGTCCCAGTCCTGTTTGTAAAGAAAAAGGACGGAAGCATGAGACTATGCATTGACTATAGGGAGTTGAATAAGATCACAATAAAGAATAAGTACCCGGTCCCAAGAATAGATGATCTTTTCGATCAGCTAAAAGGAGCCAAAGTTTTCTCAAAAATCGATTTAAGATCAGGTTACCATCAGCTGAAAGTCAAAGCAGAGGATATCACTAAAACCACTTTTTGGACAAGATATGGACACTACGAATTCACGGTAATGTCTTTTGGTCTAACAAATGCTCATGCAGCATTCATGGACCTCATGAACCGAGTATTCAAACCATACCTTGATAGGTTTGTGGTGGTTTTCATAGATGATATCCTTGTCTACTCACCAAGTGATGAACACCATCAAGAACATCTGCATCTCACCATACAGGCACTACGAGAAAAAGAAATCTATGCCAAATTCAAGAAATGTGAATTTTGGTTAAAAAATTTTGCTTTTTTAGGACATATAATCTCGGAAGAAGGAGTGTCAGTGGACCCTAAGAAAGTAGAGGTAATCATGGACTGGCCTCGACCAAAGACTGTAACCGAAATAAGAAGTTTTCTGGGTTTAGCTGGCTACTATAGAAATTTGTGGAATAATTTTCTTCGATAGCCATTCCTCTCGCCAAACTTACTCAGAAGAATTCAAAATTTATTTGTACTGAAGCGTTTGAGAAAAGTTTCGAAACCCTGAAGACGAAACTAGCATCTACACCAGTACTAGTTCTTATCGATGATGGCAAGAATTTCACGATATATATTGACGCTTCAAAGGGAGGATTGGGGTGTGTGCTTATGCAGAAAGGTCAGGTAATTGCCTATGCATCAAGGCAATTAAAACCTTATGACCAAAATTACCCAACTCATGATCTTGAGTTAGCGGCAATCGTATATGCGCTAAAGATTTGGAGACATTATTTTTATGGGGTAAAATGCAAAGTATTTACTGATCACCAGAGCCTCAAATACATATTCACCCAAAAGGAACTAAACATGAGGCAAAGAAAGTGGATTGAACTTCTGAAAAATTATGATTTATCAATCAATTACCATCCGGGTAAGGCAAATAAAGTAGCAGATGCTTTGAGCCGGATGAACATTGGGAAAGTAAGCTTATCTTCTCTACCAGCGCAACCGCCTTAAAGAATCAATCAAATTAAAACAAAGCCAGGATCACTCTATCACGAAGATTAAGGAACAAATTCAAGAAGGGAAAATCTAAGAACTCCACACTGATGAAAATGGTGTACTCTGGATGAAAGGACAGATGTGTGTGCCAGAAATTGATGGGATTCAGGAAGAAGTGATGGCCAAAGCACATAAATTGAAATTTTCAGTCTATCCTTGAAGCACCAAGATGTACCCAGATTTGAAAAATAAATACTGGTCGAATGGAATGAAGAAAGACGTATCTGTCTTTGTTTCCAAGTGCCTAACCTGTCAACAAGTCAGGACGGAACATCAACGACCTGGAGGACTCCTACAGCCATTAGAAATAGTAAAGTGGAACTGGGATAACATCTCCATGGACTTCATAGTAGGATTACCAAAATCAAGACAGAGTCACGATGGGATTTGGGTAATCATTAATACTAACCAAATCTTCCCATTTCTTACCAGCTCGAATGAATTACAACCTTGATAAATTATCCACCCTGTACATGGACAACATAGTGAGATTACACGAAGTTCCGACAAGTATATTATCTGACAGAGATCCAAGATTCATATCACGATTTTGGAAAAGTTTTCAAAAGGCTATGGGGACCAAAGTAACTCTCATCACGGCCTATCATCCACAGACTGAACGCCAAACTAAAAGGACAATTCAAACCCTTGAGGATATGTTGAGGGCATGTGCTTTGGATTTTCATGGAAATTGGAGCGAATAGTTACCTCTGATAGAATTTTCCTATAATAACAGCTATCACAGCAGCATCGAAATGGCTCTGTATGAAGCATTGTACGGCCAAAAGTGTAGGTCACCTTTGTATTGGGATGAAGTTGGAGAAAAAGCTATCACTGGACCAGAGCTTGTTCAAGTAACCATTGACAAGGTCACCATAACCAAAGAAAGACTCAAAACAATTCAAGATAGACAAAAGAGTTGGGCAGATTTAAAGAGAAGACCGTTTGAAAGGATCGGTTAAGAAGTGAAAAGTGTTTAGAAGGGGGGTTGAATAAACACTCACAGATTATGTTCGTTTTTCGTAAGCTGAGTTCAGTTTAATGACAAACTGATACTCAGTATCTCGTCAGTCGATGACAATCAGAAAATTGTTGCGGAAGTAAACTGAATGAAAAGCCCGCAATTTGTTTCTGGATGTTCGGAGAATGGAATAACTCCTACGTCACCCCTTCTATCACGAAGATAGGATTTCTACTAAAAGACTTTGATCGAATACAATGTTTGTACTGACCCACTTCAGTTTGGTCTTATCAATGCCACAACTAAAACTCTTAGTTACAACAGGCTATTTCAGTTCGTGTCTGATCTTAGCACAACTTAACAATATAACAAAGATTACAGTGTGCTAACAAGATCAAAGAAGGTAGTCTTGAATGCTACAGATAGAACTTAGTAAGAGTGAGCTTTTGATTTCAGCAGAGTAACAGCTTGAGTAAAATAGTTTTTCTTGTATATCTGTTCTTCAGCTGCTCTCTTCGCCTATTTATAGGCTTCTCTTCCAACGATAACTAGATATAATATTAGAATTTTATATCTGTTGATTGCCACGTCGATATTCTCCTAACAATCGTACAATGTAGACTCTGAAATGCGGCATTCCACTACGAGTTGCAGTCTGCTTGTACTGATGTCGGTTGAACATTTTTTTCATTTGACGACGTGTATGGCTGAGCGGTCAGCTGATAAATTGTAGCTTATAAGCTTGTGCTGAGTGAATCAACTGATCAGTTTCCAACTGATCAGTCAGCTGTCTTCAGAAATCCAGTTAGGTTCAACTGATCAGTCAGTTAACTCCGAAGGTTCAGTTCAGCTGGATTTGGTTGCCTTTGATAACTCACGTGACACTTCAGTTAGGCAAGTTGTATAATACGAATACTTGATCAGATAGTCCAATAGATAAATGGTTTGTCAAACAGCCAAAATTAAGTTTCCAATAATTTCCCTCTTTTTGGTGTTTGACAAACAAAGCGAATAATAACTGATCAGTTAAGCTTATAGACGTCTTTCAAGTCGGTCGTAGATAAAATAATAACTGTCGTGTACAGATTCGTACAATGAAAGAATGAAATAATCTGTACAAAATAAATCCATGTATAAATAAATCCGTCAACTGATTTGACTGTAGCTTAGGTCTCTATTCCCCCCTTTTGTCAAACGCCTCCATTCTGATAGATAATCTTTTAACATTAGTTGATAGAACTTTAACAGAAGTGGCTACGTCTGAGACTGCATTCAGCACAGTGGTTTGCATCAAGTCTATCTTTCTGGAAACAGATGTCTCCACAAAGTCATCTGCATCTTGGGTTACAGAGAGACTTTCAGCTAAGCCTCTATTCTTTCTGATATCTTCTATTGCAAGGGAAAGAGAGGTCATGGTAGCATGAACTGCCTTCAGTTTTTCTGAGTTGAATACCTCTGCATGTTCCAGTTTTAGAGTATGAGCGAGTTGAGTTCGCTGAATCTGGGAAACAGCAGTGAGTATTTTGTGCAGATTATTCTGAATGTCTTGAATTTCTTCAAGAACTACTTCAAGATCACCAGACGACTGAGGAGGTAGATGTTTAGAAGTTCCAGGTTCTTGTTCTTTGGAGACTTGATCAAAGACCACCAAGGTCCTGTCAGATACAACTGTCTCGGCAATAGTTTGTTCTGGAACAACTGATTCAGTAACCTCTACTTGCGCTGGAGGAAGAGAAGAAGGATCCTGAGTAGCAACTGAACTGTCCTAATGAAGAGGTAAATCTGTGAGACCTTCAGTTGGAGGATCATCAACTAGTGCTTCTGCTTGAGAATCAGCTGAAATTTGGGTTGGCTCGTCAGTTGGAATGTTTTCAAAATTGAGCAACTGAGCCTCCACATTTTCAGCGATTTCTTTATCTGTGGACTGAGCTGGCACATTAGTTGGATCATCCTGCTGAACGGACTCTTCAGTTAAGATAGGAGCCTCTAGAATTTCTTGATCAGTCGAGTGATCAACTGATTCAGAAATGAGCTCCTTTGGTTGACATTCCTGTACTACTTACTGAATAATTTCATCAATATTTGCAAGTGTTAAGTCAGCTTCTGAGTACAGTGTAGGATCAGCAACAGAGGGTTCAGGCACATCCTGAGCTTGCTCTTTATTCGGTGATGAGGGTTCTTCCTCTTCTTCTGAAGATGAATAACTAATTCCTGATCTTGTTCCCAAAATCTTATCTGTACATGCAGGGCAGTAAGATCTGAATCCAACTGAGTAAGCACAGCTCGATCATTGTAAGCAGTTGGATTCGTCAGAATGTAGTTTGTTTTCAACTTTTCAACTAGTTGAGCCAACTTCTTGGCTCTCATCAAATCAAAGAAATTCTTTTTTCTTTCCAAAGCCTGCACAATAGTAGCAGCTTTGACTATCCACAAAACGATGGCTTCCAACCTGATAAACTTCTTCAGCTGAGACTTCTTCTTCAATTGTTTGGCAAAAGTGTGAGTTCTGTATGTGATCCAAGCCTCATAAGTTTTCAGTTTGGATGCTGCAAAAGCATTGACCTGTTCCACAATTAGGTCAATATGGGTCTTGATTGCATTTGTTGGCCTGGGCTCTTCAATCATCTTGCCCTTGCCTTTCTCATCAGTAAGAATGTATGGAATGTTCAGACCCGAACGAGTTGTTTCCACCAATTCTGGAATAGTGATCCTTTTAGGTCGAGCCTGAGCAAAGATGGTAGGGAGATTGACAGTTTGCAGAGAAGATACTGCCCTGGCTGACTCTTTTTCACCTGCTGAGGTGATGACCTTCTTGGATAGATCAGTTGATTGAGGCAACTGATCTCTTGCTGAAACTTCAGCAGGAACGGCTTTTAGAGGAATAACCTGAATAGGCTGTTGAGCGTCTGAAGGTTTCAGCCTTTAAGTTTGAATAGCTTCCAGCGAAGCTATTGGCTTGGTTTTCTGAGTTCTGGGCTTTTTGGTAACTTTGAGAGATGGAGTTTTCTCCGATTCCGATTCACTGACAATCAGCTTCCTCTTGGAGGTCTTCATTTGTGCCAGAGTTTTTGCCCTTTTCACAGACTTGGGAGCAGCCTGCTGTGCTCCAATCTCCTTTTTGATCTTGACGAATTGATCAGGAGTAAGATCCAGTTTGGCTTTGGGCGGCAGAATATTCTTAGCATTGAAAACTTTGAATTTGGATGATCTTTCAGAATCATCAGCCACCAACCCTTTGATTTTCAGCAAATAGCTCAATTGAACAGCAAATCTTTTGGACTGTTTGGTGGATTGAAACATGTTTTTCAATATGTTGAAGGTGAGTTGCCTCCAGTTGAGTCTTTGTCCTTCCATGATAATGGTAAGGGCTTGAAATTTCTCCAAGGTAAGAGCAGCAAAGGATCCTGCCTTTGCCAATAACCCCTTGGCTACAATGTCAGCCAACAACTGAACCTCATGTTTTAGTTCCTTCTTTGGATCGGAAACTTTGATTTTTCGTCCATCAGCGGAGAGCTGTGTCTGCATCTCTTCAATATCTGATGCTTTAACATCAGCAAGGTGTGGCAATCCATCAGACGGCAACAAGAATATATCACAAAAGGAGTCTTCAGATATGGTCAACAATTGACCATTGACAGTAGATGACATGCTTCCATCTTGATTGATAAATCCACTAGAGTAGAAATCGAAAAGCTCTTTTGGATAGATCTCTTGGGAAGATTGTCCCAAGAATGTTTTGAGCCCAGCTGATTGAAGCTTCTGAAATACAATCTTGACCTCGGCTTCTTTGATAGATAGGACTGAATCAAAATTGATTGCCATAGCATTCAACATATGCGCTGGAATCTGGTTTGCCATTTGAGCTGAATGATTTTCTGCGAAAAAAAAGTTTGAATTTGCTTTTGCTCTGAGAAATTTGGATAAGCGTAAGAAGAAGAACTAAAATGGAGCGGGAAAAGTACTTTTGTACGCGACTGTTTGTATTATTGGACACGTGTCAGTCCAAGAAAATTTTGCAATAAAAACGTGTGTTTGTGTGGTAAGAACGTGTGTAGTAAATATGTGGGTTATATGAGTCCACGTTTCAACTTGTCATTTGCTGAAAGATAGCATTTAATGCTTGATAGATAGTCACGTCACTTAATTTGGAATAAAAAAATGGTTAATTTGTTAACGTATGTGAGAAGATTAGTGGAATATCCAACTGAACGATCAGTTGTAAAACTTTGTTCTTTCAGCTGAAGATTTACTAACTTCTGTCTTCTTAGTTAACCTCTTAAAACCAATATTCCCCCTTAATAAATGCATATAAATATTAAGCGAACTTAAGCAAGATTAATTAAATAAAATCTTATGCTTGGAATATTAATCGTCTGTTGCAGCGACTGAGCCCTTTCATCTTCCTTGACCCTGTGCTATAAATAGAAGTGACTCAATTAATATCAAACATATCAGTTACGAATATTCAGCAGATAAAATGGCAGGTGCAAGTAGCTCAAGGCTTCCAGATATCGTTGAAGAGTTTATGAACACTGCTCTGGAGAAACGTAAAGTTGATATGGAATATGAGGTCTTTCATAAAATTCTTCGCTATTGGGAGGAGCTGCAAGGACTCCAATTCCTCTATGAATGTGGAGAACCGAACACTCCTAGAGTGTTGGCAAAGTTGGAAAAGTATAGAGAGCGTTTGCAGGCCGAGACGGTGAACCTCTTTGAAGATGGTTATGTCTACCAGCTGATGCTCCACAAAGAGAGGACTATTCTAGAGCGAATAGCTATTTCTGATAGTTTTCTTAAGACTGCAACTGGCGAAATATCCGCTTGGATGAAAAAATGGAGGTCTTTTGTTGAAAAAGAATATTTTGGTGTAATCCGCAACAATTTTTTTAAATAAAGACTCATTTTGTTTTAGCTTTGTCTTTTATTTTTCTGCAATAGTTAATCTCATCAGCTGAAAAATAAGTGACTAACTGAATCATAATAACAAACTGACAAGCTAACATCGGTTAAAAATTAGATAAATAACACAAATATATTAACAACTGAGATATAATCATGGAAAACTGATTAAGATAAATCTATTAAACCAAGTATGTTGCGAAAGTGAGAAAACTTAGTCTCGGGTAGTGGTTTGGTGTAGATATCAGCTGTTTGCTGCTCAGTTGAGACGTATTCCAGTCTGATGTCCTTCTTCAAAGCATGATCTCTGATGAAGTGATGCCTGACATCGATGTGCTTGGTCCTTGAGTGAAGAACTGGGTTATACGTGATAGCAATCGTGCTTGTATTATCACAAAATATAGGCGATTCCTTGGCGATAACTCCATAGTCTTTCCGTTGTTGCTGAATCCAGAGCAGTTGAGCGCAGCAACTTCCAGCAGCAAGAGATTCTGCTTCAGTCGTGGAAGTAGCTATGGATGTTTGCTTCTTGCTAAACCAACAGATCAGTATGTCTCCTAGAAACTGACATGATCCACTTGTACTTTTTCGATCAAGCTTACATCCTGCAAAATCTTCATCTGAATATCCAACTAAATTGAAAGATGAGTCTTTAAAATACCACAGCCCAACATTTTTTGTGCCCTTAAGGTATTTTAAAATCCTTTTGGCGGCTGAGAAATGTGATTGCTTAATATTTGCTTGAAATCGAGCACACATGCATACAACAAATACAATATCAGGACGACTAGCAGTTAAGTACAATAATGAACCTATTAAACCTCCGTATAATGTCGCCTCAACTGATATTCCCCCTTGATCATTGTCTAGCTTGACTGATGAACTCATGGGAGTGCTTGCTGCTGAGCATGATTCCATGCCAAATTTCTTAAGCAGTTCCTTCGTATATTTGGTCTGACTGATAAAGATACCAGTTTCCAGTTGCTTCACTTTCAGTCCAAGGAAAAATGTCAGTTCACCCATCATGCTCATTTCGAATTTGTCCTGCATCAACTTACCAAACTTCTCGCATAATTTGGGGTTAGTTGACCCAAATATAATATCATCAACGTAAATTTGAACAAGTAGAATATGATCATTCTTAGAGAATTTGAACAAGGTCTTATCAACTGATCCAACTGAAAAATCATGATCAGTTAGGAATTTTGAAAGCGTTTCATACCAAGCTCGTGGAGCTTGTTTTAGACCATATAAGGCTTTGTTCAACTGGTAGACATGATCAGGAAAAGTATGATTGATGAAACCTCGAGGTTGCTTTACATAGACTTCTTCCTGCAGCTGACCGTTTAAAAATGCGCTCTTCACATCCATCTGGTAGACTTTGAAGTTCTTGAATGATGCATAGGCAAGGAATATTCGGATGGCTTCCAGTCTTGCAACTGGGGCATATGTTTCATCATAGTCAATTCCTTTTTCCTGCCTATATCCTTGTGCTACCAGTCTCGCCGTGTTGCGCACAACTGAACCATCTTCGTTCAGTTTGTTCCTGTACACCCATTTTGTACCTATAACAGTTTTTGAAAGTGGTCTTAGAACTATGTTCTAGACATTGTTATGGGTAAACTGATTCAACTCCTCTTGCATTGCATTTATCCAATTTGGATCAGCAAGAGCTTCATCAGTTTTCTTTGGTTCCAATTGTGATACGAAAGCTGAATGAATACATAAATTAAGCATCTGATTTCTTGTTCTTACCGGATCAGATGGATTACCTATCACCAATTCCGGAGGATGTGATTTCTTCCATCTGAGTTCAGTGTTTGTTGTATCCAAGTTGGTAACTGCTTCTGTATCAGTTGGAGCTTCATCAGTTGGTAGTTGAATGTTCTCAATAGGCTCCTCCAACTGAACATCAGGAATAGCTTCCTGTTCAACTGGTTGTTCTAGTACTTCTGGTTCTGGTGTTTGGAGGTTGTTGTGATTGATATAATTATCTTCTTCATCTTCATCCTCCAAACTGATCTCTGTAAGTCTATCAATTAGCTCAACTGGATCAGTTGGCTTATCAGTTAGAGCGTTTTCTTCAAAAACAACATGGATAGATTTTTCAACATTCAAAGAATTTTTATTAAAAACTATATATGCTTTGCTAACTGAAGAATATCCAAGAAATATTCCCTCTTCAAATTTTGCATCGAAGGTTTTTAAATGATTTTTACCATTAACGAGAATAAAACATCTGCAGCCGAATATTTTAAAGTAGGAGACCACACATTTTCTTCCATGCCAGATCTCATATGGTCTTTTCATATGATTCTTATTAATCATCGATCTGTTCTGAGTATAACACTTAGTGTTTACTGCCTCTGCCCAAAACCTTTGAGAAATGCTCGAATCAGCAAGCATTGTTCTAGCAGCTTCTTTAAGGGTCCGATTTCTCCTTTCAGCTACACCATTTTGCTGAGGAGTTCTAGCTGCTGAGAGCTCATGCTTAATTCCAGCAGTTTCTAAAAAATTTGAAAGAGTTTGATTGATGAATTCAGTTCCTCGATTAGAACTGATTTTATCAATTCCAACTGATTTTTCATTTAATAATCTTTTGAAAAGCTTGATCAGTTATGCAGCAGTTTGGTCTTTGGATTTGGGAAAAATAACCTAAGTAAATCTTGAAAAATCATCTACAATCACCAAGGTGTATTTCATTCCCCTAAAGCTCATGATTGGTATTGGACCAAAGAGATCCATATGTAATAGTTCTAAGCATCGGGAAGAAGATTTACGGCCCTTGTTTTTAAAAGAAGATTTTACTTGTTTACCAAACTGATACGCTGAACAAATTTTATCTTTAACAAAATTCATTTTGGGAAAACCAGTTACAAGATCGTGGTTACTCAGATATGCAATGGATTTAAAGTTCAGGTGGTTCGATCTCTTATGCCACAACAAGTTTTTAGAAATCTTTGAAGCAATGAAACATACCGGTGCATAAGGTTGATCATTCTAACTGACTTTGTAAGTGTTTCCACACCGTTTGTCAGTTAGAATAACCTCATCAGTTGAGTCTTTGACTGAACAAGAGTGTTTGTCAAAATGAACCGAGAATCCGTTATCGCATAACTGACTAATGCTAATCAGATTATACATGAGATTCTCAACTAATAAAACATCATTAATCGTAAAGTTACCATGGATAACCTTACCCTTACCCACAGTTTTACCTTTGGAATTATTCCCAAAAATGATGTTTGGTCCAGTGTACTTGATCATTTGAGATAACAGATCTGCATTTCCCTTCATGTGCCGTGAGCATCCACTATCCAAGTACCAGATTGATTCCTTAATTGTACATGTTACCTGCAATCACATACGAGATATAATTTTTGGTACCCTTTTCTATTTGAGTCCTAAACTGATTAGTCTTTTAGGAACCCAGACTTGGATTAGTCTGACTGACTGTCCAATTGCTGTATTCCAGATGGTCTTTCTCGATTTGTGTGTGTTTGGTGTGTAGTGTACAGATGATACAACATGTGATTTAGCTTTGTTCGACTGATTGTTCAACAGATATTTTTTCTGAACCGGCTTGCTGTTATAGTAATTGGAGTAGCCATTTGAATATTTTCTGCTTAATCTTTTTGATGACTGACTACGTGAGTCAGTTAAAACTTTTGGGCTATAACCAATACCATATCTTCTAGCTTTGTTCGTATTTTCAGTAGGCTGTTCAACCAGTTTACTTGGCTCAGCTTGTTCTTGTACCATAACTGATTTGACAAAGTGAATGTATTTTTCTTTATCCATATTCAGTTTTGGTTGAGTATCATTGGGAATCATTTCATCATGAGTGCTGAACCCTAAACCAGTTTTATTAGTAACTTATTTCTGTGATTTCTGCATTTCAGTTAATGCAAAAGATGATTTGTTCCAAGCCTGAATGAGCTCAGTTTGCTTTGAATTCTCAAGCGTGCTTTTGAATCATTGATTGATTCCTGCTCTTTTCAGCATTGAGCTCAGCAATCTCTCTTTTCAGACTCAACACATCAACTGATTCATCAGTTTTAGTTTTTATGTCTATGGGATCAGTTTGCTTTGCTCTGGACTTTTCAAACGATAAGGCAAGCTTATGATACTCATTAACCATGTCGTGAAGAGTTGAAATAAGTTCTTCTCTAGTGAAATCAGTTGAGCTGAAGTCAAATACCTGTTGACTGCTTGACTCATCTTCTGTATCACCATCCATTAGACACTTCACTTCCTCTTCACCATCACTGGAATTGCATGAGGTTTCTGATTCTGACTTCTCGCTGTCAGTTTATGCCCATTTAGATTTACTTTCTTCAGCTAAGAGTACCTCATGCTTCTTCCTGGAAAACTTCTTATCATCCTTGGATCTCTTTCTATGCTCATATGACTTCTTTCTTCTTTCAGTCGAGCCCTGACTGTCCTTCTTGGGCATGGGACAGTCAACAATGAATTGACCGGGTTTGCCACAGTTGTAGCAGCCATTTGATTCCTGTTTAGAATTATTTCTCTGATAATTCTTCTGGAAGTTCCCTTGATTTCTTCTCATAAATCTTCCGAATTTTTTAATGAACAATGACATAGCATCAGTGCTCAATTGATCAGCAGACTTCTTGACTGAACCAGTTGGTTCTGTTCTGACAGCAGCTAATGCAGTTGTGACTGCTGTAGTAGAAGTTTCTCCTTCTCGAGTTCGTAGCTCAAACTCATATGTTTTTGGATCAGCGAATAGATCATGAAGCTCAACTCTGTTTAGATCTTTGGATTCCCTCAATGCCATGGTCTTTACGTCCCACTCCTTGGGAAGACCTCTGGTTACTTTTAATGCAACTTCTTTGTTGGTATATACTTTTCCAAGTGCATTGAGTTCATTGATGATGCAGCTGACTCTCTCATCATACTCATGCATCGATTTTCCAGTTCTCATCTTGATGTTGTCAAACTTCTGCACAGCAACAGACAGTTTATTCTCTTTGGTTTGTTCGTTTCCTTCACACAGCTAGATCAACTTTTCCCAAATCTCCTTAGCGGTCTTACACATCTTGATCTTGATGAAGGTTACTTTGTCCAGTGTCTTGTACAGTATATCCTTTGCCACATTATCCAGATTTGCTTTTCTTTTATCTTCTGTTGTCCATTCATCCCTGGGCTTTTCAATACGGTGAGGTGCCCCTTCAGTAATAGCCACTGCTGTATTGGCTTTCAGAATCTTCATCGGTCCGTCAGTGATAACGTACGACATGTCATCATCTTGTGCAGCTAAGTGAGCCTGCATTCTTATTTCCGAGTCATCGAAGTCCTCTCTGGAAAACATAGGGATCTTGTTGAAGGAAGACATAATGATAAGTTTGAAAGTGAAGATATTCTGAGACGAGATATAACCGCTCTGATACCACTTGAAAGGATCGGTTAAGAAGTGAAAAGTGTTTAGAAAGGGGGGTTGAATAAACACTCACAGATTATGTTCGTTTTTCGTAAGTTGAGTTCAATTTAATGATAAACTGATTCTCAGTATCTTGTCAGTCGATGACAATCAGTTTAACTGAGAAAACAGTTGCGGAAGTAAACTGAATGAAAGATAGAATAACTAAAATAAAAGGTAACTGAAATGAAAAGCGTGCGATTTGTTTCTGGTATATCCGTTGAGCGAGCTTTTGATTTCAGTAGAGTAACAGCTTGAGTAAAATAGTTGTTCTCGTATATCTGTTCTTCAGCTACTCTCTTCGCCTATTTATAGGCTTCTCTTCCAATGGTAACTGGATATAATATTTGAATTTATATCCGTTGATTGCCACGTCAATATTCTCCTGACAATCGTACACTGTAGACTCTGAAATGTGGCGTTCCACTACGAGTTGCAGTCTGCTTGTACTGATGTCGGTTGAACATCCTTTTCATTTGATGACGTGTATGGTTGAGCGATCAGCTGATAAATTGTGGCTGATAAGCTTGTGCTGAGTGAATCAACTGATCAGTTTCCAACTGATCAGTCAGCTGTTTTCAGAAATCCAGTTAGGTTCAACTGATCAGTTTCCAACTGATCAGTCAGTTAACTCCGATGGTTCAGTTCAGCTGGATTTGGTTGCCTTTGATAATTCACGTGATACTTCAGTTAGGCAAGTTGTATAATCCGAATACTTGATCAGTTAGTCCAATAAATAAATGGTTTGTCAAACAGCCAAAATTAAGTTTCCAACACCGTTGGAATTTGAGATCGGTGAAAAGGCATATGTTAAAGTCTCTCATATGAAAAGAGTAGTTCGGTTCAGCAAGTCCGGAAAGCTAAATCCAAGATAGGTCGGACCCTTCGAAATACTAGAAAAAATGGGAATCCTAGCCTACCGACTTGCTTTACCCACACCGAACAATCCCATATGTCAAAGTACAGTGGTCAAATTATACTGAACGGGAATCAACTTGGGAACTAGAAGAAAAGATGCGCACATAACAACCTCATCTCTTCAAAAGATCGAGCTGAACCAAGTTTCGAGGACGAAACTTCCAATAAGAAGGGTGGGATGTGAGAACCCGCAATTTCCGAAGGGAATCATGTAAGAAATAAAACTCAAAACTAAGCTCAAAACTTTAATCTTAACTATAAAACTCAAATATAAACTTAAATTTTCATCTAACATGACTCGAGGAAATAGCTCAAAAGCTCGAAGATTACTCAACGGGAAGCTGTGCTATAGGAAACCGCATCAATCGAAGATTCGTCATCGGAGAAGTAAACCCCCAGCTCAAGGACTCAATCTTTTACCTCAACCATGCTTGTCCTAAAAGGGCCAAAAAGAGAGCTAAAGGAAGAGCTAAGAGAATGGACAAATTTATTATGCAAGAAATATCCCTTTAGAAAATCTAGGTGACTCTTGGTGCTTGGGATAGCTTTGACTACATTTACTTCCTTGCTTGGGCAACAAGGGGATCGCCATGGCAAGATGAAAGGCCACATTTTTTCCTATAAATACCACCTCAATGTGTTGAAGAAACTACACCCAAAAAGCTATAAAAATTTCGGTCTTCCCTTCACCCAAAAAGCTCTCGGCCGACGCAAACAAGGAGGAAGAATGAGGAATTGTTCCGGCTTTTCAAGTGCTTTAAATTGATGTCCACACTGTCTTGAAGATCCTGTCTAGGTTTGATCATCACTTGGCCGAACTTCAGAAAGTTTCGTACAACCAAATTCTACACATTTCAAATCGTACCTTCGAATAGTAAGTGGATTTTTGTTATGTATTTATTTGTAATTTTAAACTTGAATATATGTATCATGACATGCATGTGTGTGTGTCCACCCTTTTCTAAAATTTCAGTATTTTGTTTTAAATTTTTGATTGATGATATGCTCTTTCTGGTTTTCGATATTCTTTGATTACGCTGTATTCGTTCGAAATTCTGATAAGTTCTGTTCGATAAAAATTGAATTATGTGATACACCGTTTTAAATTAATTTGAAATGGAATAATAATTGTAATTCCGTCTGGCCCCCATCTGTGGATATAAAACTGTGTTCTGGCCTCACTCCTTAGAAGACTAAAATATTGGGGGCAATTTGACTATAGAAATGAGATGAGTAACATTGTTGTATTTGTTACTGATTTGCTCTGAATCGTCTGATAATCTTTGTCTCATATTTGATTCAGTTCCGTTATGATAAGTCAAAAGTTATAAGTTTTGAAAGTTTTTTAAAAAATGCTTTAAAGATTAAGTTCTATATGTATATTTGGAAATCGATCGACCACCACTTGCTGAGTGTTTCCCAAAACACTCACCCCTTACAACTTTTAGATAAGAATGAAGAACAAATGAATGAGGAGGAACAAGAGACATTCTGGGGATGGTGATCGAATGACAAGATCAAGAATCAAGATTTTTACCTTTCCTTTTGTTTAGCTTCCGCAAACTCTGATGTAATTTTTGTTCTGTTGTCATTGTAAAGACAATATTTTATTTATGAAAAACACTGATTTATTTGGCTTTTCGATACGAGGCTTATTGTTTTCAAGTAATTGTTAAACAATGCTGGATGTCGCCGACGCCTCGGTCTCGGGGCGTGACAGAGTTGAAAACATTTTTAGCAGTAGCACACATGATTTTTGTATCATTTATTTTAAAGTACTAATCTTATTTACATTTAATTCCTTGCATTATGTATATTATGCTTATTTTTATTTGTTGCGTCTTAATAATTTAATATCAAACTGGTAAGGGTTGATGATGAAGACACACACTCAAGGATTGATAATGAAGTTGAACAAGGTCAGTTGTCGAATACTCTGGATTTTGGGATTAATTGCATCAATGCCGAATGCCACATATTCAAGGATGCTATTGATCTTAGAAGATGTTTAAAAATTTAAGTTGTTGCTACAATACTTTCAGTTATTTATAGAAAGAAATACACAAAAAATTGATTTCTATTTGTAGTGAAAAGAGGTTTGGATGGAGAATTTATGCTTCTAAATATAAAGCAGACAATATATTTAGTATCCGAAAATGAAACTTACAGCATACATGTGGTGATGACAATTTACGTAGCAGAGAACATCCTAGAACTGATGCAACTTAGATCGATAATGTGGTGAAAGACAAATTGGTAGGAGAGCTATCTTATCATGCTTGTACAATCTAGAAAGACTTACAAAGAGATTATGGGGTAGAGTTAGACTATCGGAAACTGTGAAAGAGCAAAGAATTTGCGATGCATGATATTCATGGCATATATAAAGGATGCTACGATAGACTAAGATGGTACTGTAATGTTGTTCGACAAACAAATCCTGTCATTGTTGCTAAGTGTGAGATTGATCAGGCAAATAATAAATTTAAAATGCGAGGTCCTCGGGCTATCATGTGCATCCCCAGCTCCGCCTACTTAGTCTTCAGCGCCTCCAGTCTCCATATCCTCATGATCACCTGCATCAATCACATCTACTGAGTCTAAAGACTCAACACACCTGAACCGTAATAACAAGTACATATACACACTACAAGAAAATACACATTCAACAACACATCAAACACAACGGTTTTTATTAAAACCTTTGTGTTTTTACTTTTAACAACGGTTTTAACAAAAACCGTTGTCGTAGCCTTAAAAAATCCGCTCATAGACAACAGTCTCTTAAAAACAATTTTTAAAAACGTTGTCTATGAGCGTTTTTTTTGGGCTAAAACAATGGTTTTTAAAAACCGTTGTCTATAAGCGTATTTTTTAAGGCTACGAAAACGGTTTTTAAAAACCATTGTGTATATGTGTTTTGTAAAGGGTCAAAGACAACGGTTTGTTTAAACCGTTGTCTATCAACTGGTTTTTTTAGTTCTACGACAACGGTTTTTGTAAACCGTTGTCTTTTCTTATTGTTTATATATTGTAGTTAATTTCAAATTTTGCGACGATTTTGCAAACCCGTCGCTAAATTTAGCGACGGTTGTTTACCAAACCGTCGCTAATTTAAAAATTGCGAAGGTTTTGTATAACCGTCGCTAATTTTAGTGACGATTTTAAGAAAAACCGTCGCAATTTTAAAATTAGCGACGATTTGGCAAAAACCGTCTCTAAATTTGCCAAACCGTCGCTAAATTTAGCGACATAATTTTAAATTAGCGACGGTTTGATAAATAACCGTCAACCGTCGCTAATAGCGACGGTGTTTGTTTAACCGTCGCTATTTAGCGACAGTTTATGAAATTACTGTCGCTATAACCAAAAATCGTCGCAAACTGTCTTTAAATATTTGCGTTTACGGTTCATTTTCTTCCACACCACTTCACAACACTTAAAATTTCTCACTCTTACATAATTTTAGTTTCGATTTAGGGTAAATTTTTTCGCTTTAATTTTTGGTAAATTTTTAAGATCATGAATATTGTTAGCATAGTAAGATTGTCAGTTTTTTTTATATTTATTGAATTATTAAAAGTAATTTTTTTATTTTATTGAAAAAATTAACGACGGAAATCATGCAGCCAAACCGTCGCTAAAATTAGCGACGGACTTTATAAAAAATTAGCGACGATTTTGCATGAACCGTCGCTAATTAATTTGCGACGGTTTTTCAAAAGCCGTGGAAAATTATAGCTACGACAACACTCCAAACCGTTGTCTTCGAGCGAACTCTTTAACCACAGGGCTTTTAATAACGGTTTTATAGACCTACGACAACAGTTTTTCACCGTCGTCTTTAGACGTCTACGACAACGGTTTTTCACCGTTGTCTTTGAGCACACTCTTTAACCACATGACCTTTAACAACGGTTTTATTTGATATACGACATCAGTTTTTAACCGTTGTCTTTTGCTTTTTTTTTGTAGTGACATATCAAGCAACAGTGAAAAGTATTGTAATTAACATAAGTTTCATATCTTCAAAAGCATAAACGTAGCGTAAACATATTCATTTCAAATCATGTCATATCTTATCAACGTATACGTGTTCATTTTTCCTTATTGAATTCAGATAATTAGTTGTGACTTCTGTATCATCTCTAAGTTGATGGATTCATCTACGTATAACTGTGGTACCCGACGGCGGGGACATCAGCGACAATTTTACCCGTTCACTGAACATTGGCCTTACATGTTCGTATTCGTATTAGTCACAACCAACTCATTTACTTCAAAAACATGTCATCATATCCATCACTTGAAAAACTCATGCATAAACATACCTTCTGTTGGTGGTTGAGTTTCGTCTGTTGATCAGTTGAACAAGACAGACTCAGAACCCTGCAGGCTGATTAAAGCCCCGAAGCTCGGAGTCGAGACAAGTGGCTACAATATTAGTTGCAGAACCAATCCTCTCTACTCATCGCAATGAGTGTTAAATTAACATTTTTAAATAGTTTTGAAAATATTATAAATATTTTTAAATAGTATTTAAAATTATTTTAAAATAAAATAATTTTAGATAGTTTCAAATGTTATTCTTAGAACAGCTAGCTCTGATACCAATTGATGGATCAGTTCTCACACCTACGAAGGTGGTTCAAACACAATATTGTCCATGAACTGCAATAGCTCATGTTCTAAGAATGTAAACACCGATGAATGAAATCGAGTTTGGTTTTAAACTAAGCGGAAAATACTAGAAGTAATCCTTCGTTAAGAAAGCTGTTTAATTTAAAAGCCTTTTAACTTGTGTAAACTGAATAACTGAAATAAAGAAGATCAGTTCTAGCATATATCAGTTCAATTATGGTGAGAACTGAACTGATAACATCTTGAACTGATCAAATCAATTTGAAAACGATAGTTAAACAATTAAGTACACATGATATTATTATGGATGTTCGGATACTTCAACTGCTCATACGTCACCCCTTCTACCTCCTCGGGTAGGATACACTAGAAGACTTTGATTTATACAACAAACCCACTCAGCTTAGGACTTACACTACTGCCTAATCTAAAATCCTAGCCTAGACTGACACCTTTCAGCCAACACTTGTTTTATGTATGTGTGTTAAAGACTACATACACAATTTTATTGTTTTTGTGTAAAACTCACTCAACTTATCAATACGCTCTTTTCTCCTGTATATGTGAGTGATGGTGTGTGAGTGTGTGTGTGAGAACGAATACGAAAGTATTCTCACACACTGAGGGAATTGTGCTTCTAAACTAAGCTGATGACACTTTGAAGTGTTCCCTCAATTCTAGTCTGATTGCTTCTTGTAAGCTGATACTAGTTGAGCGTGCCCTTCTTCTTCACACACTTGTATTTCTTCTCTCTTCTCTACTTTATTGTTGATGATCTTGGTCTGTATTTATAGCAGAAATGTGATCGTACATCAAGAATCATCAAATATGTTCGTTGTAGTTGAATTCATTCCTCGACATTTGTTTTGTCCTTTCTAACAGTCATTCTGGAACGCCTTGACTTTAAGCTCTGTTGTAACGTCCATTATTGTCCTTTGACTGGAAAAAAGCTTTCCTTAATGCGTGCAGCTGTATTCCATTTAGATAAGCTTGTCGTGTTCTACAAACTAGTTGAATCCAAACTGATGTTCTGAATTAATCAGTTGAACTGGTCTTGAACTGGTTCGATGAAATCAGTTGGCTCATCAGCTGAACTGATTTCATTGCTTCAGTTGAACTGATTAGCTAGGCTCTTCATCAGTTGAGCTCTTCATCAGCTGGCCGGGCTTTTGAATGTCTTCTGTTGAAATACCTATCAGCTGGATTATCAATGGAACTGATCTTTGATAATTCAGTTGGAGTGGTTCAGTTCATTCAATCAGTTGGAGCTTTCAATTTACGTCTCGATAGCTTCAGTTTTGGCTCGGTAACTGATCAGTTCGAAGCCTGATCAGTTTCAGCTTTCTGCGCACTTAGGTAAATTTATCAGAAACAAAATAACAAGTTTTGTTAACATCAAAATCAATATTGTGAACATGAAATGTTCCAACAAAGTATATTATTACAATATATTGTAATATATCAAAGTCTTTCAGTGAAATCCTATCTTCGTGATAGAGGGGTGACGTAGGAGCATTTAAAGTCTCCGAACATCCAGAAAAATTTTATGTGTTCATTTCAGTTATCATTTCAGTTTACACCAAGTATTCAATCTATATTTCAGTTTTATTTCGCACTACTTTCAGTTGACTGATCTATATCAACAAACAAGATTCTAGGATCAGTTTCTCAAAGAACTGATTCACATTTCAAAAAAGATTACAAAAATCCTAAGTGTTTATTCAACCATCTCCCTTTTAAACAGTTCAACTACCTTAACCAATCCTATAGAAGATAGAGGCAGTAGGAGCAAGCAAGTAGAGAACCGAACCAGACAAGCCAGCTGATAAAGGACCAGCTGAGAAGAAGTCGTAGAAATAATTTTCTAAGTGTCCTAAATCAGTTGTTAGTCTGAAGGCTTATTTTCAAAATTGAAATGTTTGTACGAATCTATGCTTACCTATTTCAAAATCAATAAAAATTGTTATTGATGAATATGTACGACTATGTACATTATTTTATGTACAATGAGTCTACTATCAGTTTTATTCTCAATCATTAGTTCAAGATATATAAGTTTTGTCAAACACTGAAAAGTGACAAATTGTTAGAATATCATAGATTCATAGTTTGACAAATTATTCCGTAAAAAGAATTGAAGAATATATGTGAGGCCCGCGCCGAAGAGGGCTGGAGGTGATCGCCGGTGCCATGAGGTTGCACGGACAATGAGCGGCTCCTGGCAAGCTTCTAGGCGGAGGGAACATGAACGAACCGATCTTACACTGGAAAGAGAGGGATTCCGAAACTGTTCACGTATGGGACTGTACAGTTGAGGAGGGCTTAAAAAGATTTGATCTATACTACTCATATCGAGAAGGTGCATCTTCTTTTCGGTAATTAATTACATAAGAACTCCAAAATTAAGCGTGCTTGACTTGGGACAATTTTGGGATGGGTGACCTCCTGAGAAGTTTCCTAGGGTGCGTTTGAGTGAGGACATAAACACGCTGGAAAGACTCGTATTGGTACAGTGAGGACAGTCGTCGAATCTGGGGCGTTACAATATAACTGATCGAACAATAAAATAATGGTAACTGAAGACTTTGGTTGAACTGAACTGGAAAAACCTTATCAAATTGAAGTATTCATAACTGATAGGACATTAACTACAACCGATAATTCCCAACTGAACTGATCAGCCCTTCTAATCAGTTGGCCACGTCATAAGTTGAAGTATCAAGAATATATCCTCAGTTTATAGATCACACACTCCAGCTCTACTTTCTTTGTATTTATCAGTAGCATTCAGACTACCAGTTAGAGCTGCTTTAAGTTCATAATTGTATAAGAGTTGTTAGGTTAAGAATTTTAGTTTGGCAGTGTGTATGACCAACTGAAGTAGATTATTACAATTTGTTGTAATATATCAATGTTTTTCAGTGAAATTCTATCTTCGTGATTGGAGTGATGACGTAGGAGCATTTGAAGTCTCCGAATTTCCAGAAAATTTTCATGTGTTCATTTCAGTTTACACCAAGTATTCAATATATATTTCAATTTTATTTTGTACTACTTTCAGTAGACTGATATATATCGACAAAAAAGATTCTAGGATCAGTTTCTCAAAGAACTGATTCACATTTCAAAAAATATTACAAAAGTTCTAACTGTTTCTTCAACCCTCCCCCTTCTAAAAAGTTCAACCGCCTTTAATCAAGCCTACGGAAGACAGAGGCAGCAGGAGCAAGCAAGAAGAGAACTAAACTAGACAAGCCAATTGATGAAAGACCAGCTGAGAAGAAGTCGAAGAAACAATTTTCAAAGTGTCGAAATAATTTTCTAAGTGTCCTAAATCAGTTGTTAGTCTGAAGGCTTATTTTCAAAATTGAAATGTTTGTACGAATCTATGCTTACCTATTTCAAAATCAATAAAAATTGTTATTGATGAATATGTACGAATCTGTACATTATTTTATGTACAATCAGTATACTATCAGTTTTATTCTCAACCATCAGTTCAATAAATATAAGTTTTGTCAAACACCAAAAAGGGAAAAATTGTTGGAATATTATAGATTTCAGAGTTTGACAAATTATTCCGTAAGAATAACCGAATAATATAAATGATCAAACAGTCGAATAATCATAACTGAAAACTTCGGTTGAGCTGAACTGGAAAAACCTTATCAAACTGAAATATTCATAGCTGATAGGAAATTAGCTACAACTGATAATGCCCAGTTCAACTGATCGGCTGACCAGTTGACTTTTCATCAGTTGGTCACGTCATAAGTTGAAATATCAGCAGACAGACTGACAGATTGTACCATAGAAGAACAGTTGTATCAATGGATATTTGTCATTAAATGGTCATTAAGTGTATTCAATATGACCATTGAAATCGAAAACTATATATAGCTGATCAAGTCAGTTGAAGAAGGGTAGTGACTGAAAACAAGTGAACACACACGAAGTAATCAAACTACAACCTTCAATCAATTGCGATACAATTCACAAGTATATCTTCAGTTTACATATCGCACACTCAAGCTCTACTTTCATTGCATTTGTCAGTAGCATTCAACCTACCAGTTAGAGCATCTTTCATTTTATAACTGTATAAGAGTTGTTAGACTAGGAGTTTCAGTTTGGAAGTGTGTAAGACCAACTGAAGTATATTATTACAATCTGTTATAATATATCAAAGTCTTTTAGTGAAATCCTATCTCCGTGATAGAAGAGGTGACGTAGGAGCACTTGAAGTATACGAATATCAAGAAAATTTCATGTGTCCATTTCAGTTATCATTTCAGTTTACAACTAGTATTCAATCTTTATTTCAGTCTTATTCCTCACTAATTTCAGTTGACTGATCTATATCGACAAACAAGATTCTAAGATCAGTTCCTCAAAGAACCGATCCACATTTCAAAAAATATTACAAAAATTCTAAGTGTTTATTCAACCCTCCTTCTAAACACTTAAACTACCTTAACTGATCCTAACACAATGTATACCTTTTGATACTATTATGACATAATTATGTAATATTAGACGATAATTGAGTACTTAATTGCATGTCTGGCCAGTAATACAGTACCACATGTCAGTAATTGGGTATGATAGGATCAGAAAAGTGTTCAAAAGAGGGTGAATAAACACTTTAAAATATTTTAAAAATCGATTCATCATTTTGTAAATCATTTAAAAATATGCAAGCTGAAATAATAAAAACGATTTGTTTGAATCATTTTATAAAACATTTGATATGCAATATTTTAGCATTTGAAAGACACATAAAATAATTCAAAAATGCATATAAAAATAGCGTCAGTAATTAAATACATTAAATAAATAGACACAAATTTGATTATGAATATTCGAAGATTAACAACTCCTCTATCACCCCTTCTTCCTCCTAAAAAAGATCAGTAGAAGACTTTGATTTATACAACTCCTTGTAGAAACTCATTTCAACTCAGGACTTACCAATTACCAAATTAAAACTTCTAGCACACTCGATTGTAGGCTCCAACCTCACAATCTGTGTAATATTTAACATCTCTTATGTCAATACTACAAATACAATATTTAATGTCTTTATATGAAAACTATCACTCATCTAAACTATCCAACTCATTTCTCTTTTGTGTTAGTGATTTTTGTGTGTGAGGATTTTTATAGTGTATGTATATATCAAATGTATCATCCCACTTGGAATTTCTCTCATCCTAGCTAATTTCGTCATGTAAGCCGCCCATGTTTTGAATCTCCTTATAAAAATTGTATTTGATCTTCAATATATTGTATTTATGACATTCAAAAATAATATAGATGTTAGATACAAGAATATGACCTTTTGGAAAATTTGTGTACAGATTCTAGCATTGCAACAATAAAATTCATATTTACGGCCATTTTGTAAAATTGGTTTGTCGATGGTTAGATCTGATATGCCATCAGATCAGCTTGGGTATGATATGATTTGCAATCAGATCAACTTTTTCTGATCTGGTCCGATCTGTTTGGTCTAATTTCACCTTAACCAAGTGAAGTTAATCAAGTCGTGATGTTCTGTTATTTTAATCATAACTCTTGATTCATCAATTTTTGGGCAAAGTGATAAACATAAAAGTTGTATCACTTTCTCTTAGCTTTCATGGAATAACAAATTACTTAATTCTGTGTTTGAAGGACCGAGTGTGCTAGTGCCTTCGAAGGCATTTAGAACACTATATTTTCCAATGAGCTGCAATAGCTCATGTTCTAAGAATGTTAACACCGATGAATTAAATCTAGTTTGGTTTAAAACCAAGCGAAAGAAACTCGAAGTAATCCTTCTTGAAATAGACTGTTATTAGAAATCATTTTAACTTATGTAAACTGAATAACTTAAAAAAGGTAGATTAGTTTTTGCATTCATCAGTTCAGTTATGGTGACAACTGAACTGACGGATACTCTAACTGATAGGATCGATTAACGTAGCAAGAGTGTTTAGAAGGGGGGTTGAATAAACACTCACAATTAAAACTGATCTTTTCAAGTTTTGAGTTCAGTTTGGTGAGAAACTGATTCTCGGAATCTTGCTGGTCAATGACAATCAGTTAAACTAAAGTAGTTGCGGAAATTAACTGACTGAAAGATAGAATACAAAACTGAAATAAAATACACAAAGATTGTTTCTGGATGTTCGGAGATTTCAATTACTCCTACGTCACCCCTTCTATCTCAAGGATAGGATTTCCACTAAAAGACTTTGATCGAATACAAGATTTGTACTGACCCACTTCAGTTTGGACTTATCACTGCCAAAAGCTGAAACTCTTAGTATTACAAAATGTTCTCAGTGCGTAACTGATCTTAGCACTATCGAATTTAACGATTATTACAAAGTGCTAGTGAGCTCAAATTGTAGCCTTGACTGCTACGAATAAATCAAGTAAGGGTGAGCTAAGATTTTGACAGAGTAACAACAAGCTTTTAATAGAGTGATCTGTGTATGTTTTTTTCAGCTGTTCTTCTGTCATATTTATAAGTTTCCCTTCCAACGGTAACTTGAGATATATTTGAATCTTTGTATCCGTTGATTGCCACTTCATCATTCCTTGGGCATTGTTTGCTTCATTTATTGTAATGCGGCGTCTTAATTGCTTTAGCTAAAATGCGTTGTTCTTAGCTGTATTGATTGAAGTGCGGCGTTTCATATTCAGTTGCAATCTGCTATGTCTCTTTGTCGGTTGAATGTTCTTTCCCGAGACATGTTTAGTTGAAGAAAGCATACGGCTGAATATATCAAATGATCGGTTTCCAACTGATCAGTGTTCTTTATTAGATCTGCTGATTTCAGTTGTTAGGTCCTGTTGCTGAATATAATTGCGCGTATCGATTGGTTGATCAGTTTGTCAAACTCCAGAATTTAGAGTTTGGTTCCTATTTTGTCAAACGCCGGAATTTTTATTAGATCTGCTGATTTGAGTTGTTAAGTCCAGTTGCTGAATATAATTGCGCGTATCAGTTGGTTGATCAGTTTGTCAAACTCCAGAATTTAGAGTTTGGTTCATATTTTGTCAAAAGCCAGAATTTCGTTTCCAACAATTTCCCCCTTTATGGTGTTTGACAAAACTAAGTAAATAATAACTGATCGTCTAAACACATTGTAGATAAAATAAGAGGTTGATTTTGATCATCTGAAAGCTGAATAATAATCCACACGAATACGAGATAGACTTGTAGAGATTTTTCTTCAACGAGAAGATTTCTTCTGTTGTTCTAGAATCTCTTTGATTTCTTCCCTCTTTTTGTCAAACAACTCCATTTTCAAGGATATTTTTCGAACATCTATTGATAGAAAGTTGACAGAGTTGGATATGTTTTCAACAGCAGAGGTTAAAGTAATTTGATGTACATCTATCTTTCTTGATATGAGTGTCTCCACAGCATCAACTCTTTTGCTGATAGAGTCTTGAGTCACTGAGAGATTCTTAACCAAACCTCTGTTTTTCTGAATATCATCCACTTTTCGAGAGAGAGATGTTAAAGCAGCTTGAATTGTCGTCAGTTTCTGATAGTTGAATTTTTCAGAATGTTCCAGTTTCAGAGAATGCTCTAATTGAGTATGCTGAATATTGTATACATGATTGATCATTTCATTCATATGCTGCTGAATTTCCTTAATTTCTTTAAGAACTTTATCAAGATCTGTAGAAAAATGAGGCGGAGACTGACAAGACGTTCATGGTTCCGTTGAGACTTGATCAAAGACCACCATGATCTTATCAGATATCATCGTTTCAGAAATAGTCTGTGCTGGAACATCTGTTTCAGTTACTGCCACTTGGACTGTAGGAGGTGAAGATTGATGATGATCAGCAAAGATACTTTCCTGCTGAATAGGAGAGACTGCAGGATCTTCAGTTGATTGATCATGAGCTGATGCATCTTCTTGCAAAATCAGCTGAGACTTGATCTGGCTCACCAGTTGGTGATGGGCTATCCACCACTGTTTGATCTTCTATTTCAGAAACAACAGACTGAACCGGTACTTCTGTTGAGATAGGAACCTCTTGAGCGATTTGATCAATTGAGTGATCAACTTCTTCAGAAATGGGTTCACTCATAAGAGATTCTTTCGCCACTGCTTGAATAATTTCATCAATGTTGGCAAAAGTCAACTCGGCTTCAGAGTACATCTGATGATCCACAGCAGATGATTGTGGCACATCCTGAACAGGTTTTTCAGCAACCGGTTGTGGAGATGGCTCTTTCTGCTGGGAGGAGAATGTATCTTCTTTTGTTTTTGAACTGGAGGATTTTTCAGAGAGAACCAATTCATGATCCTGTTCCCAAAATCTGATTTCCATTTGTAGGCCACTAAGATCTGTGTCCAGTTGGGTGAACACATCTCTATCATAATATGCAGTTGGACCTACGGGATTGTAGTTGGATTTCAGCTTTTCAACCATTCTAGTCAGCTTTTTGGCTCGAATTTGATCAAAGAAATATTTTTGTCTCTCCAATGCCTGGGCAATAGTAGCAGCTTTGACTATTTTCAACACAATCGCTTCAAGTTTAATAAACATTTTCAGTTGGGATTTGCGCTTCAGCTCTTTGGCAAAAATCTCAGTCCTAAACTTCTTCCAACTATCAAAAGATTTCAGTTTCGATGTGGCAAATGCATTGACCTGTTCCCAAATCAGGTCAATGTGAGTTTGGATGGCATTAGATGGCCTTGGCTCTTCAACTAGCTTGCCTTTTCCTTTTTCAGTAGTGAGAATGTGAGGAATATCCAAACCAGAGTGAGTTGTGTCCACTAGTTCACTCAATATAACGCCTTTAGATCTGACCGGAGGCAAAATGGTAGGGCGATTTACATGAGTCAAGGGAGCTCTTACTTTAGCGGGTGCCTTTTCTTCAGTAACTGAATCATCAGGTGGAACAACCTGCAAAGGTATAGCCTGAATAGGCAGTTGGGCAGCTGATTGAGTCAAACTCTCAGTTGGAATGAATTTCACCGCAGTTATTGGTTTAGTTTTTTGCATCCTCGGTCTCTTGACAAGCTTAGGAGAAGGAGTTTTCTCCGAATCTGATTCACTGATAATCAGTTTTCGTTTTGCAGTCTTTAGTTTGGCCAAAGTTTTGTCCTTCTTGACTGGTGTTGGAGCAGGTGGTTGCGTCCCAACCTCCTGCTTGGTTTCCAAAAACTGTTTGGGAGAAATGTCCAGTTTGGTCTTTGGCGGCAAGATGTTCTTGGCAGTGAAGACCTTGAACTTTGATGATTTTCCAGCATTGTCAGCTACCAATCCCTTTAGTTTCAGAAGATAACTGATTGGAATGGCAAAGCCTCTTGATTGTTTGGTAGATTGTAGCATATTCCTTAGAATATTGAAAATAATGTGCCTCCCGTTAGCTTTCTTCTCTCCCATGATGATGGTCATCGCTTGGAATTTCTCAAGAGTAAGGGCAGCATAAGAGCCGGCCTTAGCCAATATGCACTTCGCCACAATGTCGGCTAATAACTAAACCTCATGCTTCAGTTCCTTCTTAAGATCGGAAACTTTAATTTTCCGCCCATCAGCAGACAGCAAAGATTGCATTTCTTCAATGTCAGACGTTTTGACTTAAGAGAAGCTGACGTACCCATCAGTTGGCAAAGAGAAAACTTCTCCGAAGGTCTCTTCAGATAGGATCAACAGTTGATCATTGACAGTTACAGAGATATTTTCATCAGTAGTGACAAACCCCTTCAGATAGAATTCATTTACTTCCTTGGGGTATATCTCCTGTGAAGATTGTCCCAAAAACATCCTGAGACCAGCAGATTCAATCTTCAGAAAGACGTTCTTAACATCAGCTTCTTGAACTGATAAAACTGAGTCAAAATCAATGGCCATAGCGTTCAACACGTGAGCTGGGATTTGATTCGCCATTTCGAAAGAAAAAATGATCTGAAATTCGTAAAAGATAAGCTTTGGAATTAGTATGCTCTTAGGAACTGATTGTATGCGTAAGAAAGAAAACTGAATTGAAGCGGGCATAGTACATTTGTTCGTGACTGTTCAAATTCGGGACACGTGTCGGTCCAAAAAAAATTTGAATAAAAATATGTGTACGTGTGCTGTAAGCGTGTGTGCAAAAAGTGAGCGATTTAAAATAGGCCACGTTATGAAACTACAGTCACGTCAGTTGATTTGGAATATAATAAATTTGTTAACTTATGTGAGAAGATTTGTAAAATATCCAGCTGAACAATCAGTTGGGAAACTGATTCATTTCAGTTGAGAATTCACAAACAATTGTCCTCTCAGTTAACATTTTCAAAAACTAATATTCCCCCTTAATCGGTGCATAGAATAATTAAAGTGACGATATAAAATAAATTTAAGGGTCAGAAAGATTATCGTTTGCTGAAACATTGACGGCCCTTTAGCTTCCATGAATTCCGGCTATAAATAGAAGTAACACGGTCAGTTTCAGTCATATTGGTGAAAATATTCAAGACAAAAAGAATGGCAGATACGAGTAGCTCGAGTGCTTCACCGTTTGCTCTGGAGATCAGGAAGGCTGTTTTAGAAGATGAAGTCTTCTATAAGAGTCTTCACTACTGGGAAAAGTTACAGAAGCTTGAGTTCCTGTATAATACTGGGGAGGCTACCACTCCTGAACTGGTGGCAGAGATGAAAAAATTGCGGGAGCACTTGAACATAGCTGTGTGGATGGACGTCTTTAAAGATGGTCATATCTATCGGCTAATGCTTCGAAAGGAACTAAAAATCCTTAAGCGCATAGCTGTTTCTCAGAGCTTTGTCAAGACATCTACCGCACCTTTATCCGCTTGGTTGAAAATGTGGATAATTGTTGTAGAGGAAAAATATGATGATGTAATCCGTACAAACGTTTATGGTTGAATGAAGTATTTATATGAGCTTAACTTTGTTTTTCTCTTTCCTGCAAATGATAAACTTCATCAGTTGTTATATATATGAATTGCGAACTTTAAACAGATGAACTGATGAAAGACTAACTTATATCAGTTGACTATGAACTGAAATCAGTTAAGAAGCCTGGGTAAATGAGAAAAACGCTTCGATTGACTCGAGACTCTTTAGCTTCTTCAACATTTAATGTCATCTGTCTATAAGAAAGACGATAGAGATAAAATGTGAGATAATAACAGTTCAATATGTCGGATTCAAGTAATTCTGATGCATGCAGCAGTACGCATATTCAAGTTACTGAACAATTATGTCCTTATTTAGAAGAGTTGAATAAAACGATGGAGGAATATGTCTTGACGAAAGTGATGTTAACATGGTTCAAAATTCATGATTTGCAGAGGATAAGTAGTAGTCGTGCTGCTCCTTCTCGTGCTCAAGCAGCAACAGAAAAAAAATACATTGATCGTTTTGAAGTCAGGCATGTTACAGACCTGGTTGATGACAATGTTCTGTTACATACAATGCTATGGAAGAATTGGCATGTAATTGAGAAGATTTCTACAACTAAATCATTTTCTAGAATCCGAATTTATGAGTTGAATAATTTGATTACAGAATGGCAAGATTCAGTTGGTTCTAAGTTATCTTCTGTAATATGGAATCGATTTTATTCTTAATAAAGTATCATTTCCAATTTGTTGTTGTGTTCTTATTTTCTGCAAATAATTTTATTAGTAAAACAGCATCAATAATAATTTTAAGACAAGTCAATTAAACCAAGAATATTGCGAAAGTAAGAAAACTTAGTCTCGGATAATGGTTTGGTGAAGATGTCAGCTGCTTGTTGCTCAGTTGAAATATACTCCAGTCTGATGTTCTTCTTCAAAGCATGATCTCTAACGAAGTGGTGCCTGACATCTATATGCTTGGTCCTTGAGTGAAGAACTGGATTATAGGTGATGGCAATTGTGCTCGTATTGTCACAAAATATGGGCGATTCATTTGTGATTACTCCATAATCTTTCAGTTGTTGCTGGATCCAGATCAGTTGTGCACAACAACTACCAGCACCAAGGTATTCTGCTTCAGTTGTTGAGGTAGCTATGGATGTCTGCTTTTTGCTGAACCAAGAGATCAGTCTGTCTCCTAGAAACTGACAAGATCCACTTGTACTTTTGCGATCAAGCTTACATCCTGCATAATATGCATCTGAATATCCAACTAAATTGAAAGTAGAGTCTTTAGAATACCATAACCCAACATTTTGTGTACCCTTAAGATATTTCAAAATTCTTTTAGCAGCTGAGAAATGTGATTGCTTAGGATTTGCTTGAAATCTAGCACACATACAGACAGCAAATACAATATCAGGACGACTGGCAGTTAGGTACAACAATGAACCTATTAAACCTCGATATAATGTCGCCTCAACTGATATTCCCCCTTGATCAGTGTCCAATTTTACTGATGAGCTCATGGGATTATTTGCAGCTGAACATGATTCCATGCCAAATTTCTTCAGCAGCTCCTTTGTATATTTAGTCTGACTGATGAATATACCAGTCTCCAGTTGCTTCACTTGCAGTCCAAGAAAGAATGTCAGTTCACCCATCATGCTCATTTCAAACTTATCCTACATTAGCTTAGAAAACTTTTCGCTTAATTTGGGTTTAGTTGACCCAAATATGATATCATAAACATAAATTTGAACTAATAAAATGTGATCATTCTTAGATAATTTGAACAAGGTCTTATCAACTGATCCAACAGAAAAATCATGATCAGTTAGAAATTTTGAAAGAGTTTCGTACCAAGCTCTGGGAGCTTGTTTAAGGCCATATAAGGCTTTGTTCAAATGATATACATGATCAGGAAAGTTGTGATTTACAAAACTTGGGGGTTGTTCAACATATACTTCCTCTTGTAGTTGACCTTTCAGGAATGCACTCTTTACATCTATCTGATATACCTTGAATTTCTTGTGTGATGCATAAGCAAGAAAAATTCTGATTGCTTCCAGTCTTGCAACTGGAGCATACGTCTCATCATAGTCAATTCCTTCTTCTTGCCTATATCCTTGTTCCACTAATCTTGCTTTGTTGCGTACAACTGAACCATCCTCGTTCAGGTTATTTATGTATACCCATTTTGTACCTATAATAGTTTTTGAAATTGGTCTTGGAACTAAGTTCCAGACATTGTTATAAGTGAACTGATTTAGCTCTTCTTGCATTGCATTTACCCAGTTAGGATCAGCAAGAGCTTCATCAGTTTTCTTCGGTTCTAGTTGTGAAACAAAAGATGAATACATAAATAAATTTAGAATTTGATTGCGAGTTCTTACTGGATCATATGGATTTCCTATTACCAGTTCAGGTGGATGTGATTTTCTCCATCTGTACTCAGTATTTGTTGTATCAGCAATTTCTTCAGTTGGTAACTGAACACAGTTTTCAGTCTCAGTTGGTGCTTCGTCAACTGGTATTTGAATGTTATCATTATGCTCTGTCAACTGATTATCAGCAACGACTTCCTGCACATCTGATTGGTCCAGTACTTCTGGTTCAGGTGTTTGAAGTATGTT
>NC_133311.1:9879504-9919868 GCF_012295235.1 Primulina huaijiensis
CAAACCAGTTACAAGTTCATGTTTACTCAGATAGGCAATGGATTTAAAGTTTAAATGATTTAGTCTCTTATGCCACAACCAGTTTTTAGATGATTTAGAAGCAATAAAACAAACTGGTGCATAAGTTTGATCATTCCAACTGACTTTATATGTGTTTCCACAACGTTTGCCAGTTAGTATGATTTCATCAGTTGAAGTTTTGACTAAACATGAGTTTTTGTCAAATTGTACTGAGAATCCACCGTCGCATAACTGACTGATGCTAATCAAGTTATACTTCAGGTTTTCTACTAATAGAACATCTTTAAAAGTAAAGTTACCATGGATAAGCTTACCCTTACTCACAGTTCTACCTTTGGAATTGTCCCCGAAACTGATGTTTGGACCAGTGTATTTGATCAGTTGGGATAACGCACTTGCATCTCCTGTCATATGTCGCGAGTATCCACTGTCCAAATACCATATTGAGTTCTTGTTTGTACCTGTTACCTGCAATGATACATATAATATAACTTTGTACCCATATCTATTTGGGTCCTGAACTGATTAGTCTCTTAGGAATCCACACTTGGATTAGTCTAACAGACTATCCAGTAGCTGTATTCCAAATGATTTTTTTCGGCTTTTGTGTGCTTGGTGTGTAGTGTACAGATGATACAATAATTGTTTTAGCTTTATTCAACTGATGGTTCAGTCTATATCTCTTCTGAACTGGCTTGCAGTTATAGTAATTGAAATAGCTATTCGAATAGTTCTTGTGAGACCTCTTTGATGACTGACTTTGTGAATCAGTTGAGAATTTTTGACTATAACCAATCACATATCTTCTAGCCTTGTTCATATTCTCAGTAGGTTGCTCAATCAGTTTATTGGGCTCAATTTGTTCTTGTATCACTGCTGTTTTGACAAAATGAATGTATTTCCCTTTGTCTATTTTTGGCTTTGGTTGAGTATCATTTGGATATATTTCTCCTTGAGTGTTGAACCCTAAACCAGTTTTATCAGAAACTGATTTTTGTGGATTTGGCATCTCATTCAGTGCAGTAGATGACTTGTTCCAAGACTGAATGAGCTAGTCTGTTTTGAGTTTTCAAACCTCTGGATTAATGACTGATTTTTGTTTCTCTCTGCTTTTAACTCAGCAATTTCCCTTTTTAGACTCAACCTATCAACTGATTCATCAATTTTGGTTTTATTGTCCGTGGGATCAGTTTGCTTTGCTTTGATTTTTTCAAATGATGATGCAAGCTTTTGATACTCATTTACCATGTCATGTAGTGTTAGAATGAGTTCTTCTCGTGTGGAATCAGTTGAGCTGAAATCAAATACCCGTTGGCTAGATGATTCTTCTTCCGCATCATTAGCCATTAAGCACTTGACTTCCTCATCATCACTAGAGCTGCATGAGCTTTCTGGTTCTGACTCCTCACTGTCAGTTTCTGCCCATTTAGATTTGTTTTCTTCAGCTAAGAGTACCTCATGTTTCTTTCTGAATGACTTCTTATCTTCCTTGGGTCTTCTTTTGTGCTCATATGATTTCTTTCTTCTCTCAGTTGAGCCTTGACTGTCCTTCTTGGGTTTAGGACAATCGGCCATAAAGTGACCTGATTTGCCAAAGTTGTAGCAGGCATTTGATTCATTTTTGGAGTTGTTCCTTTGGTATGGCTTCTGGAAGTTTCCTTGATTCTTTCTCATGAACCTTCCAAATTTTTTGATGAACAATGACATAGCATCACTGCTCAACTGATCAGCGGATTTCTCAACTGAACTGATTGGTTCTGTTCTGACAGCAGCTAGAGCAGTTGTGGCTGCAGGGGTAGATGATTCTCCTTCTCTAGTCTGCAGCTCAAATTCATAAGCCTTTAAATCAGCAAACAGATCATGAAGTTCAATATGGTTCAGATCTTTGGACTCCCTCATTGCCATGGTCTTGACATCCCATTCCTTGGGAAGACCTCTCATTACCTTCAGTGCAATCTCTTTGTTGGTATACACTTTTCCAAGTGCATTTAACTCATTGATGATACTGCTTACTTTTTCATCATACTCGTGCATTGATTCTCCTGCTTTCATTTTGATGTTATCAAACTTTTGAACAACAACAGAAAGTTTATTTTCTTTGGTTTGATCATTTCCTTCACACAGCTGGATCAGCTTTTCCCAAATTTCTTTGGCTGACTTACACACCTTTATTTTGCAGAAGGTTACTTTGTCCAGCGTTTTGTACAGAATGTCTTTAGCCACATTATCAAGATTTACTTTTCTTTTATCTTCAGTTGTCCATTCATCTCTGGGCTTTTCTATTCTTTGTGGTACCCCTTCTGTTATGGCACCTGCTGTATTTGTTTTTAGAATCTTCATGGGTCCATCAGTTATGACATATCACATGTCATCATCTTGTGCAGCTAAATGAGCCTGCATTCTGATTTTCCAATCATCAAATTCTTCTCTGGAGAACATAGGAATTTTGTTGAATGAAGTCATGCTAGAAAGTTTTATAGATCAAAAGTATTCAAGAACAAGATTCAACTGCTCTGATACCACTTGATAGGATCGATTAACGTAGCAAGATTGTTTAGAAAGGGGTGGTTGAATAAACACTCACAATTAAAACTGATCTTTTCGAGTTTTGAGTTCAGTTTGGTGAGAAACTGATTCTCGAAATCTTGCTAGTCAATGACAATCAGTTAAATTAAAGTAGTTGCGGAAATTAACTGACTGAAAGATAGAATACAAAACTGAAATAAAATACACAACGATTGTTTCTGGATGTTCGGATATTTCAATTACTCCTACGTCACCCCTTCTATCTCAAGGATAGGATTTCCACTAAAAGACTTTGATCGAATACAAGATTTGTACTGACCCACTTCAGTTTGGATTTATCACTGCCAAAAGCTGAAACTCTTAGTATTACAAAATGTTCTCAGTGCGTAACTGATCTTAGCACTATCGAATTTAACGATTATTACAAAGTGCTAGTGAGCTCAAATTGTAGCATTGACTGCTACGAATAAATCAAGTAAGGGTGAGCTAAGATTTTGACAGAGTAACAGCAAGCTTTTAATAGAGTGATCTGTGTATGTTTTTTCAGGTGTTCTTCTGTCATATTTATAAGCTTCTCTTCCAACGGTAACTTGAGATATGTTTGAATCTTTGTATCCGTTGATTGCCACTTCATCATTCCTTGGGCATTGTTTGCTTCATTTATTGTAATGCTGCGTCTTAATTGCTTTAGCCGAAATGCGTTGTTCTAAGCTGTATTGATTGAAATGCGGCGTTTCATATTCAGTTGCAATCTGCTATGTCTCTTTGTCGGTTGAATTTTCTTTCCCGAGACATGTTTAGTTGAAGGAAGCATACGGCTGAATATATCAACTGATCGGTTTCCAACTGATCAGGTTTCTTTATTAGATCTGCTGATTTCAGTTGTTAAGTCCAGTTGCTGAATATAATTGCGCGTATCAGTTGGTTGATCAGTTTGTCAAACTCCAAAATTTAGAGTTTGGTTCATATTTTGTTAAACGCCGGAATTTTTATTAGATCTGCTGATTTCAGTTGTTAAGTCCAGTTGCTGAATATAATTGTGCGTATCAGTTGGTTGATGAGTTTGTCAAGCTCCAAAATTTAGAGTTTGGTTCATATTTTGTCAAACGCCGGAATTTCGTTTCCAACACTAACTGATCAACGCAATTTGAAAACAGCAGTTAGTCAGTTAAATACACAAGATATGTTTATGAATGTTCGGAGACTTCAACTGCTCCTACGTCACCCCTTCTACCACCACGGGTAGGATACACTAGAAGACTTTGATTTATACAACTCTTTGTACAAAATCACTCAGCTAGTACTTACACTACTGTCTAAACTAAACTCCTAGCTATGACTGAAGGCAACACCTTCCAACCAACACTTCTTTAAAGTCTATGTGTCAAAGACTACATACACAAGTTTAACGTCTTTGTGCAAGACGGTATTTGAGTGGTTGAGAGTGTTTGTGTGTGAGAACTGAACAAGGATGTTCTCACACACTGAGGGATAAAAGCTTCTATACTAAGATGATAACACATTGAAGTGTCCCTCTGGGCTGATTGATTCTGAAAGCTGATTTGCAATGTGCGTGCCCTTTCTTTTCTCTCTTAATTGCGTTTAAGTTTTTTCTCTCTGTATCTTGTTGTTGTTCTTTTTCTTGTTGAGTATTCACTGATCTTCTCTTTATATAGGCGGGAAAACTGATCGTACAGTGAGACTCAATTATTGTATCCGTTGCATCTTGAATTCGTTTCTTGGACTTTGTGTCTCGACTTTTCGACTGCCCTTCTGAAATGTTTTGTCTTTAATGCTCTGTTGCAACGTCCATTCGTCTTTTAACTGGACAAAGGCTTTGTACCTTCACGCATAGCTGGAATCCACTGAAAGAGTTTGTCTTCATCTACAACTGAAAGATTCTGACTGATGCTTTGGACTGGTTAGCTGAACTGATCTTCAGTTGGGCTGGTGAAATCAGTTGACTCGGCATTTGAACTGATTTCACTCTCGTTCGATTGAATTGATCAGCTGGGTTTTTCATCAGTTGAACACCCCTTCGGCTGGCCAGGCTTCTGAGGTTCTCCTGCTGAACCACGTATCAACTGGACAATCAGCTGGATTGCTCAATTGACGTAACAGTTAGACTGATTCAGTTTGTGTGAAAAGTTAGGTCTTCAGTTTGCGATGTAAACAGCTCGTGACTGATCCTAGCTTCTGCACGCTAGTTTAGATTTTTAGTAACACAAATTAACAAGTTTTGTTAACATCAAAATCAAGATTGCGAACTTGAAAAGTTCCAATAGTGTTTGTATGAGAGAGATATGGTTGAAAGATCAGATTGTTCTGGAATTTGTTCTTCATTCAGTGCAGAACCAGCAAATTCATTGTGGTTTATCAGCTTCTTCATATCTGATTTAGACTTTGACTTGTGAGGATGCTTTGTATATCATTCTCTTATATTTTTAACGCATACTAAATAATTCCATTTGAATAATCGAGCTAAGAGATATGACCCAAATACCATAACTTTTGAGACCGATCTGATTGACGTTTCTGTTTCCGCAAGCTCGATCTTGCTACTAATATTTCGTCTAGATAACATCCGAACTAACTGTGATGTTATTAAATATGAATTGTGTCAAATTGAGTTTTCTCTTTAGTCATTTTGGCGGCTTGTAATTTGCATCATCGAGCTATGAGATATCATCAAAACAATTCAATTCGACACAAACTAAGTTGTGTTGAAACTATATTTCAATAATTTTTCACTTCAAAATTGACAACTACCAATTTCACACTTACTAAAATATGTTAGCAACACAATAACAAGTTTTATTATCATCAAAATCAAGATTATTAGCATTCTGTAACATAACAAGTCACAATCAAACCCCAATCAAGTACTCTTAAATTGTAATGGAGTTAATTTAACTTAAATTGAGTACTATCTACTAATCTAGAATTATCCCAATTATGTCATTGGGATAATATGTTGTATTCAATACACAACCATTGTGAGAGACCAATACTCAAGTTGGGCCAAGCCCATTTCCATTTAATTATTTAAACCCAACCCATGTTGTGTACAGCGTTCAATATAGAAATCAGAAATCCCTTTTCATCCATTCCAGAAACCATTGCTTCTCTCCTATTTCTGCAGCCATCGAGCAACGCCGCCAGCAGCCGAATTTTTAGTGCAGCAGTTTAGCAATCTTCTTCCCTCTTTCTATTAACTTCTTTCCTGCTTTGAATCGGTAGAAATTAGAGCTCCATCCTTCGCGTTCGAGCAGCAGCTGAGTTTCATTCTTTTTCCGATTTGGTGAGCTTCTAGCTTCGATTTTTTCTTGTTGTTGTAGGGTTTATTGAACAAGGAATCAAAGCCTTTTATTTCCCCTATTTTCCAGCTATGTTTCAGCTAGGTTTCCGACGTGGGAACAGTAATTCCGAAGACATTTCCGGCGAACTACTCCGCGAGATCGCCGTTGCGTATTTTAGCCTTGATTATTGAGGTATTAAGCTTGAAATTTCAAATTCTTAAAAGGTTTTGTTGGCTGTCCGGAATTTGAATTTTAACCGAGCCGATTTAAGTTGTTTTAGTTAGTTAGAATGCATTATATTGATATAGATAGCGAATTTATATTGTAGGTTATATCGTTGGACGAGTTTCATCAGGAAATCCTTAAGAAATTACTATGGTATTGTAAGTTAAAGTTGAGGTACGCTCAAACCTATATAATTATGACGTTTATATTGGCGTGTAAGAATATTTGGTGAATGTTGTTTGCTATTATGAGCCTTGAATGTTTATTCTGATGCATTCATGCATTAATTGTATTGGCATAACATATTGAGCCTTGACTCCTTTGACGGCGATTTATGTTGATTCTATTTATATATATTGAGTCATTAGAGGGACGAGTGGGTTAGGATTATCCACCTTCCCAGATGACAGCTAGGGACAAGCGACTTAGCTACTCGCATTCCCGATGCTACGTGCATGGACGAGCGGCGATTTGATGCTGCATTCCTGGCATGGGTGGCCACTGTTACTGTTGATAATGTTATTCGTTTGGACTCCATTTGGTATCCGTTATTTCATTGTTACCATTCATGCATCGCATATCATTGTATTTACTTAGTATTATTACATGTCTTTTATTTACGTCATGATTTTATTGGTTTATCGTACTGGGGTCCGACCCCTGTTTTTTTTTATGTTGTGGTTGTTTTTGATGCCATAGCAGGTCTATCTAGGGGATTTGACGCGTCTGGTGTAGCGTCAGCGAGTGATACCCAATAGTCAGTTGGTTTGTGTCAGAGTTCCCAGATATTTATATATTATACTGGTTTGATACATTTTCCAGGGAGATGCCCTGTGTAGCTGTATGGTGATATTTTTAAGTTGTTTCGGGATTTTATTTATGGTATGTTGTGTCTAATCCTCACCACTGCGACTGTAGGATATGTATTTGGTTTGTTTGTGAACTTGATGTTATTTTCGAGCGTATATTGTTGTTGTTGTGTTTTGAAATTTTTGGGATGTCCTACTTACGGGGAGGTCATGCCGAAATTTCTGTAAGCCCAAATGAAAGTTTTAAACTCGTTTTCGCTGTTTACACCAATTAATCCTTGTTGTTTGATAATTAAATATTAATTAAGTGCACGAGCCCTGACAGTTTGGTATCAGAGCGTAATTGTGATACGCCAGAATTAGAGTCTAGGACACTCGAGTTTATACACAAATAAAATGATTGTGCATGTGTTTGATTATTTGCGCTTACTTGTTTCTATATTTTGAATTAATTGTATCAGCATGACTAGAGCGTATTAGTTTAAGTTTATGCCCTTATACTAAGTAAAAGGATAGGTTAGAAAGTAATAAGTGTTTAGAAGGGGGGTTTGAATAAACACTCACGAATTATATGTTCTTTTCAAAAATTTGAGTTCAGTTTAGTGACAAACTGACACTCGGTATCTCATCAGTCGATAACAATCAGTTTAACTGAAAAAACAGTTGCGGAAGTAAACTAACTGAGGGATAGAATAACTGAAGTAAAATGATACCTGAAATAAAATGCACACGGTTTGTTTCTGGATGTTAGGAGAATAAAATAACTCCTACGTCACCCCATCTATCACGAAGATAGGATTTCCACTAAAATACTTTGATCGAATACAATAGTTGTACTGACCCATTTCAGTTTGGACTTATCACTGCCAACACTGAAACTCTTAGTTACAACAATCTTCTACAGTTCGTGACTGATCTTAGCACAACTTAAAGAATCTAGCAAAGATTACAACGTGCTAATAAGCTCGAGAATGTAGCCTTGAATGCTACGGATAAAACTAGTAAGTGTGAGCTTTTGATTTGCGTAGTGATTTTAGCAGCGTAACAGCTTGAATAGAATAGTTGGGTTGAAATTGTTTCGTTGTTGTTTCTCAGCTGCTTTCTTCACCTATTTATAGGCTTCCCTCTTCAACGGTAACTTTAAACAAATTTGAACTTTATATCCGTTGAATGCCACGTCAAAATTCCTCTGACACCCGTACACTGTGATCTCTGAAATGCGGCGTTCCACTAAGTAACACTCTGCAGTGTACTACTGTCGGTTGTTGATAACTGATGACGTGTTCAGCTGAAGAATCAGCTGCTAGGCGATAGCTGGTAGGGACTACAATTGCTGATAGTTAGCTGCGCATTTAGTTGCAGGATTCAGTCGCGTAGTTCAGTTTTCTCTTGTTCAGTTATTTGCATAATCAGTTGGTTCGCAATTTGTCAAACGCCGAAACTTAGTTTCCAAAAATTTCCCCCTTTTAGGTGTTTGACAAAACTAAGCAAATAATAACTGATCAATTGAACTCTTTGTAGATAAAATAATCATCGATCTTTATAAAATTCTCTCAGTGTACAAATTTGTACAAAGAATGGAAGAATAAAATAATCTTCAAGAAAACGAATCCATCAACTGAGAGAAATTCTTCTATGAGACTCTGTGAAACTTCTTCTGGTTGGGTTGTAGCCTAGGTCTTTTCCCCTTTTTTGTCAAACACCTCCATTCTGACAGATAATCCCCGAACATCAATTGATAAAAGCTTAACAGAGGTGGCTACGTCTGAGACTGCATTAAGCATAGTAGTTTGCAGGATGTCTATCTTTCTGTAAACAGATGTCTCGACGAATTCAACTCTCTTGTCGATTGCATCTTGAGTCAGGGAAAGACTTTCAGCTATACCTCTATTCTTTTTTATATCTTCCACTGCAAAAGAGAGAGTGGTCACAGTAGCGTGAATTTTTTGTAATCTCTCAGAATTGAATTCATTTGAGGAGTCTAGCTTCAATGTATGAGCAAGCTGAGTAGATTGGATATCTGAAATCGCCATCATCATCTTTGACAGGTCATGCTGGATGGTTTGAATCTCTTCCAGTACTGAATCAAAGTTTATTGAAGGATGACGAGATGAAGGTCCAGTTGGCTCTGGTTTTTTTTCTCTTGAGGCTTCATCAAATATTACCAGAGTCCTGTCAGTTATTATCTGAAATGACCTCGATTTTTTTTCTTAATATCTAAACCATAACTTTTAAATTTCTAAATAAAATAATTTAACATAATCATGAATCCTAATAAATTAACAATTTAAACCTCAAGGGCATAAAATAAATCTTAAATCATCATCTAACCAAAACATCTTAAATTGACCTTTGAAAAGATCAACTAACAATAAAGCATAAAAATATCTCTAATAAAATCATTAACATAAATCCTTAAATCATAAATCTATCAAACTAGTTCGGAAACATAAAGGCCTTCGGGTGTGTACTGCTGCACTCGATCGACTCAATCGTCACCGCCTCCAAAAATCATCAAATCCTACATCATACAAACCTAGTGAGTCTAATGACTCAGCACGTTCTAAACATAGATAACAAATAATACAGATACAAGCACATGCATTTAAAAATCATATTTTTATTTAAAATAGCTTTTGAAAATAAATAAACTGTTTTAAAATCATTTAAAAATCATTTAAGCATAATAATATCATAAATCGTAAAATTATTTTAAAATAACTTTTAAGCATAAATAAATCCTTAAAACAAATCATTTAAAAATAAGCTTTGAACATAAATCACTCATTTTAAAAATAGCTTTAATCCTCATCATAAATCATATATCATAAAAATCATTTTTATCATAAGCTTTCAATCATATATCATTTTTGGGTGAAATTTGATTCTTGGAAATGACTAGCTTTTATCATTTGGTCGACTGATCAGTCTTCATCTCCACATGGCCCATGGGGGTTTGCACTAGGCTCCACCGTGGAAATACGTTCTTCGGGCTCTCTTGGGGGCCTTCTCCCATAGACAGGCTCCCTCTGGGGCCTTTTCCCACGTATGGGCTCCCTCTGGGTCTTCTCCAGTAAATGGGCTCCCTCTGGTGCCTTTTCCCCTCACGTTATCCCCACAAAATCATATATCATAAATCATATCTTTTGTCACAGTCAATTCACATCCCTCAAAATATTTTTCTTTTTCTTTAAAAATCATGAAATAGCACAACTTTTCAAAAATAGCATTTTAAACAGTAAAAATTGAACAGCTTTACCAAAAGTCATAAAATAACATATTATCATCAAAATCATCATTTTAAATCATAAAATATCATTTAACATGCGTTATGATATATTAATCTTTAAATAAGATATATTAACGCGTTTAAATCTCGAATTAAACCAAACTTTAATATAAAATTCCCAAATTAAAAACTTAGACTTTTAATAATTATTTAATCTTTAAATAAGATATATTAACGCGTTTAAATCTCGAATTAAACCAAACCTTAATATAAAATTCTCAAATTAAAAACTTAGACTTTTAATAATTATTTAAGCTTAAACCTAATTTTTCATAATTTTATAAAGCTTAAAACTAGACTTTTCAATTAATTCTTTTATTAGCGTTTCGAGCGACAATAAAATCCCGGAAAATTCCAAAACTCATTATTTTGATCTCAAATTTTTAACATAACATTTTTAGTATTTATTCTACCCTTTCAAGTCATGATCCACACCAGTGGACCCATGGATTCAATTTTTGCTTTATTATTTTTGAAATTGACACATATACGATCAACCCGAGCCATCTCCCGATTTACTCGAGCCACGCCCGAGCCACCTTGAGCCAAACCCTAGCCAACCCACCTAGGCACCCTCCTGACCAAGCCCAGCCCAAAGAACCAGCCCCTAGCTCACACAACCACTCCTGGAACAGAGACCCAATACACAAGCGTGTGTGCGTTAGTATCATAGGAACATTAGGACTCCTAGCTGCATTAGAATTCATCAAGCCATCTAACCACTGACCACCCATGAACTTTACTGACCCTAGACAAGTCCCAGACCTGAGCCCAAGCCCTCGAACCAGACCCTAACCCAAGCAAAACGCCCTGCCCGAAGATACACCACCTGCGCCCAGCATGCTAACTCACGCTTAAGCTTCCTAGCCACCCTAGGACACTTCCAGTTGAGCCACCACCAAGCCCACCTGACCCTAACCTTCCCTGGACCATGCCCAGACCCAGCATAGACCAGCCTAGCCCCTGGAACCCACGCACGAAGCTTCTGAATCCAAGGAAACAACCTGCGCGTTCCTTCTTCCCTCATGCTAACCACTTCCAGTTGAGACAGCGACTAAACACTCAACTCCAGCCCCTGACCCAGCCCTTGCCCATCAACCTTAGACCCTATAGGACCTACCTGAGCCACCCTGCCCCCAGCAGCGAGCCCCCATGGCCGCTGCTGCACAAACATGAGCGTGGGGGAGAGTCCCTCTTCACGTGGACTCTTCCCCAGCCCAAATCTTGAACCCTAGCCGCCCTAGGACCCAACCCAGGACCTAGCCATGACCCTTAGGACCCAACCTACAGACCTGGTTGAGCCACCTACCCCCATGCATAAGAACCGAGACCTTGAATTTGCAAACCCTACAAACCTTCGGCCCCCTTTTCTCTTGATAAAACCCACGGTTTCCAGCTTTTGTTACCTTTAAATTTATTATGTTTTGGCTATAAATCTTTCATAATTTATCAAGTATTGGCAGCGTGTCCGTCGGAATCAAAAACGTTTTCAAAATAAGCACGAAATCGTTAAAACCTTGAAAATATGTAACGTACCGTAAAAAAATCGAACCCATGTATTTTTCATGCATAATCAAATAAAACGCACATAATATGATTTGTATGATGTTTTAAAAGGGTTTAGGAACGTGTCTTTGTGTTTATAACGCTCGATTATTCGATCGTTGGCGAGGGTGCGGAGACGGACGACCAGACGGCGAATGATTTTATGCCTCTGTCCCCATCTTTATTCATTGTATCCACGTCGTACTTATCCCCATCCCCATCATAGTCGAGTATTCAACTTTCATCATTATCTCTATACACATAGGAGGACTGAGTACTTATTGAAAGGGGATCGGTTACGGTGACCGGAAGCGCAACGGAAGTTTAAAATTTTTATTTTTCATAAGAAATTTTCGGCCACCTTGATTTAATGTGTAGCAAATACAAAAACAACAAAATGTCATACATAGTGTGTTTAGAAAAATACCTATCAACCTCTTGAGGTTGATGATGGCTCCAACTAAGGTGTAAACACCTTAGCTCTTGTATGGCAAGAACTTCTACAAGCTTCCAAAGAGCACTCCTTGCTCTAAAATAAAACCCACCACCAACTAGGTAGATCCCCTCATATTTTGCACTAGAAAAATATGAGGATTTTTCTTTGAGAAGTGAGTGTTTTCTCCAACCATTGAAGAATAAAAAAATGGAGAGAATGAATAGTATTTTCGGCCACTATTCATGCTAGGAGAGAAGGAGAGACATTTTTTTGGTTGTGGGAAAAGTTAAAGTAAAAAAGTTGCATGCCAAGCCTTGGTTATACAAAAAGTTGTCTCCCAACCTTTCACCTCCCATGCATGCAAATCTTATTTGATTTTTAACAATTAAAAATCCATGGACTTAATTTAATTATCTCAAACATATTTGAGACTAATTAAACATTACTTGAATTTACTCAAGTCCACTAGTTTAAATAATTTATTTAAATTGAGCTCTACAAGACTCAATATTATTTAATCAATTCAACCCTTGAATTAATTTAATTATTTGGACTCTACTAGGTCCACTAGTGATTAATTAATTCAACACTTGAATTAATTTAATTTAGTCCATAATAATGTTTATGAAAATCACAATTTTCAAATACATTATTTATTTGGCCAACTTTTAATTTAAGAACACATTCATAAATTAAAATTACATTTCTCTCATAGAAGTCATACTTCTATTTTTTCTTACGCTTATAAACTCATTTATAAGCCGTTCAACACATTGAACTATTTTACTTCTCAACGGGATCTAGAAAGCTAGTACTTGTGTGGCCCTCAATGGTTCACTGATACAACTAGCCGTGGGTTCACATCTCCATGTGATTCGGACTAAACATGTCCTTATACGAGCATACCCCAATTGCTCCATTCTTAATTATCAACTCCTTGATAAAAAGAACGTCAGAACTCAAGTCTGATAGTACCCAACCAATCATGTTAAACGCCTAGCAGCATCGCTTACATGATTCCCTAGGTATCAAATGATAGTGCCTGCAAGAACCATTCAATTATGGTTAGCGTACAGTACGGTCCCTTCAACTCATATATCCCGACCGATTCGACAACCATTGGTATATCGAGAGTTGTCAATGAATCGATACTATGTGTCATGTCGTAGTTGCATCGATGGTGTAATCTATGAAACCCCTTTCATAATTACCACCATACTCTGATCAGAGATTTCAAACTACATATACATGAAAAACACATAGGATATCCATACCCGTAGGTAAGCGGTGAATCCCCGACTACAATGCATCGACTCCTATATGTTTCGACAGAACACCCAACCTTGCCACCTGATGACCCCATGAGAGTCGGTAAACAAGTCAAAGTGTAATTCTAGCACATAGAGTCTCAATGTTGTCCCGGGTCATAAGGACTAATGGTGTACAACCATAAACTAGGACTTTTCCACTCGATAAGTGAGAACCACTTGGAAAGTCCTTTAATGGAGGGTTGTTCAGTGCACTCTACCAGGAGCACCTATCTGCATGCTCGGACATCACAATGTCCCCTACCAATGAAACATGGTACTCACATCGCAGATACTAGTCTCAAGCTCGAGCGGCCTATATCCTTCTTAGCGGCGGCTGAATCGACTAGGAACCGTTTAGAATATACAGTATTCCAAATATGAGTTTCATGATACTCATCATATGAGCATCTCATATTCTTTCTACTATTTGTATATTCAAGGGCTTTATCTATGCAACTAGCATGGGTATACAGATAAAGATGTGCCAAAACAATAATTTCAAATATTATTAAAATAAAGATTGCTTATACATAGAGTTTCATTGTGAACACTCGGCCAACACTTGGCTCGACGTGCACCTACTCTAACAATCTCCCACTTGCACTAGAGCCAACTACCCATATACTTCAAACCAATTGATTCGCGATGCATCTCGAATAATGGTTCAGGTAAAGGCTTAGCTAGTGGATCAGCAACATTATCTGCGGAGCCGACTTAGTCGATAGACACTTCTCTTTCCACAATCTCTCCGAGGATGTGGTACTTTCTCAATACTTGTTTGGATTTCTGATGAGACCTTGGCTCCTTTGCCTGAGCTATGGCTCCCGTGTTTCACAAAACACCGGGATAGGAGCAACTCCATTAGGAATGACGTCCAACGCTTGGACGAAATTCCTTATCCAAACAGCCTCCTTTGCTGCATCCGATGCAGCAATGTATTCGGCCTCAGTGGTGGAATCCGCAGTACTGTCTCGCTTGGAACTCTTCCAAGAGACAGCAGCACCAATGAGCATGAATACGAACCTAGAGGTTGACTTTGAGTCATCGATATCGCTTTGGAAGCTAGAGTCGGTATAGCCTTCCAATTTCAGTTCTCCACCCCATAGACCAATAACAACTTACTGGTCCTTCTCAATTACTTGAGGATGTCTTTCACAGTTTTCAAGTGTGGAAGACCAGGGTTCGATTGATATCTATACACTACACTTAGTGCTAAAACCACGTCAGGACGTGTAGATATCATCCCATACATGATGCTACCAATCGCAGATGCATAAGGAATGCTCGTCATCGCCGCTATCTCTGCATCAGTCTTGGGAGACATAGACATGGATAGGGACACGCCATGACACATTGGTAGATGTCCTCTCTAGGACTCATCCATCGAGAACCGCTTCACGATGGTATCATGTATGTGGACTGGGTGAGACCAAGCAATCTTCTTGAACTATCTCTATAGATCTGTATTCCCAATACAAAAGATGCTTCACCCAAGTCCTGCATCGAGAACTTACTCGCTAACCATATCTTAGTTGATTGCAACATTCCTACATCATTCCCAATGAGTAGAATGTCATCAACATAAAGCACAAGGAATGTCACCACACTCCCACTGACCTTCTTATACACACAGGGTTCCTCAGGATTCTTAGTAAAACCAAACTCTTTGATTGTATTATCGAATATGAGGTTCCAACTCCTAGATGCCTGCTTTAGACCATAAATAGATCTCTGAAGTTTGCATACCATATGCTCACTTCCGATAGATGTAAATCTTTCAGGTTGAGACATGTAAATCACTTTCTTAAAATCCCTATTAAGAAAGACTGTCTTGACATCCATCTGCCATATCTCATGGTCATACCATGCAGCCATGGCTAGCAATATCCTTATAGACTTGAACATTGCAATTGGAGAAAAGGTTTCCTCAAAGTCAACTCCTTGTCTTTGAGTATATCCTTTTGCCACCAATCGCTCCTTGAAGGTCAATACCTTCCCATCCGCCCCAAGTCCCTATGGGAACCGTTCCCTCAGGTGGATCCATAAGATCCCACACTTGGTTCGAATGCATGGAATTCATCTCAGATTCCATTGCTTCAAGCCACTTGGATGAATCGGCATCAGATAACGCTTCCTTGAAGGTCCTTGGATCACATCCATGAATAGGCTCATCATGGCCCTCTTCAAGAAGCAGACCATACCTCATAGGTGGTCTCGAGACTCTCTCGTATCTTCTAGGAGCTTGTATCTCCTCTCTTGGCTCTTCGGGTGTGGGTTCTACAATTGTGGGTGTCTCTCGAACCTCTTCGAGTTCTATCATCTCCCCTTTTCTATCCAATAGAAATTCCTTTTCCAAAAAGGTTGCATTCTTAGAAACAAACACCTTTGTTTCTTGGGGATGATAGAAACAATATCCAACTTAATTCCTTGGATATCCCACAAAGTTACATAAAATGGATCAACAATCCAATTTTATCTCCCACTACCTGCTTCACATAAGCAGGGCCCCCATATTCTAAGACAAGAATATTTGGGAGACTTACCCATCCATATCTCATATGGTGTCTGCCTTTAAATGGACATTTAGTGGAATATCTTTCAATTTTAAGTTATAGAGATCGTCTTCAAGTTCACCAGTACCAATCAAACATTCATTCTTGTAAATATTGCAAACACCTTTGCCAAATAAACAAGAATATCCATCTTTATCAACATAGAAATGGAAACAATGTTTTCTTACCAAATCAGGTACAAACAAAACATCTCTTAAAAATAACTTAAAATCATTGTTCAACAATAAGTAAACATCTCTTAAGGTCTTGGCAGCAACTCTTGCTCCATTGCCCATTCTCAAGAAGGTCTCACCTTCCTTGAGCCTCCTACTTCTTCCCATCACCTGCAACTCATTACAGAGATGTGAGCCACAGCCGGTATCTAATACCCAAGAAGTAGAGTTAATTGAAATGTTTACTTCGATAAAGAACATACCATTTCCAGAACCCTTCTGGGCAAGATATTCCCAGCAGTTACGCCTCCAATGTCCAGGCTTCTTGCAGTGATGACATTCATCAGCAGTCTTGTCAGCCTTAACTGGTGTGGCTGCCACAACGGGATTCGGAGATTGCCTCATCAAGGGCACGTTCTTCTTGGGACGTTGGAAAGAACGCTTCTTTCCCTTCCCATGTGGATCAATCTTCGTACCAGATGAAGAACCCACATAAAGAACCAGCTTCTCATTCTTGATGGTGGACTCAAAGGTCACAAGCATGTTCACCAACTCCTCAAGGGTCGGCTCCATCTTGTTCATATTGAAATTCACCACAAAAGGATCAAACGAGCTAGGCAGTGACAAGAGTAACACGTCAGTGGTCAACTCCAAAGGCAACATCAAATCCATGCCAACGAGCTTGTCCACGAGCCCAATCACTTTTAGGCCATGCTCATGGACCGAGGCCCCATCTCGCATGCGTAAAGTGATTAGCTCCTTGACGGTAGCATGCCGAAGAGGCCGTGTTTGCTCTCCAAAGAGCTCCTTGAGATGCAAATGAATGTCAGCAGCACTCTTTGCATCCTCAAAACGCCTCTGTAGCTCATCATTCATAGAAGTCAGCATATAACACCTGGCTTTCAAGTCATGGTCACACCATTCCTTGTAAGTCTGCAATTCCTCAGGAGTGCAGTCAGTCGGAGCCTCAACAGGGGGCGACTCAGTAAGTGTATATGCTATCCTTTCCGAATTCAAGACGATTTTTAGGTTTCTTAGCCAAGTGAGGTAATTAGGTCCGGTTAACATGTGTTTGTCGAGTATTGCAGATATCGGATTGCGAATCGAAGACATTGTCAATTTGTACTGAAAAGTGAAAACAGATAAATGTTGATGACTATTTCAAAATATTTAGTAAGATATAAAGTATGGACTTTTACTTTATAAATATTCGCTCCCACTGTTTTGACATCTTTCACTACCCTCTAGTGAAAACGGGAAACTCCTTTCCTCAGTAGGTACGTAAGGTCCAACTAGCGAATTATGATCCCGAATAATATCAGCCAATCACAATTCCTAAAAGGTAGTTTCCAATTGCATCTCCATGCAACCCTCTACGTAAACTTTTGTCTCACGTTTGATTAGGACCCAATAATATGACGTCGTTCATCTTCACGTGTCAAGCCTAACCCATCGATATTGAACCTTAATGGACGGTCGCCATGAGTTCCCTCAATAATATGAGCCGAAATCATGGGAGTTCCACGTAGTTCACATCACCATGTCAATGGATGTCACAGCTTTCCGGCACCCAAGGCCCCCCCAATAATATGAGCCGAGCCCCGAGCACGGGTAGCGTTCATCATGCACCCATTGTCGATGGAAGACATGGAAATTATAAACAAATTTATAATTCCCCTTTTCGGGCTTGATATTAATTTTGAATCTTATTCAAAATGAGGGTTTTTAATTTTGAAAGGTCTCATCATTAATTTTATTTAAAAGCTCGCCATGTTTGATCGTATGTTTGCCGGATTCATGCAACTTTGTTATTATCATAATAATAACGCACATACTCATTATTTATAACATATCATGCATATATTATAAACAGTAAACAAAATAAGGATGATCAATCGCCCCAACACTAATGGCCCGTGTGAGCTAAACACGGGCCTAGGTCCAATCCTAGGGAAATGCATGGGATGCAAATGCAACTATTACATTAGCTTCCAATATTTACATGTCTTGATCTTCATAATCATCATGGCCACCATCTTCCAATCTTGATCATCCACTATACTAATATTTACAAATAAATATCCATGGCAAATAGGGATACATCTCATGGGGTGGGAACAGGCCATAAACCAAGCCCACTTGTAAATTGATAATTATTACAATCATTCAACACAAAATATCCTAGCATACACCTAGCAAATTGGGCTTGGGCTTTTGATCATCCTTCATGCATAATATCACATATCATACACCATCAATTAATTATCACAATAATCAATTGATCCAATATTATATATCTTGATCCAATCACTAACCGTCACGATTATAAACTAAATTAACAAAGTATGCAAACACCTTTGTCTACTTTCAAATTAATTTATTTATAACCGAATTTCTTGTAAATCACAATTTACTATAAATAATTAAAGTCCAACTTCAATTATTTATTTTATGAGAAAATGTTTGCAACTTTTGTAATTTTAAATTTAACGGCCCAAAAACTTATTTATCACCAAAAACATTTTGGCCCATTCAAAATTCAGCCCAACAACTCAAGGCCCATGACACTTTGATAATCCAAAACACTTTTGGAAACCCTAGTCGTCATCGCCGTCGCCGGAGCTCCGTCGCCGGATTCCGGCAACAAAAATATTTTTTTTTATTTTAAAAGTGGGAAGGGGCTGCCCTTGCTGCCCGAAATGGGCAGCCCAAGCTGCCCGAAATGGGCAGCAACTTGCTGCCCAAAACCGCCCCAAAAACCGACCTTCGAAAAATTGTTTTGATTATCTCATACGGTTAGAAATGGACCTCAACATAATATTATGTATTTGCTACACCAAAATTGTAACCTTAGCTCGGATACCACTTGAAAGGGGATCGATTACGGTGACCGGAAGCGCAACGGAAGTTTAAAATTTTTATTTTTCATAAGAAATTTTCGGCCACCTCGATTTAATGTGTAGCAAATACAAAAACAACAAAATGTCATACATAGTGTGTTTAGAAAAATACATATCAACCTCTTGAGGTTGATGATGGCTCCAACTAAGGTGTAAACACCTTAGCTCTTGTATGACAAGAACTTCTACAAGTTTCCAAAGAGCACTCCTTGCTCTAAAATAAAGCCCACCACCAACTAGGTAGATCCCCTCATATTTTGCACTAGAAAAATATGAGGATTTTTTCTTGAGAAGTGAGTGTTGTCTCCAACCATTGAAGAACAAAAATGGAGAGAATGAATAGTATTTTCGGCTACTATTCATGCTAGGAGAGAATGAGAGACATTTTTTTGGTTGTGGAAAAAGTTAAAGTAAAAAAGTTGCATGCCAAGCCTTGGTTATACAAAAAGTTGTCTCCCAAACTTTCACCTCCCATGCATGCAAATATTATTTGATTTTTAACAATTAAAAATCCATGAACTTAATTTAATTATCTCAAACATATTTGAGACTAATTAAACATTACTTGAATTTACTCAAGTCCACTAGTTTAAATAATTTATTTAAATTGAGCTCTACAAGACTCAATATTATTTAATCAATTCAACCCTTGAATTAATTTAATTATTTGGACTCTACTAGGTCCACTAGTGATTAATTAATTCAACACTTGAATTAATTTAATTTAGTCCATAATAATGTTTATGAAAATCACAATTTTCAAATACATTATTTATTTGGCCAACTTTTAATTTAAGAACACATTCATAAATTAAAATTACATTTCTCTCATAGAAGTCATACTTCTATTTTTCTTACGCTTATAAACTCATTTATAAGCCGTTCAACACATTGAACTATTTTACTTCTCAACGGGATCTAGAAAGCTAGTACTTGTGTGGCCCTCAATGGTTCACTGATACAACTAGCCGTGGGTTCACATCTCCATGTGATTCGGACTAAACATGTCCTTATACGAGCATACCCCAATTGCTCCATTCTTAATTATCAACTCCTTGATAAAAAGAACGTCTGAACTCAAGTCTGATAGTTCCCAACCAATCATGTTAAACGCCTAGCAGCATCGCTTACATGATTCCCTAGGTATCAAATGATAGTGCCTGCAAGAACCATTCTATTATAGTTAGCGTACAGTACGATCCCTTCAACTCATATATCCCGACCGATTCGACAACTATTGGTATATCGAGAGTTGTCAATGACTCGATGCTATGTGTCATGTCGTAGTTGCATCGATGGTGTAATCTATGAAACTCCTTTCATAATTACCACCATACTCTGATCAGAGATTTCAAACTACATACACATGAGACCACATAAGATATCCATACCCGAAGGTAAGCGGTGAATCCCCGACTACAATGCATCGACTCCTATATATTTCGACATAACACCCAACCTTGCCACCTAACGACCCCATGAGAGTCGGTAAACAAGTCAAAGTGAAACGCTAGCACATAGAGTCTCAATGTTGTCCCGGGTCATAAGGACTAATGGTGTACAACCATAAACTAGGACGTTTCCACTCGATAAGTGAGAACCACTTGGAAAGTCGTTCATGGAGGGTTTTTCAGTGCACTCTACCAGGAACACCTATCTGCATGCTCGGACATCACAATGTCCCCTACCAATGAAACATGGTACTCGCATCGCAGATACTAGTCTCAAACTCGAGCGGCCTATATCCTTCTTAGCGGCGGCTGAAACGACTAGGAACCGTTTAGAGTATACAGTATTCCAAATATGAGTTTCATGATACTCATCATATGAGCATCTCATATTCTTTCTACTATTTGTATATTCAAGGGCTTTATCTATGCAACTAGCATGGGTATATAGATAAAGATGTGCCAAAACAATAATTTCAAATATTATTAAAATAAAGATTGCTTATACATAGAGTTTCATTGTGAACACTCGGCCAACACTTGGCTCGACGTGCACCTACTCTAACACTTATATCCTACCCAAATATCTTATTACCACATAAATTTAAATTATTTCGATAAAATTATGTTTATTTACCGAATTCTCAAGAGAACAATAAAAAAAATTAAAGATAAAAAATAACAAACTAAACATCATATATGAAAAAAAATATTATAAAAAATTTATTCTTACATTTTTATTAAAATTTTCACTACTCGTTTTTCTATAAAATATACTATTATTTTTTTTTCTTCCTACTACTCTCGACCGAAATATACATAAATATATGTTAAAGTACTTTTGCACCATTTAAAATAAACCAATCAACTATTATTTGAAAATCCAAAAGAACGCATTTAAAACATAAAATCGTAAATGTCAACCAACCCTAAGCTAACATTATTTCAAAAATAAAATTAACTCTAAAATCTTCTCAAAAACCTCTCAAAAGCATCGTAAGTCATAGAATCTTTAAAGTAGCTTAAATCTTTAACATAATTTTATTTGCGGAAAACTAGCGACGGTCCTCGGGTTGTGTGCACCTTCAGTCCAGCTAGTTCAGCCATCATGTCCTCCATCAATATCATGCTCACCTGAATCGATCAAACCTAGTGAATCTATTGACTTATCAAACCTTAACTATGATAGAAAGTTATGCATATGCAATCACATGCAACAGTGAAAATACTTTTAAGAAAATAGCTTTTCATTAACATAACTTTAAACATTTTTCTTTCATTATATACTTTTTATTTTCATTATATACGTATACGTTTCTATTTTTATTGAATTCAGATCCTAAATTCCGACTTTCGTATTAGCTGTAGGTCGATGGATCCATCTACGTATTACCACGGTACCAGGCGGTGGGTACATCAGCGACACTCTCACCCGTCAACTGAGCCTTGGCCTTACATATCATCGTATCATCATATTAGTCACAATCAATTCACTTCCTTCAACTTTTAATATTTACATCACTTATAAAAATTCATGCATATATAAATCATTTTTCTTTTAAATCAAGCATGCGACATATCTTTAAACATTAACATTTCATCATAAAATTTCATAAACATTTTAACATTTATTACAGCATTCAGGGCACTGCCAGGACGTCTAACATTTTTCAGGTGTAAAATGACTTTTTTGCCCCTGAAACCCTAACTTTCTCAATTTATCCTTAGATCTTAAAACTACGACCCAAATCATTCCAACTCAAATTTCGCGTGTGTGTGTGTGTGTTGCTTGGCTGATGAGAGAGTCCTTGTAGGATTCTAGGGTGAGGGGGCGTGGGTTATGAGGGTTTGTTGGCTTTATATTTTAATTAAAACACATAGTGCAAGCTTAGGTCCATTAACTTATTATATTAGATCTATTATGCCCAATAGGTAATATTTAATATATTTAGTTTAGGAAAGTTTGTGAAATTATTAACTGAATTCTTAAAAGTCCCTATTTTTGTCTAAAATCGATTATCGGTTTAAAATACGACTCGTCGTATAAAAACACCTCATTTTCGAAAATTTCATTTAAAATACGCCACACATTAAACAATTAAAAATAATTATTTAATAAAATATTTTTCCTCATATGGTCTCGTCTCCGTTCATCGATCGATCGCGTCTCGAATAACTTTTAAAACACAGATTCTAAAAGAAAACCATATTTTAAACATGTAAACATGCACACCATAATTAATTCATGCCAAACCATTTAATTAGTCATTTTTCATTTTCCCTAGATTTACATGCAGGTTGATTTACGTAATCGTATTTTGGACCTTACATTTATCCTACAAAAATAATATTAGTTTTATACTAATAATTTTATTCTTTTAATCCAACTATCATCATTCAACAAAAGTAAATTAAAATTATATTTTAAATATAAATAAATATATGTATATATACATATATATTTAACGAGTATTCGAATCAGATATGAGTAAGATGTTACTACATCCGCCTTCATTTTCATACCCAATTACCAATTATTTTAACCCCTCCATACGTTTTCCATTCAAGTCGGGTATGGAAGTTTCGTCGGGTTCAGGAGAAAATGCCTCTCTATCTGTTAGGGACTAAATTTTTAATCACAAAAACTTCCGTGAAACAATTTCATTGGTCAATTTTGTGAGACGAATATTTTATTTGCATCACTCATAAAAAAATATTACTTTTTATTGTAAATATGTACATGGTTAACCATCTCACAAATAAAAATTCACGAGAACATATTACGAAATACCTACTTATTTTTTAAAAAATCTTGAAGGGACTGAATCATACGTAAACATGTTGCAGAGGGATTTTAGTGAAATTAATCCTTATTTAAAAAGTTACAAATTTCACCACATCAGATTGTCATGAATTTCTCGTCTAACTTAATATATAGATGCATAATTTTTTATTTTTTTTAAAAAAGGCTCCCAAGTCAAACTTTAGAGGAAACAAACGGTGGCGCTGGTAGATGAAACTGCTGAGATCATGGTTCTATATATGCTGGTGAAGCAAAATGCCTGATTCCAAATACTTTCTTGTCGAAATCGGGCAATCCCTCTGGGAGCAGGAAGAAGGGAGTTTTGAAGAAGATAGTAATCTATCCTCAACTCAAACTTCTATGTGTAGCAGCCTCCGAGTAAAAGAAAATATCTGATGTGGTGAAATAGTAGCAATTGTCCATCACGAACACAACTACGTTCTTCAATTCAACAGTAGCAACCTCAAATAAAAAACAAATGTATCTTCAAATGAATGAACCGTGAAACTTTCCTTTTCCAATCAATCTTCATGCTGATCTTCATCTTCAGAATCTGCAGGAGAAACAAGGGACACGGTTACCTTGGAATGGAGGGTCCACGACGCAAGAAGTTGTCATTTTTTAAGCAAGCACTCAAGAATAACCATTTCTGTTGCTAACTGGAAGTTTCTTCATGCTGGGTCAGTCTAGATTAAATTTATGAAACATCCGTAAATTAGTCTCTTACCAGATCGAACATCATCGCTAACTTTGCCCCTCGCAAGGACTTGCTTGACAAGCATCCGGTACATCAACACCCACCAGTAGATGTGAAGAACGAGCAACGAGAAAAGAAGAAAATTGAAGATATAGTAATAGATAGGCCCTTCCACTTTGTGTTTCTCCTTATCCAATGTCTGAGTCACTTCGTAACTGCGTTATAAGAGTAGAATAAGAATGACGAATATAAAAGGAACAAATGACTTAATAGTCTCACATGTACCTACAGGAACCAGTGACATGCTAATCACTCGTGTACTCATTTTGACAGAAAACAAAGCTTTATCCAACCAAACGTCTACTTCAAAATGATTCATACAAGTATATGGCTTATTACAGAGTATGAGAATAAACCTCGTGCTCCAAAGGACCCAGAACGGATAATAAATGAGACGGAGTAGGACCCACGATAAGACAAAAAGCACAAATGAGAAGCTCGCCAAGGCTTCAGCACCACTGTATTTAGACATCTTCCCTACTTCAAGAAACACATCGCTGGCATCGTGAAGAGCTAAAACAATTGAACCGACACGCGCAAACCTGAGTCAAGAAACAAAAACTTCTTAGCCATACCAGATTCCACATCTTCACAAAATACAGTCCTCGTGCTTGAACAAGGTAGAATTCAAATTGTCAAATTTGGAGGTAAATCTGATTTTTTCTGTTTAACGCTACAATTTCAGTTCCTCTCATCCAACAGATATATCTTATGCTTGGACTCTAATCAAACAATAGAAAAAACTATGACCAAACAACAATTGTTTGAGGTGGTGAAAAGCAACAATTACTCCTGTTGCCCTGTTTGGCTAACTATATAATAGTTGAAACATGGTGTTGCCTGGGCCTACGATTTAAAAGCCTTAAGTTGCATGGTTATCATCAGCTACGATTTTTTGTACAGTAACAACTGTTCATGCCTAGACGAGGTCTATTTGTTTTCCTACTTAAAGCTGCACTTTCTTTTTTGTTCCTCCCTTGTTTTCCAAGTGGAGATCAGTTTTCAAAAGTAACAACAAAAGCTGAAAACTTGAACAAACCTTGATGTGTAAGAAAACATGATGAGAATTAAAGTTGCAACATGATGACCCATCGAAACTCCAAAATCAGACCGCCTTGTTTCCCAAAATATCAAAGCAAAGATGGAGTACACGTAGAATCCTCCAGCATACATATAGAGACCCTTCAGTTTCAACCTGTCTACCAGAAACAATCAATAAACCAACTACAAAACAGAGATTCCACAATATTTTATAAAATAAAAAGGAAATCATACTTGTACATTTGGTCAGGCCAGGATTGGTTTCCAGGCCCAACCCAAAAATATTTGGTGGTTTTGAACCAAGGCTCGTCATAAGTCACGGCTAGGGCTAAAATCTCAGCTGAAAGATAGTAAATACATTTCCATGCTGACTCCTTGAATTTGCGTATTTTCTTCTTACGCTCTTGTGATTCATTTTCAATGGTTTGCATTCCTTTTCCAAATATTAGACGCCTTCCGATCTTCTGCAACATATTAATAAAGCGAAGTTGAGCAAACTGTCGAATACAGTAGGTAAATTTTGAAGGCCAAATGTTAGTTTGCAGAGAGAGGAAAAATATTACAATGAAAAAACCAATTCAGATTGGAGACGGAACTTGTGGTTCTCGGCATCACTGGTGAAATAAAGCAGAATTAGCAGAAGAAATCAATTACTCTAATTTTTTAGAAAAAAACTCAAAATTATCGGCGTTAATTTTAACAATTTTTTTCCTAGAAGAGAACTCTACCTGTGGACTACCCCAATAAGTTTAAACCAAGTGATTACATTTAATAAGTTCATCCATCATCCATGTCACGTGCAAAGTAACTACAAGGTGATATATGTGCCATGAGTCAGTACAAGGACTAAAGGGGAGAGTTCGTTTTTCCATGCAACAAGGCTAGAATATTTTAACAAGAAAACAAAAGGTGGATACCAAAAATAAAAGAAAGATAATTAGCCATAACCACAGTTGTGAGCAGGCTCGATGTTTCAATTGCCAGTTTAGCCTGTGCCAAACCATGATTCATTGAAGATCAAAAGAGGACGTAACATGAGAAAATCCCCAAGATGTTCTAAATTTAATGCCTTTTATCTCGATTTAAGCAATATTGGTAAAACAAAAGCTTCATTTAGATAATAAACATGCTAAAACATGACACTGGAACATGCATGAAGGCAAAATAAAGGCCTTGGTTACCAGAAAATTTATCCCTGACAAAGCAAACTATAAGGAAGCTTCAAGAGGAATTTCAACCACTAAAATGGAATCTTAAAAAATCGATAACATTAAAAATTTTAAATTATTATTGACCCACCTCCGATATTCTCGAACTTTTGGAACAAAGTAGCTTCTAACATTATATTTTAGCCAAGATGTCAACAAGTTCAAAACTCCAACAGTTATGTTCCATTAAGTGCCACATGCTTATTCATTGGCATTTGTTGTCCAATACATAACCAACATGCATATGCACGCCTTGAATATTTATTCTGGGCTTGTGTTGCTGATCTTTGTCTGACAAATGAGGGGGCATATACAAAACAATTGTTGGTCAGCTTCCCACAAACTTATGATCAGGGGCAAATTGGTTTCTAGCAAATGACACCGTGGTTAAATGTTTCAAAGCCGCCTTTAATTAACTTGGCTGATCATATCCAAAAGGAAAAAACAAATTATATTTCCACACAGCTTCATGTAAGAAGCCTACAAAATGTACCACAGTTCAATGATTGGGGCTTGTCTGATTTTCCTATAATTTTAGCCTGAATATAGTCGAAAGCCATAACACATTGTTGTGATCTAAATTCCAACTGGGGAGACACCATCTTCAACATTTAAACATTCAATTTACTATCAAGAGTCATCTTCTAAGATCTTTCACTCAGCTTTCAGTTTCCTATTTTGACAACTAACCAAACATTACAACATCCGATCCGAAATCAATCAGCGCCACCAACATATAAAGCCTGTCCAATTTCCTGGAAACTTCAAAAATTTCAATCGCTAACAATAACAAGAACCAATACAAACCCATCAAGGATAAGCATAACATTCAATGTGGGTGCCATACAAATAACGCAAAACATCACGAAATACACATTCGGATATAAATTAAGACTAGGAAAGAAAATTTCAAAAAACGAAAACAAAAAAATCCAAATTTACAGAAAGGGCACCAATTTTTAAGGGAAAAACATACCTCGAAAACAAATCTGTCCAGGAAAAATCGAACAGTAGGAAAAAAGACTGCGAAGAGAGGTAACGCGATGAAATCTTGATATTGCGCGTAGGATTCTTGCTCCCAGTCCACAGATTTCCTCACCTCAAGAAAGCCCATGTTGAACACTGTAAAGAACCAAAACAATACTTATCTATTCGACTATGTGGTGATCACTGATTAAATCTGAGACTGAGATTAAAAATATTTGTTGGGTTCAATGTTCATGCTTCTCAATTTCTTTGTTTTTCGTCGAGCTAAAAAAAATTTGGATCTTTAATGAGCATCTGTGTGTGGGAGTTCTTCCCATTGACTTAGAAAATATCAATAAATTTTATATAAAACCCTTTTCAAACTCGTTAAAAAAAATTAAAAAAAAAACACCTTTTCAAACATTCGAAGAACAAATGCCAAAAATTCATTCCCATCTGTATCAACGAACTTTAAAAAAGAAAAATAAAATCTACAATATTTAACAATTAAATAAAATTTGTATTTTAAGAAACATACTTTTTAAATTTTCATACCAAAAAGCTCATTTAATCAAAATTTTAATTCTCTTCATCAATGTTCCTTTCAGTTTTAACGTAATAAATGCTGTCTAGAATAAAAATTAACTGGAAACTTAATTTTTGAGTTAAGATTTTAGAATTTATCTGGTAAAAAAAATAATAATTTATATATTATATTTAAGTATATATTATTCTTAAAATTTACTTCAATTTCATAAAATGTGGGAAAAAAATTATTTTCCTGCAAGTTTGATTTAATTTCATTAAACATTGAAGTGGTTACATCAAATTATTAATTAAAACTTAGATATATTATCTACTAAGTGATAGTGACCTAAACCAATTTGATGTGAAATGCGAAACTTGATTTCTACAAATATCTCTCACTACTTTATTTTCATTCACAAGTTAATCCGAAATTAAAAATAAAAAAAAATAAAAAAACAGATTTAAGAGTTTAACTACATGTTGATCCAATTAAAAAATATATATTAATCCACTAAATTATTAATCAACAATTAATCCAAACTTTACCAAAAAAACCCACAAAATGTGTCATTACTAAAACAAATATTTGTATGATAACATAAGCACGCAATGCAAATATATAGCACAAAAACTCTTATGAGACGATCTCATGGGTCAATTTTGTGAAACATATATTTTATATGGGTCATCCACAAAAAATTATTACTTTTTATGTTAATTTTATTGTAAATATGAATATGATTTATCCGTCTCACGAATAAAGATTTATGAGACTGTCTTATGAAAAATCTATTCTATATATAAAACATTAATTATAATTAAGCTTAAGAGCTATTTATAAAACTTCTCTATTAATTAATAATCTAATCCACCAAAAACAACTTGCAAGCCGTCACTTTACACAGAAAAATTCTTTCACCATCTCATCAAATTCCTCCATTCTACAAACTAAAATTATATTTTTCACTCTCACGTCAAGATTTGATACCAATATATTTTATGTTTTTTAATTTTTTTAATTAATATTTATATCTTAACTCTAATTTTTTACATGTAAGTATTATTTAATTAGTTGATGACGGTTATCCTATTTTCAAAGGTTTCATAGGGCCGTTCAATAAAGATATTAATTAGATATTGTTTACCTCAATTTTGATTAACTCTAATGTAACGCTCCGAACATTTGAAGGTACACGTAAATCATATACATCTAAGTTATTAAATTTTTTGTGTATTTCGATTAATTGTTTTAATTGCATAAATTAATTATGTTGTGCTTGTTGACATGGTTAAAATATATTTTTCTACATTGTTGCATTAAAATGTATTTTCAAACATTATTCGAGTTGCGATCGAGGAACGGAGACCGAGGGTTGAAAAATGGATAATATTTTTATTAAATAATTGTTTTTAGTTATTTAAATTAAGGATAATGTTTTTTCTTATTTTTGAAAATAATGAGTTTTGAGGTGATTTTATACGCCGTGACGTAATTTTTATCGTTATACGATTTTCATCAAAAATACAAACGTTTTAACAACCCGACTATTAATTTCAAAAACTTTATTAAACAAAATAATTTTATTACGCACTAATAGGCTTATTGGACCTAATTAACTTTTTTAATGGGCCTCAGCCATTGTTAATGTTCTTAATTAATTATTTAAGGCCTAAAACCTACCCCTTAAACCCATAAACTCACGCCCCACTCCCCTTAACCATTCAAACTCCTTTGTTCTATCAACTCACGGCACACCACACTTTTCCCTCAATCAAATACACGGCACACAAGGAATTCAAGAGGAAGCATCGGTTTTTGTCAAGGTTTTCAAGCCAACGTCCCCTCGTCGTCGTTCTCCAACTCGTCAACGATAATTCGTGCGTTATACTCGCAAAGACACGCCATACTCTTTCCTTTACTCATCATCACACTATATTATGTATTTATTTATGAAATTTCATGAAAACAAATTGCATCTTTGGATATTTTCGGTTATGCATCATATGGGAATTTTAAAGCATATGTTTTCAATCCAAAACATGATATAAGTGTGCTTGAAGGGGCTGCCATGTATTAGGATGATAAGGGGCATGTTTTACATGAGTTTAAGGAGTCCTAGAACCACACAACACGCTGCACAGGATGATAGAAACAAGCTAGAACCATCTTCTAGGTTTTGGTTGATCAAGGCTCGGTTTTTGTGTAAAGCTTAGCATGGCTTGGCACGGCTGGGACCAGGGCTGGGCTAGGGTCGTTTTAGGGTCAGGGAATGAGTCCTAGCGTCGAGACAAGTGGCTGGGAACAAGCTAGGACTCCACCGAGATCCATCAAGGGGATCGCGCAGGTGTGCAGCTTGCGCAGGGAAGAAAGGGTTCAGCCAGGGGGCTTTGGGCTAGGCTAGGTCAAGTCCTTAGGGTCCTAAGAGGGTGCACAAGAGTCTGGTTCAGGGGTTGGTCCAGTGGTTAGGGCCCTAGCATGCAACAGAAACATAAAGTCCAATGTCATGTGGGTTTCTCGGTCGAGAGCTTGTTCTGTTCTTGTGCCTTTGGTTCGAGCTTAGGGTCACGTCCTAGGGGTGCTAAGGTTCACGAGGGTCTAGGGGAGGGCTGGTTCGATGTTGACTCAGGCCGGCTCGAGCATGGCTCGATAAAAATTGAAGGTGGCTCGAAGGGTAGGCTTGGTTCGAGGATTAGGGTATTCTTCTTTGAGTTTAAGTTAAAACATGGCTCTCGGACGTCGAGTCGTGGTTCAAAAGGGCCAAATAATTATTAAAAGTGTAAGTTTTTAATATGAGAATTTTATATTAAAGTTTGGTTTAATTCGGGGTTAAAACACATTAATATGTTGTATTTAAAGAATAAATTAAAAATCATCGATTTAAGCCAAATAAAAATACGAGAAAATTAATGTAAGCTTAAATAATTATTTGGGATGGTCTAGAGTCAATGGAATTAAGAAAATGTCAAAAACGTGAAATTTTACTTCTAAGGGTAAAACGGTAATTTTACATCCAAAAATTAGTAAACGTCATGGCAGTGTCCTGAATACTGTTTTTTATGCTAATATGAGATTTTCTGCTACTTTTTCATAAATTGAATTTGAAACGTCCTCCCTTTTTATTGCTTTAAAAGTACTAGAATTTTTTTTTCCTCTATGATTTTCGGCCTTTACAAAAATATCTTTATAAAATATTTTTCTCTTTAAAATAAAACATCAACCAACTAGCATTTTAAAAATCAAGTGAAATAGTCATAAAACGAAGTCGTCAAATGTTTTACCAAACATAAAAAAGCAATAGATAGAAAAGTGTAGCCCATACTAAACCTCTCAAAATCTCTCAAAACATAATTAAATAATCTTAAAATCTTTAATGTAAATCATGAGTCAAAAACATAAGTGCGGAAAAATAGAAGCACTGGTCCTCAGGTTGTGTGCGCCTTCAGTCCAGTCCAATCATCCATCAAGACCTCCCTCAACCTCACCTGCATCCATCACACCTAGTGAGTCTAAATACTCAACACACCATAATTTTTATAACAAATAATACGTATAAAACCACATGCAACAGTGAAAATACTTTTACGAAAAAATAATATTTCATGACATGCAAACGTAAACTTTAACTTTTCTTTTTCCTCAACATGACATAACATAAATAGTTTTCATGATCATAAACATTTTCCTTTTCCTTTTCCTTTGTTGAATTCAGATCGTTAATTGTGACTTTCCTCACATGACATGATCGATGGATCCATCTACATATCACCACAGTACTGGGCGGCGGGGGACACCAGCAACACTCTCACCGGTCAACTGGGCCTTGGCCTATCCCCATCGAATAGAAATACGATCGTTAGGACTCTCTCTGGGACCTTTTCCCATAAATGGGCTCCCTCTGGGGCCTTCTCCCCTCACGATATTCTCATTCTTACCTCAAACCACATAACCTCAAATCCTCAATGGTGTCACGGGAAATACGATCGTCGGACTCCCACTGAGACCATAACCCTCACGATATCTCCACATAACATCATTATAGTCACAATTACTTCACTTCCTTCAACTTTTTACATTTGCATCACATAATAAAAATCATGCATCACATATCATTTTTATTTTTGAAACCAAGCATGCAACTTGTCTTTTAAATGTCAACCTTCAATCATAAAAATCAAATAGACATTTTAAAAATCATTATTTAATAATGAACATTACATAAACATTTAAAAATAGTCATAATATCATAAAAACAGCATTTAGGGCACTGTCATGACCTCTACTAATTTTTAGGTGTAAAAAAACTGTTTTACCCCTAGACGTAAAATTCCTCGAATTTGAATTTTTCTTGAATTCATTGACTCTAACATGTCCAAAATAATTATTTAAGCCTAAATTAATTTTTCCATAATTTTATTTAGCTTAAATATTAGACTTTTTCATTTATCATTAATTAATTGTTTTGACGGTGTTTTAATCCCGAAAAAATCCCAAACTTTTATATAAAATTCCTAAATTCTAAATTTAATATTTTTATATTATTTTAGCCCTTATGGACCACGACTCAATCCCCGTGAGCCGTTTTACAATTTTTCTTAGTTAGAAAACCTTAATTTGACACCTAAATTTCGACCCCAAGCCAACTTTCGATTTTCACGAGTTACCCCCAAACCATGTTGATCCAAAACTTGACCAACATCCTAAAGTACTCTACTGAACCCTTAAACCACCTAGAAACCCTTCCCACAGTCAAAAACATGCCCCCTCAAAACACCCCATGCAGTGGCCAAGAATCATTATGGCACTAGGACCAACCTCTAGGACACCTACCTAGGACCCTAATGAGTCACCCTAGCCCAACCCACGAGCCTTGGACCCTGCCTTCCCTCCCCCGCAAGCCGCACGAAGTCTGCGCGGAAATTGCAGCTTCTCGGGTAGCTAGGACTCCTTCCCAGCCCTTGAGCGCGAGTCCTAGCATGGCTAGGACCCTCTACTGACTCACCCACAACCTTGGCTAGCCCCTGGAACCCGCCAACCAAGCCCTAGCCCTTGACACATAAAAACCGAACCCCCTATGCTCCATGACATCAATTTTTTGTTCTTTCCTGTTTCTTTTCCTTTTTGCCGTGAGTTTGGTGAGTGTGTGTGACTCTAACACATGTAAAAACTTCTCTTGATCTTACCTTATGTCATGGCAGACCCTTAGTATAAACAAAAACATGAATCATGACATAAAATCGATTGTGTATAAACCATGCATAAAGAAACGAAAAAAACAGCAACATGAACTTCATGTTTTCATGCACACCACTTTTAAAACTATATTATGACATGATGGATGAGAAAAAGAGATGTATGGCGTGCTTTTGCGTTATATACGTACGAAAATCCGTTGACGACGAAGAACGGGACACAACCTTGGCTTGATCTTGCTTGCACCCTTCAAAAATCTCTTCTCAAAATTGTGAGTGTGTGTGCCGTGGGTTAGAGAGGGTTGGGGGAGTGTTTTTTGATTTTTAAAAGAGGTGGCCGAGACTTAGAGATGAGAAAGTGAGGGTTTTGGTGATAAAAAAGGTTTAAATAGCTAAATAAATTACTAATTAGGCTTAGGCCTATCAAGCCAATTAAATTAAGCCCATTAGTCTAATTAGGATTTAAATAAAATATTAACAAGGTTTTTGTTCAAATAAATTTGTGAATTTATTAGCCGGGTTGCAAAAAATCTCGCATTTTTGTTGAAAAACCAACACCGATAAAATTTACGTCCCGGCTTATAAAATCACCTCAAAACCTTTTATTTTCAGAAATTCTAAAAACAATAACCATATTTTAAAGAATTAAAAACAATTATTTAATAAAAACATTTTACGTTTTTCAGCCTTCGATCCCCGTTCCTCGATCGTCACTTGAATATTCCTTAAAATACAATTTTATGCATGATGACAATAAAATCATATTTAACATGTAAACATGTAGGTCACATAATCCAATAGCAATTAAAATCAGTTAATTACTCATTTTTCATATTTCCTAGATTTGTATGCAGTTGGATTACGTCGTCTTAATTATGGACCTTACAATTCCTCCCCCCTTAAATAAAATTTCATCCTCGAAATTAGATCTTACCGAATAGTTCTGAATAGCGACCCTTCAAGTCCCTCTCGGTTTCCCAAGTAGCTTCCTCTTCCGAGTGATTAAGCCACTTGACCTTGACCATTGGAATGACTTTGTTTCGCAATCTTCTTTCTTGCCTTGCTAAGATCTGGACAGGTCTTTCTACATATGTCATATTTGGAGTTAATTGAAGAGGTTCATAATTAAGCACAAGTGACGGATTCGACATGTACTTCAGCAACATTGAAATGTGGAACACATTGTGAACTCCTGCAAGCGCTGGTGGCAATGCCACTCTATAAGCTAGTGTACCAATCCTCTCCAAAACCTCAAACGGACCAATAAATCTTGGACTAAGCTTGCCTTTCTTGCCAAAGTGCATAACACCCTTCATAGGTGCTATTTTCACAAATACATGGTCGCCCACTGCAAACTCCAAGTCCCTTCTTCGTTTGTCTGCATAACTCTTTTGTCGGCTTTGCGCCGTCTTCATTCTATCGCGGATTTTGACTATAAGCTCGGTAGTCTCTTCAATCACGTCTGGGCCAATCTCTCTTCTTTCACCAACTTCGTCCCAATGAATAGGAGATCTACATTTCCTTCCGTAAAGTGCCTCAAAAGGAGCCATCCCGATTGATGATTGATAGCTATTATTGTAGGTGAACTCCACTAGAGGTAATTTTGGTTCCCATCTGCCTTGGAAATCAATAACACATGCTCGAAGTAGATCTTCCAAAATCTGTATAACTCTTTTTGACTGTCCATCGGTTTGAGGATGAAATGCTGTACTGAATAATAACTTGGTCCCCATCGCTGCATGTGGACTTTTCCAGAAAGATGACGTGAACTTCGGATCTCTGTCAGAAACAATGGATACATGAATCCCATGCAGATGAACTATCTCTCGAATATACAACTCGGCGTACTGAATCATGGTGAAAGTCGTCTTGATAGGTAGAAAATGCGCTGATTTAGTAAGACGATCGACTATCACCCATATAGCATTGAATCCCTTAACTATCTTTGTCAATCCCACAACAAAGTCCATGGTGACATTTTCCCATTTCCACTCGGGAATAGGGAGTGGCTTCAATTTCCCTGCTGGTCTTTGATGCTCTGCTTTAACTAGTTGGCAAGTCAAACACTCGGATACAAACTTCAGAATGTCTCTCTTCATGCCTGGCCACCGATATAGCAACTGCAAATCTTTGTACATTTTCGTGCTCCCCGGGTGAATGGAATAAGGTGTGTTATGAGCTTCCTTCATAATAAGGCCTCTCAAAGAATCGTCACTAGGAACCCATAATCGATCTCGATAACGAACTATACCATCCACCTCTGAATATAATTTCCGACCCTTGGCTTCATCTCTAGCTATCCACTTTTGTAACTGTTCATCAGTGGATTGCCCATCACGAATTCTATCTCTCAAGTTCGACTGTACCGATAATGTGGCAAGATTAGGGGCCTCGCCCCTAGCATACACTGTCAGTTCAAACCGCTGTATCTCGGACTGCAATGGTCTTTGGAGTGATAGATGAGTGATAACTGCTGCTTTTCTACTCAGTGCGTCTGCCACTACATTAGCTTTTCCCGGATGGTAGGTAATGTCACAATCATAATCTTTTACTAGCTCAAGCCATCTGCGCTGTCTCATATTCAGCTCCTTTTGGGTGAAGAAGTATTTCAAACTTTTATGATCGGTGAATATCTTACATCTCTCCCCATAAAGGTAGTGTCTCCAAATTTTCAAAGCAAAAACTACTGTTGCAAGCTCAAGATCATGAGTGGGGTAGTTTTTCTCGTGAGTCTTCAACTGTCTCGACGCATAGGCTATAACTCGGTCATTTTGCATCAGAACTGCGCCCAATCCAAGTTTAGAAGCGTCGGTATAAAGAACATAATCCCCTTGCCCCAACGGCATAGATAACACTGGTGCTGAAATCAAGGCTTGCTTTAACTTGTCAAAACTGTCTTGACACTCGGATCCCCAAATAAATTTCGCATTCTTCTTAGTCAAGGATGTCAATGGTACTGCAATGGATGAGAATCTCTTGATGAATTTGCGATAATAGCTGGCAAGTCCCAAGAAACTGCGAATCTCGGTGACACTCTTCGGTACTGGCCACTCTTTCACTGCCTTGACTTTGCTTGGATCAACTTCAACACCATTACGAGAAATGATGTGGCCTAAGAATGCCACTCTATCGAGCTAAAACTCGCACTTGCTGAATTTTGCATATAGCTTCTTGTCTTGTAGTACTTGCAGTGCTGTCCTCAAATGACGACTATGCTCCTCTTTGTTCTTCAAATAAATCAATATATCATCAACGAAGACAATAATAAACTGATCCAGATACGGCTGAAATACGCTATTCGTGAGATCCATGAAGATCGCTGGTGCATTAGTCAGACCGAATGGCATAACCATAAACTCGTAGTGCCCATATCTAATACGGAATGCTGGCTTGTGCACATCAGACTCTTTCACTTTTAATTGATGGTATCCAGATCGCAGGTCAATCTTGGAAAATATCGATACTCCTTGCAACTGATCAAAAAAATCTTCAATTCTTGGCAGTGGATATTTGTTTTTGATAGTGACCTTGTTAAGTTCCCGATAATCGATGCATAGACGCATGCTACCATCTTTCTTTTTCACAAATAATACCGGTGCGCCCCATGGAGGATAACTAGTGCGAATGAAACCCTTGTCTAGCAATTCTTGGATTTGATCTTTTAATTCTTTCATTTCAGCGGGTACTAGGCGATTTGGTGCTTTGGATATAGGAACAGTGCCCGACATTAGATCAATAGAGAATTCTACTTCACGATCGGGTGGAATGCCAGAAACGTCTTTGGGAAAGACGCTAGGAAAATCTCTGACAATATCAACATCTTCCAATTTCGGACTGATAGGAGCATGTGTAGTAGTGACACACGCTAGAAAAGCTTGGCATCCTCGTTTAATAAGTTTCCTCGCACATAGACATGAGATTATGTGCGGCATTTGCTTGTTTCTTGCCGCCTCGAAGATAAAAGATTTTACACCAGGTGGTCTGATTGATACTGAACGCTGACGGAAGTCGATCGAAGCTCCATTCGCTGATAACCAATCCATCCCGAGAATAATATCGAATTCGGGCATAGGAAGTACAATAAGATGCCCGAACAACATCCTTGAATAAACGAAGCTCCAGATTCTTGACAATCTTAGACGTGAGCATTTGATTACCAGAAGGGATAGAGACTTTGAAACCCAAACCCATTTCTTGAGGAATAATATTCAGTCTTTTGGTGAAGGTTTCGGATATGAAAGAATGTGTAGCCTCTGAATCTAGCAATGCATAGGTAGTTACACCTAGAATGATGATCCTCCCTGCAGCGAAAACATCTTTTAAATCCTTTCATGATGAAACTAAAGGATTTGTTATCATAAATTTCCCAAAGTTATAAGAAGATTACCCGTTGAACTTAAGCATTTCTGGAAAAACTGCATTTCAGCCTTTCAATTTTTCGAATTTTTGCACTTTAGTCCCCAAAATTTCGGATAATTGCAATTTGGCCCTTATAATTTTCTGAAATTTCCATCTTAGTCCTTTAGAATTTCAAAATTTTCATTTTGGTCCTTAAGAATTTGGTAATTACATTAAAGCCCCTTATCTTTTGGTTAATTGCGTTTTGGTCCCTTAATTATCGAAAATTACAATTTAGCCCTCAATTTTCGAAAATTTGCCCAATTAACCCCAATAGATTCGATACCTTCATTCAACCCCTTAGTTATGATTTTTCTTTATATTTGGCCCTAAACTTTTTATTTGGAATCATCTCATCCTTCACATAAACTAAGGCACAAAATTCAAGTCATTTTCTATGGTTTCTAAAATCAGAACTTAAGTCCAACTAAGTAGAACATGCAACCTAAATTTCACTAGGTTAATTTTTGTTCTCTAATAAATTCTAATAACCAATTTAACATTTCATGAAATAGTAAGCAATATAAAAATGTTAAATGACTAGGTTACCCGTGATGAGTGTAGTGTCTGCCTCTTCCTCAGCTTCCTCGGCATTCATAACATGAGCTCGGGCCGTAGTAGCTGCTTTCCTCTTTGGGCAGTCATTGGCTTTGTGTCCATCCTCCTTGCAGTAGAATCATTTAAATGATCCCCATTCACACTTGCCAAGATGTGGGCGGTTGCATTGTTTGCATAGTTGCCTCTCAGCAGGCTTTGGTGCTCCAGGATTTTGTGGCTTTGGTGGCGCTGGCTTCTTGACTTGACCTTGGGGCTTTTGGGGCCCTTGAGGTCTAGGAGGACTAGTATTCGGCTTCTTGTTGGGTTGATTGTGATTCTGATAGTGCTGCCTCTTTCGCTGAATCTCAAAGTCAATGTCTTTCAAGGACTGCTCAGCTTGATATGCAAAAGTAACTGCCATAGCATAATTCTCCGGACGCATCATCATAACTTTATCCCGAATGGTAGGTCGTACGCCATCCATGAAATGCCTAAGCTTTTCTTCCGCATCCCTGGCAATAAGGGGTACAAAGTGACAACCCCTATCAAACTTCTTCACAAAATCAGCAACAGATATGTCTCCCTGACGGAGCGTCATAAACTCTCTCTTTATCCGTCCTCTGACATCTGCAATAAAGTATTTCTCATAGAATTTTGTCTTGAATTGAGCCCAAGTGAGTGTAGCAAGGTCTACACCATGTTCGGCTCCTTCCCACCATAAAGAAGCGTCATCCCTCAACAGATAAGTAGTACACCTCACACGGTCAGCATCTCCCATGTCCAGATATCGAAAGTGTACCTCAAGTGAACGAATCCAACTCTCAGCAGCAAAGGGATCAGTAGTGCCAGAAAATTCCTTCGGCCCTAGCCTTCGGAATTGTTCATAAATATCATGTTGTGGCCTAGGTGGCTGCTGTCGCTGTTGCTGCTGCATCTGCTGTAACTGCAGCTGTAACTGTTGCTGTTGTAACTGATGTTGATGTAATTGTTGTTCGAAGAGGAGCCATCCCCTGTAATGCACGAGTAGCAGGATCCCCTGGTGGTGGTGGTGGTGGTGCATTTCCTTGTTGATTCACACTGTTCTCTGCTTGGTTTCCATTAACGGGGGCATGTCTAGGAGGCATTTTTATCTGAATGTTTTCCAAATTCTAACGTAACTAACATGCATTTAAATCTAAGTTTTATAATCATGTGACATAGCCTATCACATTTAACAATTTAAGCATGAAAGCATAAATACTCAAAAAGCCAATAAACATGTAACGTAAACATAATATTCATATCATCATGCAGGTAACAACATATTAAATCTCATAAAGCATGTAAAACTTACAACTTGAGGCTTGATGACTGATCTTCCCGGCACTGATGGTGGCACAACCCTTTACAGGACCTTTGCTCTTATACCAACTGAAACGTCCTCCCTTTTTATTGCTTTAAAAGTACTAGAATTTTTTTTTCCTCTATGATTTTCGGCCTTTACAAAAATATTTTTATAAAATATTTTTCTCTTTAAAATAAAACATCAACCTACTAGCATTTTAAAAATCAAGTGAAATAGTCATAAAACGAAGTCGTCAAATGTTTTACAAAACCTAAAAAAGCAATAGTTTGAAAAGTGTAACTATACTAAACCTCTCAAAATCTCTCAAAACATAATTAAATAATCTTAAAATCTTTAACGTAAATCATGAGTCAAAAACATAAGTGCGGAAAAATAGAAGCGTTGGTCCTCGGGTTGTGTGCGCCTTCGGTCCAGTCCAATCACCCATCAAGACCTCCCTCAACCTCACCTGCATCCATCACACCTAGTGAGTCTAAAGACTCAACACACCATAATCTTTATAACAAATAATACGTATAAAACCACATGCAACAGTGAAAATACTTTTACGTAAAAATAATATTTCATGACATGCAAACGTAAACTTTAACTTTCCTTTTTCCTCAACATGACATAACATAAATAGTTTTCATGATCATAAACATTTTCCTTTTCCTTTTCCTTTGTTGAATTCAGATCGTTAATTGTGACTTTCCTCACATGACATGATCGATGGATCCATCTACATATCACCATAGTACTGGGCGGCGGGGGACACCAGCAACACTCTCACCGGTCAACTGGGCCCTGGCCTATCCTCATCGAATAGAAATACGATCGTTAGGGCTCCCTCTGGGGCCCTTTCCCATGAATGGGCTCCCTCTGGGGCCTTCTCCCCTCACGATATTCTCATTCTTATCTCAAACCTCATAACCTCAAATCCTCAATGATGTCATGGGAAATACGATCGTCGGGCTCCCATTGAGACCATAACCCTCACGATATCTCCACATAACATCATTATAGTCGCAATAACTTCACTTCCTTCAACGTTTTACATTTTCATCACTTTATAAAAA
>NC_133311.1:9919968-9948712 GCF_012295235.1 Primulina huaijiensis
AGACAACCTACACTTGGGTGAATTATAATTTAAGTAGTAGCATGTACCGAGGTTTAATAGGTTCATTATTATACCTAAATTCTAGTCGTCCTGATATTGTTTTTGCAGTTTGTATGTGTGCCAGATTTCAAGCAAATCCTAAGCAATCACATTTCTCAGCTGCCAAAAGAATTTTGAAATATCTTAAGGGCACACAAAATGTCGGATTATGGTATCCTAGATTCTTCTTTCAATTTAGTTGGATATTCAGATGCAGATTATGCAGGATGTAAGCTAGATCGTAAAAGCACAAGTGGATCATGTCAGTTTCTTGGAGACCGACTGATTTCTTGGTTCACCAAGAAGCAGACATCTATAGCTACTTCAACAACTGAAGCGGAATATCTAGCTGCTGGTAGTTGCTGTGCACAACTGATCTAGATCCAGCAACAACTGAGAGATTATGGAGTAATTACAAATGAATCGACCATATTTTGTGACAATACGAGCACAATTGCCATTACCTATAATCCAGTTCTTCACTCAAGGACAAAGCATATAGATGTCAGACAACACTTCATTAGAGATCATGCTTTGAAGAAGGACATTCGACTGGAGTATATATCAACTGAGCAACAAGCAGATGACATCTTCACCAAACCATTACCCGAGACTAAGTTTTCTTACTTTCGCAATATTCTTGGTTTAATTGATTATCATAAGAAAATCGTTAATGCTACTTTACTAATGAAATTGTCTGCAGAAAATAAGGACACAACAATAAACTTAAAATGATATGTTATTAAGAATAAAAACGATTCCATCTTACAGTAGACAATTCAGAACCAACTGAATACTGCCATTCTGTAATAAAATTGTTCAATTCATAAATTCGGATTCTAGAGAATGATTTAGTTATAGAAATCTTCTTAATCACATGTCACTCCTTCCACAGCATTGCTTGTAATAGAACCTTGTCATCGACAAGCTCTGTAACATGTCTGACTTCAAATCGTTCCAAGTATCTTCTAGCTGTTGCTGCTTGAACTCGAGAAGGAGTCGCACCACTACTACTTATTCTCTGCAACTCATGAATTTTGAACCATGTTGACATCACCTTTTTCAAGACATATTCTTCCATCTTCTTCTTCAACTCTTCTAAATAAGCACTTGTTTCTTCAGTAACGTGAACATGCGTACTACTACAAGCATCGGAAATATCTGAATCTGCCATGTTTAAATGATATTATCTCACAACTCACTGCTATTATCTTATTTATAGACAGGTGACATTTAATGTCAAAGAAGTTGAAGAGTCTCAAGCCAACAAAGCTTTTTCTCAATTACCCAGGCTTCTTATCTATCAGTTGCTTATTTGATATCAGTTTGTTAATTACCAGTTGATTCATTTTTTCAACTGATATCAGTCTGGTTTTTAAATCTTAACTGATTTCAGTTTACAGTCAACTAATATTAGTTCTTTAACAGTTCATTTGTTCAGTTAGTAATTCATTTACAACAACTAATGAAACTGCCAATTTGCAGGAAAGAAAAAGACAAAATTAACTCAGATAAATATTTTATTCAAGCATAAACATTAGCTCGCATTACAGCATAATATTTTTCCTCTACATTAATTATCCACATCTTCAACCAAGTGGATAAAGGTGGAGTGGACGTCTTGGAAAAGCTGTGTGAATAAGCTATGCACCTCAGGATCTTCAATTCCTTCCGGAGCATCAGCTGATGACTATGACTATCCTTAAAGACGTAAATCCACTCAGTTATGTGCAAGTGCTCCCGCACCTTCCTCACCTCTGCCACCCATTTAGGAGTGGTAGCCTCTCCAGTGTTATACAAGAACTCAAGTTCTTGTAACTTCTCCCAGTACTAAAGATTCTCATAGAAGACTTCATCTTCTATCTCAGCCTTCCTGGCCTCCAGAGAAAACGGCAAAGCACTCGAGCTACTCGCACCAGCCATTTCTTTTATCTTAAATATTTCACTAATATGACTGAAACTAACTGTGTTACCTCTATTTATAGCCGAGAGTTATGGAAGCTGAAGGGCCGTGCACGTTCCAGCAAACAATAAATTCTTTAAACTTTGAATTTATTTTTATCGTCATTTTTAATTATTTTGCGCACCCATTAAGGGGGAATATTAGTTTTTAAGAGGTTAACTGAGAAGACAATTGTTTGTAAATTCTCAACTGAAACGGATCAGTTTCACAACTGATCGTTCAGTTGGTTATTCTACAAATCTTCTCACATACGTTAACTAATTAAGAATGATTATATCTAAATCAAAGTGATGTGACTGATATAGAACCCGTAATCTCACTACGTATAAGCCATGCATAATTCTAGTATTTTAAATTAAATTGACTTCAATGCATGAATATTTAAATGCTTTCTTTGAAGTTAATTATTTTATTCAGTAGTGTAAATTTTATTCTTTTCAGTTCTTTAAGTGAGGTCGGACCGGAGTTGGAATGAAGAGATAAAATTTAATGTTAAGAAAACATTTCCTGAAATTAATTTAAGATAAATAATAAGTAAATTCATTGTAAAAGAAGGTTTAAGGAATTATTTAAATAAGTGGAGATAAGTAGTAAATAGAGTTCAATAATTAATTCCTTAATTCTTTTAAATATTTAATGAGTAGGTAAAACACTAAAGAGTTAAAATACAATATTCAATAAATATTTTCCCTCCTCTTTTATTATAATTTTCGGCCCCTATAATTTAATTTAATAGTTTAGTTTACAACCCATTTAATTAATAGTTTTCCTATCCATTTTTATTGGGAGATAATTATATCACAACAAATCTTCTATGATAATTAATGGAGCAAGATCCCACCCCACCTAGCTAGATAAAAAAATCGGCCATGTTGCTTTTTTTAAAGATTTAATTGCGATTTTTATTTCAACTCATTCTTTATTTATCCCCTTAACTATTCTAGATAGATTTATCCTCCCCAACTTTTAAATCACTACCAAGATTTAATTAAACCAATTCTCCCTTTTGCACCTAGACCTTAAAATCGTCCATATGCACCTCTAATATCTCCAAGAAAAATCTTTGATATCATTCTTTTCCTTATCACTCAAACTAGTAGATAAAAAGAATATTTTCCCTTCCCTTTATCTTGTATCTTCCCATTTAAATTCCTAGACTCCGTCCCACTCCATAATCTCGAAAATTCCAGCCTCCTTCAGCACTGAAAAACCGTGAGAGCATAGGGTAAAATAAGGAGGAAAAACAAGAAAGAAAACAAGAGAAGCAACTCCGTCTCCTCCGCGCCGCGTCGCCGTATTCTTTCATTTTTCATTCAAACGACATCAAGGCATGTGTATATCTTTCTTGCTCTTCAATCAAGCCTTACTATTATTTTTAACATCACATGTGCACGATTTTAATCATGAAAACCGAAATTTTCATCAATCAATAACCAATAAAATTCTGTGCAGATTTTCTATTTCCCTTCATGCTTCAGGTTTGGGTATGTTCCTTTCGATTTCAGGAGTGGCTCGTTCCAGGGGCTCGAGGCTACATATATACATGTACTAGGACATGTTAGGGCCATGATAGATCGTGGGTTTCAGTTCCATACACGCTGGAACGCGCATACGACAGCAACTTCCCATTTGTGTCCAAGTGTGTTTCGAAAATTGCAGGTTGCTGTCAAAGGGAAAAGTTTCTGATCATGGCTGCCCCAGGGGCCTATAGCAATGGTTAGATCGCTTCCCTAGCATGTCTAAGAAGTGACTAAGTTGCCCTTTTGGTGGCTTGGTCCATGGTGCATCGGTTTTTAAACACAAAGCAAGAACAGCCCCTTCGCCCCTTTTTAATTCTGCATGTGTCCCTCGGTTTTTGATGGTATATGGTGGATCTTGGTTGGCCTATGGCCCTTAGCCATGGTTCATACCCTACCACTGGATGTCTTAATCGTGCCATGGTCAATGAAATGGCCACTGGAATGACGCGAGACAACGAACGAAGCGAAACTCCCCAAGCGCGCAGATTTCATCCTCAGCTAGGAGTGTGGTCGTGTTTCTGGTGTGGTTCGGATTTTGGCTGGCCTAGGGCCCTTAGCCATGGTTTGAATCATTCCTTGGGATGTTGTTGAGAGGCTCTTGTTGGTGGTTCAAGCCCCAATGGCCAAAAGTCTCGCAAACGACGCGATGCAAGCGAAGTTGCTGCTGCTGGAATTTGACAGCAACTTGCTGTGACGGTTCGGAGGCTCGTTTGAGTTCTTGGTTGGATTTTAGCCTATGGCCTTGGACTGGACAGTGCCTCAACAAGTTAGGAAGGCCAAGTTTTTGGCCGTTTGTGATTCGGATCATTTTTGAAGTCATACGAGAATTTACGGTGCGATGTGCCAAATTGACTCTCGAAAGAGCGTTTCTTGTTTTGGCCTCCATTCACCTAGATTTCGACTTGCATCATTTTAGGAGCATTAATTAATCATTTTTTTTGCGTATTTTAATCATGACTATTTGATGATTCCGTGTCGGTTCGGGTTGGCTCGGAGTCATGATTAAATACGAAGTCGTCGAGCGTCATTGTCGCATTTTTTTAACTTAAATTGCATAGTTGGTCAAGTAGAAGCTATTGCATATTTTTCATGGTATATTTAGGTTGCAGCGAGCCTGGGAACGATCCAATCCAGTTGGTAAAATAATACAGGATATTTCATTATGCAATTTAATTATATTACGTGCATGAAAATAGAAAAAACTTATTTTGAGATTTATGCGATATTGCTTGTGGTCAATTCACTATTTTGGGAGCACTATTTTACTCGGTCGCCAGTGACCGATCAGTTCAGTTTGGTACGACCCGGTCGCCAGTGACCGGTCAGTTCAGTTCAGTTTGATACTCCCCCCGGTAGCCAGTTACCGATCAGTTCAGTTTAGTGCAGGGGCCACATGCGTAGACCATAATCTCAACAGAAAATTATTACCAGTTATTTCAGTACAGGGCTCCAAGGAGCAACATTTTACTAGGATTATTTTTTATACAGTCATGCACGTATTATAATTGCTCAGTACAAGTTATTTTCAGTATGCCTCATGACATGATATTTTATTCCATGCAAAATTTTACTAGTATTTACTCGTTACCTACGATATATGCATGCTGAGTCTTTAGGCTCACTAGACTTGATTGTTGTAGGTACTGATGAGGCTAGGGCCGAGGGCGGGGACCAGTGTGCTATCTTGGGTCGGCAGTAGTGGCACCCGAGGACCTCATTTACAGCAGTTACCATTTTTAGCAAACATTTTTATCAGTTGTTGAATATTCTTAAAACGTTAAATTTTTGTAAACAAATATTTTCTTCCGCTGCCATTTTGAATATCAAACTTTGTTTATCGGTTTATTTATGAATGAGGCATTTTGATTATTTAAAAAGAAAATTTTTAATTCTTCACAAATTTTCAAGCAAGGATTCATAGGCCTTCACAGTTGGTATCAGAGCCTATGTTCTTGTAAAGGGTTGCACTACTACTGACCACGAGAAGCTCACGAAGCCACTTCTTCGGTCTGTAAGTTTTACATTTCAGCATTTTATTGAAAGCATGAATTATTTTGACAGCATGTTTCCATGAAATGTTTTACGATCAAATCTTTTCAGTATTTCAGTATTTATTTAGAATAAATTATGGAATTATGCATGTTAGTTACGTATGGGTTATGTATGGAACAGTATGCCTCCTAGACGCCAGGTTGGACGCCCGAGAGGTAATGAAGAGCGCCATCATGAAGACGGTGAGGATCAAGGACAGGGGGGATTCGGACCTCCACCTCGACCTCCACCTCCACCTGACATGAATGCCCAGATGCTAGCTGGGATGACTCAGTTCTTCGCACAGTTTGCGGGGGACAATGCCGCAGCCGCAGCCAGGCCGACAGGGCCCGAGGCTGTCTATGAAAGGTTATGGAGATGCGTCCGAAGGAGTTTTCTGTGACGTCTGACCCCATGATTGCCGAGGGATGGATCAAATCCCTCGAGGTTATCTTCGAGTTCATGGAGCTTGGAGATGCAGACAGAGTCAGATGTGCCACCTACTTATTCAGTGGAGATGCCCGCTTATGGTGGGAAGGAGCAGCAGTAGCCCTGAACTTGGCTACACTGACTTGGATACGCTTCACGGAGGTTTTCTACTCCAAATATTTTGTTGAGGAAGTGTGCACCAGGTTGACCACCGAGTTCATGAGCTTGAGACAAGGTGATATGACGGTTACGGAGTTCATCCGTAAGTTCGAGAGGGGCTGTCACTTTGTGCCCTTGATAGCAAATGATGCCAGAGCTAAGATGATGCACTTCATGGTGGGTCTACGGCCGATCTTGCGCTGTGATGTTAGGGTGTCTGACCCTACTACTTATGAGATCACGGTCTCCAAAGCCATAGCCACAGAGCAGGATCTGCGGGATATCGAGAGGGATCGCCAGGGCAAGCGCCCAGCCCAGGTACCGCACCGCCCTCCTCCTCATCAGCATCAACAGCAAAAGAAGAGGCCTTTTCGTGGGCAGCCCAGAAACAGAGGCCAGCAGCAGCAGCAGCAGCAGCGGGGACGCCCAGCCCCGAGGACCTTTGAGCACCCAGTCTGTCCCAGGTGCTCACACTGCCATCCTGGAGCATGTATGTCTGGCTCTGGAAAGTGTTTTAAGTGTGGCAGTCCTAACCACATGTTGCTGCAGTGCCCTAAGAGGAATCTGCCTACCCAAGGCAGAGTTTTTGCTCTCCATGCCGCAGAAACAAACCCGAAGACTATGTTGTTGACAGGTACCTTTAAGCTTTAAGTTATTATTTGAATTTCCGTGTTTTGGGAACCAGAATTAAGATCTTGAACTTAGAAACTGATATAGGATTGCATGCTCTACTCAGTATTATTTTGGGAATTTAAGCTAGAAGAACTTTGACCTTTGCATGTCTATAAGTTTAATTCTTGTAGCTATTGGATTCAACTTAGAGTTCCGATCTTTCAGGAAGAATTTTTATATCTGGTTCCGCTACCAAGGCCTTGATAGATTCAGGGGCCACTCACTCGTTTATTTCGGAGGTCTTTGCGAACTTTTTTAAGATCAAGACCATTGGGCTAGACACAGCCTTTTCAGTAGTGTTGTCGTCAGGCGAGGAGATGGTAGCTACCAATATGATCAGAGATATAGACCTTGAGCTGCATGGAAATCTTGTGTATGCGGATCTTATCGTGCTACCGATGCCAGAATTTGACATCATCCTAGGGATGGACTGGCTATTGCGGAACAGAGTGTTGATAGACTTCCAGCGGAGATCTGTTCTTGTCCAACCGCCAGGAATGGAGCAGTTCTTATTTGAGCCAGACAGGTACTTTCCTCTACCGCGTATTATTCCTTATGTTCAGGCTAGGAAGCTCATGCATAGAGGGTGTTGGGCATTTCTAGCAACCTTTTTATCTGTCCCCGAGGCACCCAGCCAGTCAGCCTCAGATGTTCCGATTGTCAGAGATTTCTTAGATGTTTTTCCTACAGACGTCTCTGGTATGCCACTCGAGAGAGAGGTGGAATTTTCCATTGAGCTTATGCCAGGTACGGCTCCGATCTCAAAAGCACCGTACCGACTTGCACCGACAGAGATGGCAGAGCTTAAGAAGCAGATTCAGGAACTTCTGGACAAAGAGTTCATTCGCCCGAGTTTTTCACCTTGGGGCGCGCCAGTCCTGTTTGTTAAGAAGAAGGATGGCTCTATGAGGCTTTGCATTGATTACCGGGAGTTGAACAGGGTTACAGTGAAGAACAAATACCCACTTCCGAGGATTGAGGATTTGTTTGACCAGTTACAGGGAGCTTCGATTTTCTCCAAGATTGATCTGCGCTCCGGTTATCACCAGTTGAGGGTGAGAGATGCTGATGTTTCCAAGACTTCTTTCAGGACTCGTTATGGTCACTACGAGTTCTTTGTGATGCCGTTCGGTCTGACGAATGCGCCAGCGATCTTCATGGATCTCATGAATCGCGTATTTCAGCCGTATCTTGACCAGTTTGTGATAGTGTTCATAGACGACATTCTCGTCTACTCCAAGAGTCAAGAGGAGCACCGCAGGCATTTGATCACAGTTTTACAGACCTTGCAGAAGCACAAATTATTCGCAAAGTTCAGTAAGTGCGAATTCTGATTAGAGAATGTGGCGTTCTTAGGCCACATTGTTTCTAGCAGTGGTATTGAGGTAGACCCAGCGAAAGTTTCCGCAGTCAGAGATTGGGTTGTGCCACAGAATGCATTAGAGATCCGCAGTTTTCTTGGGCTAGCAGGATATTACAAGAAGTTCATTAAGGGATTCTCCTCTATTGCCGTCCCACTCACATCTTTGACCAAGAAGAATGCTAAATTCGTGTGGAGCGAGGAGTGTCAGAAGAGCTTCGATACCTTGAAGCAAGCTCTTATCTCAGTACCAGTGTTGGCCATGCCGTCAGGGCCCGGCGAGTTTGTCCTTTATACCGATGCTTCGAAGCTCGGTTTAGGCGCAGTATTGATGCAGCATGGGAAAGTGATAGCGTATGCTTCTCGACAGTTGAAAATCCACGAGAAGCACTACTCCACCCATGATCTAGAGTTGGCCGCAGTAGTTTTTGCCTTGAAGATTTGGAGGCATTATATGTATAGAGAGAAGTGCCAGATCTTTACCGACCATAAGAGCCTCAAGTATTTCTTTACGCAGAAGGAGCTGAACATGCGTCAGAGGCGTTGGTTGGAGCTTGTGAAGGATTACGACTGTGACATTAGCTACCACCCGGGTAAAGCTAATGTAGTTGCAGATGCATTGAGCAGAAAAGTCGCAGTAATGGCTCATTTGACGATTCAGAGACCTCTTCAGCTTGAGATGCAGAGGTTTAATCTAGAGTCATATCCTCAAGGTAGAGTTCCCCGTCTATCTACCTTGACCATTCAGTCCTCTCTTCTTGACCGTATTCGCAATGGTCAGTCAGCAGATGAGCAATTGGCACAGTGGAAGAAGAGGGATGAAGCCAAGGGCAGTGTCTTGTATACAGTCAGCGACGGTATTGTGAGATACCGAGACAGGATATGGGTTCCTAGCAGTGATTCTATCCGAGCAGACATCTTATCAGAGGCCCATATGTCGCCGTACTCCATTCACCCTGGGAGTACGAAGATGTACAAGGATCTGCAGCTATTGTATTGGTGGCCAGGGATGAAGAAAGACATCAGACGTTTTGTATCTGAGTGTCTGACTTGTCAGTTAGTGAAAGCAGAGCATCAGAGACCAGCAGGGTTGCTCAAGCCTCTTCCCATTCCCGAGTGGAAGTGGGAGAATGTTACCATGGACTTCGTGACCGGTTTGCCGAAGTCAGTCAGAGGATCAAATGCCATCTGGGTGATTGTAGATCGTCTTACCAAATCAGCGCACTTCTTGCCTATTAAGACGACTTTCACCATGATTCAGTATGCGGAGTTGTACATCCGGGAGATAGTCCGACTCCATGGTATTCCCGTTTCGATCGTATCTGACAGAGACCCCAGATTCACTTCCTCTTTTTGGAAGAGTTTGCATTCGACTATGGGTACGAAGTTGCTGTTTAGCACAGCTTTCCATCCGCAGACAGATGGTCAGTCAGAGCGAGTTATTCAGATCTTGGAGGATCTTCTCCGTGCTTGTGTGATTGACTTCTCAGGGAGTTGGGAGTCGAAGTTGCCATTGGTGGAGTTCACCTATAACAACAGCTTCCAGTCGTCTATTGGTATGGCACCGTACGAAGCACTGTATGGCCGCAAGTGTAGATCTCCTGTTCATTGGGATGAAGAAGGAGAGAGAGCAGAATTGGGTCCAGAGATTATTCAGCAGACTGTTGATGTAGTAGCCCAGATCCGCGATAGGATGAGGACTGCTCAGAGTCGACAGAAGAGTTATGCAGATCAGAGGAGGAGAGATCTAGAGTTCGCAGTCGGCGACTATGTTTTCGTGAAGGTGGCACCTATGAAGGGTGTTATGAGATTTGGGAAGAAAGGGAAACTCAGTCCGAGATTTATTGGACCGTTTGAGATCCTCGACAGAGTTGGGACGCTAGCTTATCGTGTTGCTCTTCCGCCGAATCTGGCCGGAGTACACGATGTGTTCCACGTCTCCATGCTGAGAAAGTACATGGCGAATCCTTCGCATGTGCTGAATTTTGAGCCGTTGCAGCTTACTCCGAATCTGTCTTATGAGAAGAGACCAGTGCAGATATTAGACAGACAGGAGAAGAAACTTCGGAACAAGTTGGTTAAGCGTGTCAAAGTCAAATGGCTCAACCATTCAGAGGAGGAAGCTACCTGGGAGTCTGAACCAGAAATGAGAAGTCGGTACCCCGAGTTATTCGGTGAGTTCTAATTTCGAGGACGAAATTTCTTTAAGGGGGGAGAGTTGTAGAACCCGTAATTAGACTACGTATAAGCCATGCATAATTCTAGTATTTTAAATTAAATTGACTTCAATGCATGAATATTTAAATGCTTTCTTTGAAGTTAATTATTTTATTCAGTAGTGTAAATTTTATTCTTTTCAGTTCTTTAAGTGAGGCCGGACCGGAGTTGGAATGAAGAGATAAAATTTAATGTTAAGAAAACATTTCCTGAAATTTATTTAAGATAAATAATAAGTAAATTCATTGTAAAAGAAGGTTTAAGGAATTATTTAAATAAGTGGAGATAAGTAGTAAATAGAGTTCAATAATTAATTCCTTAATTCTTTTAAATATTTAATGAGTAGATAAAACACTAAAGAGTTAAAATACAATATTCAATAAATATTTTCCCTCCTCTTTTATTATAATTTTCGGCCCCTATAATTTAATTTAATAGTTTAGTTGACAACCCATTTAATTAATAGTTTTCCTATCCATTTTTATTGGGAGATAATTATATCACAACAAATCTTCTATGATAATTAATGGAGCAAGATCCCACCCCACCTAGCTAGATAAAATAATCGGCCATGTTGCTTTTTTTTAAAGATTTAATTGCGATTTTTATTTCAACTCATTCTTTATTTAAACCCTTAACTATTCTAGATAGATTTATCCTCCCCAACTTTTAAATCACTACCAAGATTTAATTAAACCAATTCTCCCTTTTGCACCTAGACCTTAAAATCGTCCATATGCACCTCTAATATCCCCAAGAAAAATCTTTGATATCATTCTTTTCCTTATCACTCAAACTAGTAGATAGAAAGAATATTTTCCCTTCCCTTTATCTTGTATCTTCCCATTTAAATTCCTAGGCTCCCTCCCACTCCATAATCTCGAAAATTCCAGCCTCCTTCAGCACTGAAAAACCCTGAGAGCATAGGGTAAAATAAGGAGGAAAAACAAGAAAGAAAATAAGAGAAGCAACTCCGTCTCCTCCGCGCCGCGTCGCCGTATTCTTTCGTTTTTCATTCAAACGACATCAAGGCATGTGTATATCTTTCTTGCTCTTCAATCACGCCTTACTATTATTTTTAACATCACATGTGCACGATTTTAATCATGAAAACCGAAATTTTCATCAATCAAGAACCAATAAAATTCTGTGCAGTTTTTCTATTTCCATTCATGCTTCACGTTTGGGTATGTTCCTTTCGATTTCAAGAGTGGCTCGTTCGAGGGGCTCGAGGCTACATATATACATGTACTAGGACATGTTAGGGCCATGATAGATCGTGGGTTTCAGTTCCATACACGCTGGAACGCGCATATGACAGCAACTTCCCATTTGTGTCCAAGAGTGTTTCGAAAATTGCAGGTTGCTGTCAAAGGGAAAAGTTTCTGATCTTGGATGCCCCAGGGGCCTATATCCATGGTTAGATTGCTTCCCTAGCATGTCTAAGAAGTGACTAAGTCGCCCTTTTGGTGGCTTGGTCCATGGTGCATTGGTTTTTAAACACAAAGCAAGAACAGCCCCTTCGCCCCTTTTTAATTCTGCATGTGTCCCTCGGTTTTTGATGGTATGGGGTGGATCTTGATTGGCATATGGCCCTTAGCCACGGTTCATACCCTACCACTGGATGTCTAAATTGTGCCATGGTTAATGAAATGGCCACTGGAACAACGCGAGACAACGAACGAAGCGAAACTCCCCAAGCGCGCAGATTTCATCCTCAGCTAGGAGTGTGGTCGTGTTTCTGGTGTGGTTCGGATTGTGGCTGGCCTAGGGCCCTTAGCCATGGTTCGAATCATTCCTTGGGATGTTGTCGAGAGGCTCTGGTCGGTGGTTCAAGCCCCAATGGCCAAAAGTCTCGCAAACGACGCGATGCAAGCGAAGTTGCTGCTGCTGGAATTTGACAGCAACTTGCTGTGACGGTTCGGAGGCTTGTTTGAGTCCTTGGTTGGCTTTTAGCCTATGGCCTTGGACTGGACAGTGCCTCAACAAGTTAGGAAGGCCACGTTTTTGGCCGTTTGTGATTCGGATCATTTTTGAAGTCGTACGAGAATTTACGGTGCGATGTGCCAAATTGACTCTCGAAAGAGCGTTTCTTGTTTTGGCCTCCATTCACCTAGATTTCGACTTGCATCATTTTAGGAGCATTAATTAATCTTTTTTTTTTTTACGTATTTTAATCATGACTATTTGATGATTCCGTGTCGGTTCGGGTTGGTTCGGAGTCATGATTAAATACGAAGTCGTCGAGCGTCATTGTCGCATTTTTTAACTTAAATTGCATAGTTGGTCAAGAAGAAGCTATTGCATATTTTTCATGGCATATTTAGGTTGCAGCGAGCCTGGGAACGATCCAATCCAGTTGGTAAAATAATACAGGATATTTCATTATGCAATTTAATTATATTACGTGCATGAAAATAGAAAATACTTATTTTGAGATTTATGCGATATTGCTTGTGGTCAATTCACTATTTTGGGAGCACTATTTTACTCGGTCGCCAGTGACCGATCAGTTCAGTTTGGTACCACCCGATCGCCAGTGACCGGTCAGTTCACTTCAGTTTGATACTCCCCTCGGTAGCCAGTTACCGATCAGTTCAGTTCAGTGCAGGGGCCACATGCGTAGACCATAATCTCAACAGAAAATTATTACCAGTTATTTCAGTACAGGGCTCCAAGGAGCAACATTTTACTAGGATTATTTTTTATACAGTCATGCACGTATTATAATTGCTCAGTACAAGTTATTTTCAGTATGCCTCATGACATGATATTTTATCCCATGCAAAATTTTATTAGTATTTACTCGTTACCTACGATATATGCATGCTGAGTCTTTAGGCTCACTAGACGTAATTGTTGTAGGTACTGATGAGGCTAGGGCCGAGGGCGGGGACCAGTGAGCCATCTTGGGTTGGCAGTAGTGGCACCCGAGGACCTCATTTACAGCACTTACCATTTTTAGCAAACATTTTTATCAGTTGTTGAATATTCTTAAAACGTTAAATTTTTGTAAACAAATATTTTCTTCCGCTGCCATTTTGAATATCAAACTTTGTTTATCGGTTTATTTATGAATGAGGCATTTTGATTATTTAAAAAGAAAATTTTTAATTCTTCGCAAATTTTCAAGCAAGGATTCATAGGCCTTCACAACTGATATTATAACAAATAGAATTTTACTACGTGAACCAACTTGGGCCATTAAACTTATAGACACGACTCTTGCACATGTACACACGTTTTTACTTAAAAAAATGGGCTGACACGTGTCCAAAAATTTGAACAGTCACACACATGTGTATTTCTCCCCGCCTCGATTCAGTTCTCTCTTTTACGCACACAAAAATTTTCTCAGAGCAAATACCTTCTCAAAGCTTATTTCTTTAAAATTACAGGTTTCTTCATTATCTGAAATGGCAAACCAAATCCCCGCGCACGTTCTAAATGCTATGGCCATTGATTTCGATTCAGTTTTATCAGTAACTGAGGTTGAGGTGAAGAATGTTTTTCTGAAACTAGAATCAGTTGGGCTGAAGACGTTTCTAAGGCAATCTTCACAAACCATCTATCCAAAGGAAATCAATGATTTCTATACAAAGGGTTTTGTTACTATTGATAGAAATATCTCTATTACTATCAATAATCAGCTTATGATCATATCTGAAGAAACTTTCGGGGAAATCTTCTCTCTACCAACTGAAGGAATTATCAGCTTCTCTGAGGTACGAACTGCTGATATTGAAGAAATGCAATCTCTGTTATCTGCTGATGGACGGAAAATCAAAGTCTCCGATCCTAAGAAAAAACTGAAGCCAGAAATTCAATTGCTGGCTGATATTGTTGCCAAGGGCATTCTGGCTAAGGCTGGTTCATTTGCAGCCCTTACTCTTGAAAAATTTCAAGCCATGACCGTGATAATGGCAGAGAAGAAAATGAACTGGAGGCATATTATTTTCAGTATTTTGCGAAATATGCTTCAATCTACCAAGCAGTCCAGAGGTTATGCAGTTCAAATCAGTTATCTACTGAAAACAAAGGTTTAGTGGCTGACAATGCTGAAAAGCTATCCAAGTTTAAGGTATTCTCTGCCAAGAACATATTGCCACCAAAAACCAAACTGGAACTATCTCCTGATCAATTCGTGAAGATCAAGAAAGAGATTGGGAGCAGTTAAAAAGGCTAGGTCTTAGGCCCAACTGAAATCTACCAAGAGGAAACTGATTGTTAGTGGATCAGATTCTGAGGAAATACCTTTTCAGCTGATCACCAAGAAGCAAAGGACTCAGAAAACAAAGCCAGTGGCTTCGCTGACAGCTGTTCCTGAGAAACCAAAGGCATAAGATACTCAACAGCCTATTCAGGTTGTTCCCTTGACAGCAATTCCTGTTGATAAGGAGAAAAAATCAGCAAAAGCTTCAGCTCCCTTGATTCAAATCAAACGACCTTCAATTCTTGCTCTTGCTCGATCTAAGGGAATTGTTATTCAGGAAAGAGTGGACTCTACTAACTCTGGACTAAACATTCCACATATTCTTACTGATGAGAAAGGAAAGGGCAAGATGAACAATGAACCAAGGCCCTCAAATGCTATTCAAACTCATATTGACCTCATATGAGAACAGGTCAATGCCTTTGCTGCATCAAAAATGAACATTTTTGAAGCTTGGACGAAGTTTAGAACACATACTTTTGCCAAGCGGCTGAAGAAGAAGTCCAAGCTGAACACATTTTTCAAATTGGAGACAATTGTTCTGAGAGTGGTCAAGGCTGCAACAATAACTCAGGCCTTGGAGCGCAAGAACTACTTCTTTGATCTAGTCCGAGCTAAAAAGTTGGACCAACTGATCGAAAAATTGAAAGCCAACTATATTCCCACAAGTATAATTGCATACAATGATCGAGCTGTGATCACTCAGCTAGAAACTGATCTATTAACTCTGCAATCCCAAATAAAATTTTGGGAGACGGATCAGGAACTTGTTATTCATGAAGGCACTTCAGAAGATGAAGAAGCTGATTCACCTTCCAGGAACCGTGAACCATCTACTGAACAAGCTGCTACAACTGACGAGCCAGTTCAGAATGTGCCTCAACCTACTGCTGCTGATCATCAAATATATTAAGAAGCTGACTTGACACTTGCAAATGTTGATGAGATCATTCAGCTAGTAGTGAAAAAACTCCCAACCAATGCAGCTTCAAAAGAATCAGTTGATATCTCAACTGATCAAGCACTTGTTACATCTCCTCTCCTTGCATCTGCTGAACAAGAGGTTCGAACTAATGTGCTCATTCAATCACATGATGAGCGGACTGAAGTCAATGATGTCACTGAGGAAACTCAGTTGCCTGATTATCCGTAGAAAGACTCAGTTAACCAACAGCCAGAACAATCAGTCACTGATCCATCAACTGAAACACAACTGACTCAGCCAGATAGCCCTTCTACTGCTCTTATTCTACCTTCTTCCCTTCAAGTCCAACAAGAAGTAAAAATGGAGGATGCGCCTGAGCTTACACAAGAGGTTCCAGAGGTGTCTGAAAGAAATTTGGTGATATTTGATCAACCCTCCAGAGAACAATAATTAGGAACATCTTGTCAGTCTCCGCATCATTTTTCTACAGATTTTGATAAAGTTCTGGAAGATATTAAGGAAATTCAGCAGAAAATGAATGAAATGATCAATCATGTATACAAGATCCAGCATACTCAATTAGAGCATTCTCTGAAACTAAAACACTCTGAAAAATTCAACTATCAGAAACTGACGACACTTCAAGATGCTTTAACATCTCTCTCTCGAACAGTGGATGATATACAGAAGAACAGAGGATTGGCTAAGAGCCTCTCAGTGACTCAAGACTCTATAAGCAAGAGAGTTGATGCTGTCGAGATACTTGTATCAAGAAAGATAGATGTACTTCAAATCTCTCTAACCTCTGCTGTTGAAAACGTATCCAACTCTGTCAATTTTATATCAACAGATATTCGAAGATTATCCTTGAAGATGGAGCTGTTTGACAAAAAGGGGGAAGAAATCAAAGAAATGCTAGAACAGCAGCAGAAATTCTCTTCTCAGAAGTAGCCTTCAAATCTCTCTAACCTCTCATCCTTGAAGATGGAGCTGTCCTATTTTATCTACATACATGATTCAGTTGATCAATCTCTTATTTTATCTACATATATGATTCAGATGATCAATCTCTTATTTTATCTATAAAAGAATTCAGTTATTATTATTTGCTGAGTTTTGTCAAACACCATAAAGGGGGAAATTGTTGAAACCAAAGTCTGGATTCTGGAGTTTGACAAACTGATCAACCAACTGATACGCGCAAGTACATTCAACAACTGGACTTAATAACTGAAATCAGCTAACTGATCAGTTGGAAACTGATTTATGCTAAAGCACCCTTCAACTAAACATGTCTCGGGAAAAAACAATCAACTGACAAAGAGACATAGAAGATTGCAACGCCGCACTTAAATCAATACAGCTTAGAACAACGCATTTCGGCCAAAGCAGTTAAGACGCCGCATCACAATAAATGAAGGAAACAATATCCAAGGAATAATCAAGTAAAAAATCAACGGATACAAAGATTTAAATTCATCTCAAGTTACCGTTGGAAAGGAAACATATAAATAAGTAAACAAAGCAGCTGAGAAGAAGAACCATCAACGCATTATTGAAGCTTGCTGTTACACTGCTAAAATCACAATGCACAGCTCACGTATATCAGACATATCAGTAGCATCTAAAGCTACACTTTGAGCGGGTTAGAACTTTGTAATTCAATCAAGAATATATCAGTTGTGCAAAGATCAGTCACGAACTGATAAAAGCTGTTGTATGCTAAGAGTTTTAGTTTTGGCATTTTTAAGTCCAAACTGAAGTGGGTCAGTACAAGTCTTGTATTCGATCAAAGTCTTTTAGTGGAAATCCTATCCTTGAGATAGAAGGGGTGACGTAGGAGTGATTGAAATCTCCGAACAACCAGCAACAATCCTTGCGTACTTTATTTCAGTTTTGTATTCTATCTTTCAATCAGTTATTTTCCTCAACTACTCTTAGTTTAACTGATTGTCATTGACCAACAAGATTCCGAGAATCAGTTTGTCACCAAACTGAATTCAAAATTCGAAAAGATTGTTTTTAATTGTGAGTGTTTATTCAACCCCCCTTTCTAAACACTCTTGATACGTTAATCGATCCTATCATATTTTTTTTTTCAAAAACAAATTTCCAGACATGTTTCTATCATTCTTGACTCTTCAATCAAGTCGTATAACTAATTTTAATTAGCATCAGTAGATGATTATGGGGGAAAAACAAAATACATGACAGAATTTTTAAGGAAGGTTGCACAGATTTTTTTTCTCGGCCCCTCTTGTCTTTCACGTGTTAGATTGTTTCTGTTGTTTCAGGTGGAGGGCTCGTGTCCAGGCTCACTAGACTGCATATAGACATGTACTAGGGTGTGTCAAGACCATGTTGGTCCATTCAAACAAGCCTCATGCATGCTCGCAACCGAACAAGACAGCAACTCATCATTCCTGCCATTAGAGTCTCGAAACATTTTTCTGTTTTGCTATCAAGGAGTGTTTCTGAACTTGGCTGCCCTAAGGGCCTATAGCCATGGTTAGAACACTTCCCTATCATGTCTAAGACGTGACTAAGTTGCCCTTTTGGAGGCTTGGTCCATGGTAAATCGGTTTTTAAATCAAAACACAAGAACAGCCCTCAGCCCCTTCGCCCTTTCGAATTATGGTGGTGTAACTTTCGAGTTTAGTGGTGTGGTATGCATCTTGGTTGGCCTCTGGCCCATAGCCACGGTTCATACCATACCCCTTGATGTCTAGATCATGCCATGGTCAACCAAATGGCCACTGGAATGGTCCATGACAGTAAGAAGCGTAGCAACACTCCACGCGCACAGAATTGCTCTCGGGTGGGACTTTTCGATAGTTTCTTGGTGTGGTTCGAATTGTGGCTGGCCTAGGGCCCTTAGCTATGGTTCAAATCATTCTTTAGGATGTTGGTAAGAGGTTCTGGTCGGTGGTCCATGCCCCAATGGCCAGTAGCCTCGCAAACGACGCGAAGGACACGCAAGCATGCTGCTGTAACTTTTGACAGCAAGTGTACTGTGGTTCAGAGGTGTGTTCCGGGTTCTCGGTTGGTTTTTAGCCTATGGCCTTGGACTGGACAGTACCTCATCATGTTGGGAAGGTCATGATTCTAACGGTTTGTGATTCGGATTGTTTTAGAGGTCGTACGAGAATTTACAGTGCAATGTGCCAAAATGACTCTCTCACGTTTTTGGCCTCCATTCACTAAATTTCGAGTACTGTAAATTTAGGAGGATTATTTCATAATTTTAAGAGTATTTTAATCATGACTAAACGTTGGTTCGGTGTTGGTTCGGAGTCATGATTAAATACGAAGTCGTTGGGCGTAATTGTCGCGTTTTCGGATTTAATTGCATAGTTTGGTTAAATAAATCAATTGCATATTTGTCATGTTAGATTTAGGACGCAGCGAGCCTGGGAGCGATCCAACTCCATCAGTAAAATTATTACAGGATATTTAATTATATTACGTGCAAAATAGTCATTTTGAGATTTATTCGATATTGCTTGTGGTCACTTTACTATCATGGGATTATTATTTCATCCGGTCGCCAGTTACCGGTCAGTTCAGTTGTACCACCCAGTATACTGTGGCATTAGTCTGATCAGACGATTATTATTTCACTCAGTCGTCAGTTACCGGTCCCGGTCGTCAGTTACCGGTCAGTTCAGTTCAGTTCAGTTCGGTTTAGGGACCACTTGCGTAGACCATAATCTCACCAGAAAATTATTACAAGCTATTTCATTACAGGGCTCCAAGGAGCAATCATTTCCACTTATGATATTTTCAGTTTAGTTATGCACGTATTATAATTATTATTGAAATGATATTTTACGTTACATCTCATTACAAGATATTTTCACTTATATGCGATTTTACTATCTATTTACTTGTTATTTACGATATATGCATGCTGAGTCTTTAGACTCACTAGACTTGATTGTTGTAGGTACTGATGAGGTCGGGACCGAGGGCGGGGGCCAGTGAGCTAGCTTGGGTCGGCAGTAGTGGAACCCGAGGACCTCATTTTCAGCATATACTATTTTTAGGCTCAAACATTTTTTTTACGTTGTTGGATTATTTTAAATTATTATTTTTGCAAACAAACATTTACTTCCGCTGCCATTTTGAATATTAAAATTTATTTATCAGTTTAATTTATGAACGAGACATTTTAATTATTTAAAAAGAAAATTTTTAAATTTTCCGTAAATTTTCAAGTACGAATTTTGAGGCCTCTACAGGTAGCATATCCTCGACTCATAGAAGGCGTTGAAGCCATTTCTGGACGTAAAACCAGAGGATAATTGTGAGCCACAATCACACTACTGTTTATATGCATGTGTGTTATTATTGTTTTTACTGTTTATTCTGTTTACAACTGTGACCCATAGTTTTGTCATGATAACATATAACCCCTATAAAATGTAATGCCCATGGGATGTTCCCGATCCAACTGGCGGGAATCGGTTATCCCATGGCCCATTACTCGATGACTCCTCCAGCCCAGGCACTGGAGTTTGTACCTCCCCAGACTCGAACCTAAGATCTCCTGGACATATAGATACTTAGCACAAGTCTGGTACCTGCAAATAAAATATATTTAGTAAGACATTTAAATATAAACACATAATACTAAAATAACATAATTTTATAATTTTAATGAAACTTAAATTTTAAAATATAGGTTTTAACATATAATAAATTATTAATTTTAAGTTTCATCACATCCCCACACTATCTTATTACTAGTCCCTTANTTTCTAAATTTTTTTATGATAATATAGTCAAAAAGATAATTCACACGACCCACCATAACATTTATAATATCGAGAATTTTTTTGTAAAAGCCTCAACTCCATATTCTTTCAGGTCAAAATATTTAATGGATAACTGATTTACACTCATGGAGTTGGAATGATTATTAACTCTCATTGAAAAAGGCTAATTAGTAAAGCAGACAATTAAATAAACTAATATTGAAAACAAATTAAGAAAATTTACAAAGAATAAAATCCCTTTTTTTTCTCTTTTTTTTTTCTTTTTTCTTTTTTTTATTAACGTGACTGCAAAGTTTTACAATGACATAATTTTTTTTCCCCAAACATTCTACCATAAATGCCTACATATATAAACATTTATATAATGGATACATTCGACTACCTTTGAAACTTATTCAAAACAAACAAATTTTTTTTTTTTAGAACATATTGATTGATGGATTTTTTTTAGAACACATTTATTGTAGAGCCCGTAACTTAGAATACGTACAAGCCATGCATAATTCTATTATTTAAATTAAAATCATATTTATTGCATGAGTATTTAAATTTAATTATTTTCCGTAGCAGTTTAATTTTTAGCATTTCAGTTAGTTCAGTGAGGCCGGACTGGAGTTGGAGCTTTGAAATAAAATTTAAGATTCAGAAAACATTTCCAGAATTTATTTTAACTAGCAAGAAAGTTAATTTAAGATAATAAGGTGGTTTAGGGAATTATTTAAGTTACTTGATGTGAGAAGAAAATTAGTTCATTTAAGTTCCAATAATTAAGGGGTTAATCCACTAAATTATTTAAAGAATTGGTAAGGCTTTAAGGGGATAAAAATTTACTAAAATAAGCAACATTTCCCTTCATTTTATTTCAAATTTTCGGCCCTTAGTTGATTAAGCTTTGGTTAGCCAACTCACCCCCTTTGACCAATTCTTTGTCATCTTTTAGCATGCTAATCTTTTCAATTATTAATCAACTTTAATTAATTAATTAATAAGCATTACCCTAGTCTAGATTAGCATGAGAATTCGGCCACCTCACCTTCATTAACACCCCAACCAATATTGGATATCAAACCAAATTTCAAATTTCAAATAGAGTAGACTTGGTCTTGCATGTATCCCACCTATATTGCACCCACTTCCCTCACTCTCCTAACCATCATTCCCCTCTCCCTTGCACGAAATCTGAGAGAAATTCAGAGCTAAAAATCGTGAGGTCCTAGGGGAAAAACCAGAGAGAATAATCGAGTAGAAGGTAGCAAGAAAAGAAGGCGCTCCACCTCCTCCGCGCCGAATCGTTTCATTCTTTCGTTTTTCTTTCAAACGAAACCAGGCATGCATATATTCTTCCTTGACTCTTATATCAAGTCCTATTATCATTTATTTTCATTGCATGAACATCATTTCCATGGCAAAAACCGAAACACACCAAGAATTTTCAGAAAAATAAACATGCAGATTTCGGCCCCTCCATTTCAAGCTTCACAGTTTCTCTTGTTTTGTTGTTTCAGGTGGATGGTTCGACTCCAGGCTCACTAGGCGACATTTAGAAATGTATTAGGATGCATTAAGACCATGTTGGTCCATTCAAACAAGCCCCATGCATGATAGAATCCGAAATTGACAGCAACTCCCCATTTGTGTCCATATGAGTTTCGAAAATTCAGTTTGCTGTCAAAGGGAAAAGTTTCTGATCATGGCTGTCCAAAAGGCCTATAGCCATGGTTAGAACACTTTCCTAGTATGTCTAAGACGTGACTAAGTCGCCCTTTTGGAAGCTTGGTCCATGGTGGATCGGTTTTTAATTAAAAGTACAAGAACAGCCCCAGCCCCCCTTCGGCCTTCATATTTTACAGCAAGTATGGTTCGAGTTTGGTGGAATGGTATGGATCTTGGTTGGCCTATGGCCCTTAGCCACAGTTCATACCATGCCCCTAGATGTCTAGATCGTGCCATGGTCAATAAAATGGCCACTGGAACGACACAGGACAGCAAACAAAACACAACACCACACGCGCATGTAGGGTGCTCTCGGGTGAAACTTTTCTGATGTTTGCTGGAATATTAAAATTGTGGTTGGCCTAGGGCCCTTAGCCATGGTTCAAATCATTCCTTGGGATGTTGGTACGAGGTTTTGGTTGGTGGTTCAAGCCCCAATGGCCATTAGCCTCGCAATCGACGCAAGAAACCATAGCACAGCTGCTGTATTTTTGGACAGCAACTTGCTGTGACGGATCAGCGGCTCGTTCAAGTTCTCGGTTGGCTTTTAGCCTATGGCCTTGGACTGGACAGTGCCTCATTGAGTTATGAAGGTCATTTTTTTGGCCGTTTGTGATTCGGATCATTTTTGAGGTCGTATGAGAATTTACGGTGCGATGTGCCAAATTGACTCTCGAAAGAGCGTTTCGTGTTTTGGCCTCCATTTCACCTAGATTTCGACACTCACCATTTTTGGAGCATTATTTCATCATTTTGGGCATATTTTAATCATGACTACATGTTAGTTCAGTGTTGGTTCGGGTTGGTTCGGGGTCGTGATTAAATACGGAGTCGTTGGACGTAATTGTCGCACTTTCGGGTTTAATTGCATAGTTGTACATTTTAAAACTATTGCATATTCTTCATGGCATATTTAGGTTGCAGCGAGCTTGGGAGCGATCCAATCCATTCAGTAAAATTATGACAGGATATTTAATTATGTTAATTAATTATATTACGTGCAAAAATACAAATTTTGAGATTTATGCGATATTGCTTGTGATCACTTTACTATCATGCTTAAGTCCGGTCTCCAGTTACCGGCCCGGTCGCCAGTTACCGGTCAGTTCAGTTGTTTCACCAAGTATACTGTGGCATTAGTCTGATCAGACAACCATTATTAAACCCGGTCGCCAGTTACCGGTCCGGTCGCCAGTTACCGGTCAGTTCCGTTTCATCCGGTCGCCAGTTACCGGTCAGCTCAGTTCAGTTCAGGGACCACTTGCGTAGACCATAATCTCACCAGAAAATTTTTACAAGTTATTTCATGACAGGGCTCCAAGGAGCAACCATTTTCGTTTATGATTTCTCAGTTCAGTTATGCACGTATTATAATTAATCATGACACGTTATTTTTACGATATGCCTCATGACATGATATCCTCATTTGCATGCAAGCTTATTATTTATCTACTTGTTATTTACGATATATGCATGTTGAGTCTTTAGACTCACTAGACTTGATTGTTGTAGGTGCTGATGATGTCGGGATCGAGGGCGGGGACCAGTGAGCCAGCTCGAGTCGGCAGTAGTAGGACCCGAGGACCTCAGTTCAGCATTGATTATTATTTTTGGTCAAACATTTTTTTTTATCGTTGGATAAACTTTTCTGTTATTTCGCAAAGATGTTAATTTCTTCCGCTGCTACTTTGAACATCAAAATTTATTTATCAGTTCAATTATGAATGAGGTAATTTTATTTATTTAAAAAGAAAATTTTTAAATTTTCCGCAATTTTTCAAGCACGGATTTTTAGGCCTTTACATTTATAGTACATCAATCAAATCTAAAAAAACAATTACAATGAACAAAGAACTTTGCAGTCCGTTATTTATCTTCTATTTTTTTTATAATCAATATTTTTTTTATAGGGAAGTTACATTCTTGTAATTAACCATTTTTTAATAATCAATAAAAGTTTATTAATTGTTTTCTCATTTCTCACCACTTACTCACAAAAGATGTGTGAGTATATATTATATTTAACAAAAGATTTCTTTCAAATATACATGTTAACAACCATACAAACCATATCTTTTAACTATATTATCATAAAAAGTTTAGAAATTATTTTATTTTAAAACACACACAATTATATATATATATATATATATATAAACACATCTTTTATACATTTTATATTAACTGATCAAAAATATATATATATAAATTGGTATATGAAAAACTAATTTTTCTTTTAATCTGTAATTTGAATATAATGAATATTAAAATCTAGTGTATTGTGATTTTTCAATAATTATTAACTAATGCGTCTCAGGTGCATTTTACTGACACCTTACTTGTCATTGAACTAAAAATTATAATTATTATTATTACTATATATATGAATATATTTTTTTTTTATTTTTTTTATAAAAACAAACTAAGAGGAGAAGAAGAAGAGGAGATTTTTCATACCTTAAAGAGAAAACAAAATATTAAAACATACCGTTGAATCACAAGTTCAGCATCACATGAATTTTCTTTTCTTACTCTTGGATGTTGGCCAATTAAGTTGAGATAAGAATGGATCTGGTTCATGACTAAATCCTTGCAGTAAATCAATAAGTTCACCTTCACTTGTAGCAGAAACTAACATCCTTCGCGAAGCTAATGAAATAAATCCCTGTTCCACAACATCATCAAGAAACGATAGCAGTTTATCATAATAATTGTTAACATTTAACAAACCAATTGGCTTATTGTGGATATTTAATTGTGCCCAACAAACAGTATGAAATATTTCTTCCAAAGTACCGAAACCTCCTGGCAAAGCAATGAAAGCATCTGAATGTTCAATCATTTGAGTAATTCGTTCATACACGTTGTCCACTTTCATTTCTTCTCCTATTGTTGGTCCAGTAAGACTGGCTAAGGTAGTCGGAATAATGCCTAAGACTTCACTTCCACCTGCATGCGCAGCTTTTGCAACTTTTCCCATGAGACCAACTTCACCACCACCATATACCAAATGAATCTTTTTTTTAGCAAGTGTTATTCCAAGCTTTTCTGCTGCCTCTTCATAAATTGAATCTTTTCCTGCACTAGATCCACAAAATACACAAATATTTTTGATTTTACTTACCGTGGACGTCGACATGTTGAGAAATATGTTTTCTGCAATTGTTAAATCACAGCATATGAATTTATAAGCGTAACATGCCAAAAGTCAATATTTGAACAGGAAATTATTATTATTAAAAGAAAATAAAAATGACATAAATGAAAACACATATATACAGCGTAGTTGTGATTGTGGCTCACATCTTCCTCTGATTTTACGTTCAGTAACGGCTTCAACGCCTTCTATGAGTCGAGGATATGCTTCCCATCTAATTTTCTTATAAATTGGCAAACAGGGTCTTTTAACGTCAGATTCCCGAGACGAAATTGTATATATATATTTACTTATCTAAACAGATTTGCGTTACTACAATAGGATCTTTATAAGGCTGATTCCACCGTCCATATTGATATTTCTCATGTTGAAATTGTCACCATAGTTTAAGAAGTTCATTTTGCACGTACCCACTAGAATGCGTATCAAGAACCTCTAGAAAATTATCCAAAGGCTCTTTACTCAGACCATTCTTAATGAATAAAATTTTATCTTCTCTATTCATTGATGTCATTCCAACATTTTTGCATTTCCCTTTACAAGTCAACCTTGCACATTTATGACATCCACCTATACGTTTAGCTCTTCATTTCTTCGCATATGTGCTTTTACCAAATCCTGGAAATTTTTTTCAACGCATTATAAGGTAAACAAGCAAAATATTTACGAAGATTCACAATACAAGCATCCATATTATTATTATATATTTCAATTATTTTGGGAAAACTGAAAAAACCGACTTAGATAGTCACGAAGTACAGTTATCCGCCACTTAACCGGGAAATGAACTAGAATCTGCAAAAACAAAATGAAAATATCAAACAACTATTGTGGATCATATAAAGGCATAAAATCATCATTAAGAATTTCATTTTCTATAAAAGGCTTAAGTCTTTGCCCATTAACTTTAAACACGTCCTTATTTTTAGGATTTTCAATATCAACAGCACCATGAGGATAAACAAATTTAACTATAAATGGTCCTGACCATCTCGATCTTAGTTTTCCTGGAAATAAATGCAAACGAGAATTATAAAGTAAAACTTTTTGTCCAATTTCAAATGACTTTCTCATAATATTTTTATCATGAAAGGCTTTAGTTTTATCTTTATAAATCTTTGAATTTTCATATGCATCATTTCTTAATTCTTCTAGTTCATTTAATTGCAATTTTCTTAATTTAGATGCATCATCTAAATTAATATTAAATGCTTTAATTGCCCAATAAGCTTTATGTTCAAGTTCAACCGGTAAATGACAATGTTTACCAAAAACTAACCTATATGGTGACATCCCTAATGATGTCTTAAATGCAGTTCTATATGCCCATAATGCATCAGTTAATCTTAAAGACCAATCTTTTCGATTTGGATTAACTGTTTTTTCTAAAATTTGTTTTATTTCTCTATTTGCAAGTTCAACTTGACCATTACTTTGAGGATGATATGGGGTAGAAACTTTATGTGTAATGCCATATTTTCTTAACAAAGAAGAAAATGATTTATTTATAAAATGACTTCCCCCATCACTAATTATTGCTCTAGGTATTCCAAATCGACTAAAAATATTTTCTTTTAAAAATTTTATAACAACTTTATGATCATTAGTTCTACATGCAATTGCTTCAATCCATTTTGAAACATAATCAACAGCGACTAAAATGTACGTATATCCAAAAGATAATGGAAATGGACCCATAAAATCTATCCCCCAACTATCGAATATTTCAATAATTATGATTGGATTTAAAGGCATCATGTTTCGTTTTGAAATTGATCCCATCTTCTGACAGTTTTCACAAGATTTGCAAAATAAATGCGTATCTTTGAATAAAGAGGGCCAATAAAATCCACATTGTAAGATTTTTGCAGCTGTTTTATTGGATGAAAAATGACCTCCACATGCTTCAGAATGACAAAATTTAATAACATTACTTACTTCATTGTCGGGTATGCATCGTCGAAAAATTTGGTCAGGACAATACTTAAACAAGTAAGGATCATCCCAATAAAATTTTTTAACTTCTATCAAGAATTTATTCTTATCCTGTGAATTCCAATGAGAAGGCATTTTATTTGTCACAATAAAATTTACAATGTTAGCAAACCAGGGCATAATAGTAGCATAAAACAACTGATCATCTGGAAAATTTTCATTTATTGGTATTTCATTATGAGATGATTCAGTCATTATTCTAGATAAATGATTGGCTACGACATTTTCTTTTCCATTTTTATCTTTAATTATAATATCAAATTCTTGTAACAATAAAATCCACCGTATTAATCTTGGCTTAGCATCTTGTTTATTTGATAAATATTTTACGGTAGAATGATCAGTGTACACTATAGTAGTAGAACCAATTAAATAAGATCGAAACTTATCTAATGCAAATACTACTGAAAGAAATTCTTTTTCAGTAGTTGAATAATTTATTTGGGCACTATTTAAGGTTCTACTAGTATAATAGATTGTATACAGTTTTCCTTCTTTTCTCTGTCCTAACACGGCTCCTATAGCATAATCACTTGCATCACACATTAATTCAAATGGTAAAGACCAATCTGAAAGTTGTAAAATAGGTGATGTAATTAAAAGATTAATTATTTTTTTAAAAGCATTTTCACATTTCTGAGTCCATTCAAATTGTGTATCTTTTGTTAAAAGATTCGAAATTGGTTTAGATATTATGCTGAAATTTTTTATAAACCTTCTATAAAAATCTGCATGACCCAAGAATGATCGAACTTCTTTGACCGTTTTTGGTGATGTTAAATTAGCAATAACATCAACTTTGGCTTTATCAACTTCAATTCCTTTTTCAGTTATCACATTACCTAACACAATCCCTGATTTAACCATATAATGACATTTTTCCCAATTTAAAAGAATATTTTTTTCTTCACATCGTTTTAATACTTCTTCTAGGTTTTTAAGACAATTTTCAAATGAGTTTCCAAAAACAGTTATATCATATATAAAAACTTCTACAAATTCTTCAATCATATCACTGAAAATACTTAACATGCATCTTTGAAAAGTAGCCAGAGCATTACATAAACCAAATGGCATTCTTTTAAATGCAAAAGTTCCGAAAGGACATGTGAAAGTAGTTTTTTCTTGATCTTCTAATGATATAGGTATTTGATAATACTCCGAATACCCATCAAAAAAACAGTAATAAGAATTTTCGGCTACTTTTTCTAGAATTTGATCTAAAAATGGTAGTGGGAAATGATCTTTTCTAGTTGCATCATTTAATTTTCTATAATCAATACACATACGCCAACTAGATGGAATCCTAGCTTGTAATAACTCTCCCTTTTCATTTTTTATAACAGTGATGCCTGACTTTTTAGGTACTACTTGTGTTGGACTTACCCATTTACTATCTGAGATTGGATAGATAATTCCAGCGTCTAATAGTTTTAATACTTCATTCTTAACAACTTCCTTCATATGTGGATTTAACCTTCTTTGTGGTTGTTGATATGTTTTAGCATTTTCTTCCAAATGAATTTTATGTGTGCAAATTAAAGGATTTATACCTTTTATATCTATCAAAGTC
>NC_133311.1:9953420-9964930 GCF_012295235.1 Primulina huaijiensis
AAGTTTATTCTTGTTTTATCGAACCTGTAAAAAATAGTAAAAACTTTTAATTACACAACAACTTATATTTTATACAATTTATTATAAAACATATAATATTTAAACATTTAACAAAACAAAAAATATATAATTATATTATAAAACATTTAATTAATGTACAATTTTTATGTTTATCAACATGTCTCAAAAGCATTCATAATATTTACGATTAACTTATGGTTCAAAAAGTAGAACGTCAATACTAAAACCCAAAAATTAACATAGTCCAATTCCACCACAAAGCTAACATGCATTGAAATCACATAATTTCCTATTTCAAATCGTATCACGTATAAAAATTCCAAAGCATATAAATCATATATCCTCATAGAGCTATTAAACATGTGACTTAAACATATAATTCATATAATTATGCAGGTAACATCATATAAATCATATAAAGCATGTAAACTTACAGATTGAGGCTTGACGACAGAGCTTCCCGGCACTGATTGTGGCACAACCCTTTACAGGACCTTTGCTCTGATACCAACTGAAACGTCTGCTATTCATTTTCTTAAAACGTGTTAGAATTTTTTTTCCTCCTTAATCTCCATAATTCAAAATATACATATATATAAATAATTTAAAATATCTTGACACCATTTTTAAAATAAACATTCAACTAACATTTAAAAATCAAAGGAAAATAGTTTGAATAGTAAAGTCGTCAAACGTTTTACCAAACTTATAAACATTATTTGAAAAGTATAGCCCATAACATAACCTCTCAAAACCCACTCATAAATAAATCATCGTAAAAATAATCTTAACATAAATCATAATCATAAACTAGTGCGAAAAACTAGCGTCGGTCCTCGGGTTATGTGCACCTTCAGTCCAGCAAAGTCAACCATCAAGACCTCCATTATCATTAACATCAAACTCACTTGCATCAATCACACCTAGTGAGTCTAAAGACTCAATACACCATAATCTTGATAACAAGTAACACATATACAGATCACATGCAACACTGAAAAATACCTTTACTTAAAATATCATTTTCATGAAGATGCATAAACTTTAAACATAAACAATTTCGTAAACCTTTTCCTGAAGCATAAACTTCAAATAAAAACATTTTCATAATGATGCATCGACTTTACACATAAACATTTCCATAAACTTCTCACGAACATTTTCATAAACCTTTTCATATCCTCATAAACATATTCATATGAACATGCATAACTTAAACCTCAATATTTCCCTTTTTATCATTTCATATCATATATCCTTTCATCATGAGCATATATATTTTTCCTTTTTATTGAATTCAGATCGTTAATTGTGACTTTCCTCATTCTCAAAAAGTGGATGGATCCTTCTACATATAACCACAGTACTGGGCGGCGGGGACATCAAGCACACTGTCTCGTCAACTGAGCCTTGGCCTATCCTCATCGAATAGAAATACGATTGTCGGGCTCCCTCTGGGGCCTTCTCCCATAAATAGGCTCCCTTTGGGGCCTTTTCCCTCACGACATCCCCATTCATATCCTCATATCCTCAATAGTCACAATTACTTCACCTCCTCCAATGTTTCATATTTTCATCACTTTATAAAATCATGCATTTTAATATCATTTCCTTTTAAAAACAAACATGCAACATATCTTTCAACATTATCGTTTTATCATAAAAATTTATAATCGTTTTTTGGGTGAAGAAGTATTTCAAACTTTTATGGTCGGTGAAAACTTGCACTTCTCCCCCTATAAGTAGTGTCTCCAAATCTTCAATGCAAATACTACTGCTGCAAGCTCAAGATCGTGAGTAGGGTAGTTTTTCTAGTAAATTTTCAACTATCTCGATGTATAGGCTATAATTCGGTCATTTTGCGTCAGAACTGCGCCAAAACAAAGTTTAGAAGCGTCGGTATATAGAACATACTCTCCTTGCCCCGATGACATAGATAACACTGCGCTGAAATTAAGCCTTGCTTGAACTTGTCAAAACTGTCTTGGCATTCGGATCCCCATACAAACTATGCATTTTTCTTTGTCAAGGCGGTCATGGGTACCGCAATAGATGAGAATCCCTTAATGAACTTTCGATAATAGCCCGCTAGTCCCAAGAAACTGCGAATCTCGGTAAAACTCTTCGGTATTGGCCACTCTCTCATTGCCTCAACTTTGCTTGGATCAAATTCAACTCCATCGCTAGAAATGATGTGGCCTAAGAACGCCAATCTATCAAGCCAAAACTCGCACTTGATAAATTTTGCATATAACTTTCTATCTTGCAGTACTTGCAGTGCTGTCCTCAAATGTCGACTATGCTCCTCTCTGCTCTTCGAATAGATCAAATTGTCATCGATGAATACTATAATAAACTGATCCAGATACGGCTGAAATAGGCGATTCATGAGATCCTTGAAGATCGCTGGCGCATTGGTAAACCCAAATGATATGACCACAAACTTGTAGTGCCCATATCTAGTTCGAAACTCTGTCTTGTGAACATCAGACTCTTCCACTTTAAACTGATGATATCCAGAACGAAGATCAATCTTCGAAAATATCGATTCTCTTTGCAACTGATCAAACAAGTCTTCAATTCTTGGCAGATGATACTTGTTCTTGATAGTGATTATATTCAACTCTCGATAATCAATACAGAGTCGCATACTGCCATCTTTCTTTTCCACAAATAATATCGGTGCGTCCCACAGATAGTAACTAGGGCGAATAAAACCATTTTCTAACAATTCTTGGATTTGATCTTTTAATTCTTTCATTTCGACGCGTGCTAGACGATAAGGTACTTTAGATATAGGAACAGTACCCTACATCTACTCAATAAAAAATTCCACCTCACGATCGCGTGGAATGCCAGAAACGTCCTCAGGAAAGATGCTAGGAAAGTCTCTGACAATATCGACATCCTCCAACTTCTGACTGATAGGAGCATGTGCTGTAGTGACACATGCTAGAAAATCTTGGCATCCTCGTCCCATAAGTTTCCTCCCACATAGACAAGAGATAATGTGCGGCATTTGCTTGTTCCTCGCCGTCTCAAAGACAAAAGATTTCCCATTAGGCGGTCGAATAGACACTGATCTCTGACGAAAATCAATTGAAGCTCCATTCGCTGATAATCAATCCATACCGAGTATGATGTCAAATTCAGGCATAGGGAGTACAATAAGATCTGCCCGAGCCATATCTTTAAATAAACGAAGCTCCATATTATTCACAATTCTAGACGTGATCATTTGGTCACCGGAAAGAATAGAAACCTTGAATCCCAATCCCTTATCCTCAGGGTTAATATTCAGTCGCTTAACGAAAGTCTCGGATATGAAAGAGTGTGTAACTCCCGAATCTAACAGTGCATAGGTCGCTACACCTAGAATGAATATCCTCCCTGCGGCGAAAATGTTTTAGATTGTTCTTGTTGAAGCTTAAGGATTTGTACCATTAATTTCCCAAAATTTCATGAAGAAGATTGATTGGATCCTACTGTTGCTAGGAAAATTCATAATTTCCCCCTTAATATTTTTGATTAATTGCCATTGACCCTTCAATTCTTTGAAATTTGCATTTTAATCCCTAGAAATTTTCGAATATTGCAAATTGACCCTTTACATTTTTGGATTTTTCAATTTTGTCCCCAAATTTTTGAAAATTACATTTTTGGTCCTTAGGTTTTAGGTAATTACAATTAGGTCCCTGAACTTTTCGAAAATTCCAATTTAGTCCTTAAACTTTCAGAAATTACAATTTATCCCCTAGATTTCGGTTAATTGCATTTCGGTCCTCATATTTTCGAAATTTTGCATTTCAGTCCTTAAATTTTCATAAATTTGCATTTTTGTCCCAACAATTTCAGGAATTGTACATTAGTTCCTCAAAATTTCGAAACTTGCTATTATTCCCTTTATTTTGATTTTTTTTCAATTTTTTGCCATAAAAATTTTATTTGGAATTATTACATCCTTCACTTTAATTAAGGCACAAAAATCATGTCCATTTTCTATGGTTTCTAAAATCATTTCTTAATTCTATCTAAGGTAGAGCATAAAACATAATTCCACTAGGTTATCCTTTATCCCAAATCAATTCTAATAACCAATTTAACATTTCATGCAATAAAATCAATATAAAAACGTTAAATAACCAGGTTACCAATGATATGGGTCGTGTCTGCCTCCTCTTCAGCCTCCTCGGCATGCATAACATAAGCTCGCCCCACAGTAGGAGCTCTTTTCTTTGGGAAATCAGCAGCCTTGTGCCCTTCTTCCTTGCATATGAAGCACTTAGTAGTTCCCCACACGCACTGTCCATAATGTATGCGATTGCACTTCTTGCATGGTGGTCCCTCTGCAGGTTTCGGTGCTCCAGGTGGTGGTGGCCTTGGTGGTCCTGGCTTCATGAATTGACCTTGGGGCCTTGGTAGCCCTTGAGGTCTAGGATGTCCCGTGTACGGCTTCTTATTTGGCTGCAAATTATTTTTGTGTTGCTATCTCTTGCGCTGCATCTCAAAATCGATGTCTTTCAAAGATTGCTCAGATTGAAATGCATAAGTGGTAGCAGTAGCATAATCCAAGGGACGCATCATCATCACGTTATGTCGTATGGTAGGTCGTAAACCATCAATGAACTGTCTAAACCTCTCCGCAGAATCCCTCACAATAAGGGGTACAAAGTGGCAACCCCTATAAAATCTCCTCACAAATTCAGCAACAGAAGCGTCTCCCTGACAGAGAGTCATTAATTCCCTCTTCAGTCGCCCTCGCACATCCGCAGTAAAATACTTCTCATAGAAGATCTCCTTGAATCGAGCCCATGTAAGTGTAGCTAGAATAATACCATGTTCGGCTCCTTCCCACCATAAAGAAGCATCATCCCTAAACATGTAAGTAGCACACCTCACACGATCTGCATCCCCCATATTTAAGTAGCAAAAATGCACCTCAAGTGCTCGAATCCATGCTTCCGCAGCAAACGGGTTTGTGGTGCCAGAAAATTCCTTCGGCCCTAGCCTCTCGAACTGATCATAAACATCATGCTGTGGCTTAGGTGCTTGCTGTAAGTGCTGCTCAAAGAAACGAGCCATACCCTCAAATGCACGAGTAGCAGCATCTCCATTAGGAGGCAGGAGTGCATTAACATTACGATCCTCGGTAGCCTCTGTCTGTCTATCAATAGGTGCACGCCTAGGAGACATTATATCTAAACGTTTTTCAAATTCTAATGTAACCAACATGCATTTAAATCTAAGTTTTCTAGTCATGCAACATATCCTAATCCATTTTAGCAATTTTAAGCATATAAATCATATATTCTCATAAAGCTATTAAAGATGTGATAGAATCATATACTTCATGTAATCATGCAGGTAACATCATAAAAATCATAAAAAGCATATACACTTACAAATTTGAGGCTTGACGACTGAGCTTCCCGGCACTGATGGTAGCACAACCCTTTATAGGAACATTGCTCTGATACCAACTGAAACGTTCACCACTCGTTTTCTTAAAAAGTACTAATTTTTTTTACTTTAATCTTGATAATTCGAAATATATATATATACACACACACACACACACACACACACTTTTTAAAATACCTTGACACCATTTTTAAAATAAAACAACCAACTAACATTTAAAAATTCAAAGGAAAATTGTTTAAATCATAAAATCATCAATCGTATGCATATCCTAACTTAGCAAAATTGCTAAAACTAACAACCTCTCAAAAACCACTTAAAACATAATCAATGTCGTAAAAATATCTTTAAAATAACTTAAAATCATAAATCATAACTAGGTCGGAAAACTAGCACTGGTTCTCAGGTTATGTGTACATCCAGTCCAGCAAAGTCAACCATCAAGACCTCCATTATCAATATTATCAAACTCACATGCATCAATTACACTTAGTGAGTCTAAAGACTCAACACACCATAATCTTGATAACAAGTAATACATATACAGAACACATGCAACTGTGAAAATACTTGTACTTAAAATATCATTTTCATAATGATGCATAAACTTTAACATAAACATTTTCATATCATCGTAAACATATTAATATTCCTCGTATTAATATTAATATTCATATTCATATTCATATTCGTTGAATTTAGATCGTTGATTGTGACTTCGTATTCGTATTCGTATTGGGCGATGGATCCATATATATGTAACAACAGTACTAGGCGGCGGGGACATCAGCGACACTGTCACCCGTCAACTGAGCCTTAGCCTACGTATTAACATATCATCATATTCGTATTAGTCACAATCCCTTTACATCCTTCAACATTTCGTATTTCCATCACTTTATAAAAGCATGCATATACATATCGTTTTTCTTTTAAACCAAGTATGCAACATATCTTTTAAATGTCCATATTAAATCCATAAACATTTAAAATAAACATATTAGCATATAAAACAACATTCAGAGCACTACCATGATGTTTACTAATTTTTTGGTGTAAAATTACCGTTTTATCCGTAGACGTAAAATTTCACGTTTTTTACTTTTACTTAATTTCATGACTCTAAAATATCCCAAATAATTATTTAATCTTAAATTAAATTTATCACGATTTTATTTAGCTTAAATTCTAGGCTTTTCAATTATTCATTTTTAATGCGTTTTAATCACGATTTAATTCCAACATTAATATAAAATTCTCAAATTAAAAACTTAGACTTTTTTATATTATTTTAGCCCTCGTGAACCATGACTCGACCCCCGTGAGCCATGTTTCGAATTTAAAACCAATAAGAAAACCCTAACCGAACCAAGCACTAACCCCACGAGCCAACTTGATTTTTCATCGAGCCATGCCCGAGCCGGCTTGAGCCAACATCGAACCAGCCCTCCCCTGGAGCCTCGTGAACCCATAGCACCCCTAGAACCTAACCCTAAGCTCGAACCAAAGCCTCACAACAGCACAAGCTCTCAGACGAGAAACCCACAAAGCAAGGACTCTTCGAACTCGCCCCTAGAACTCTATCCACTGGACTAGCCCCTAAACCAGACCCTTGTGCTTGCTCTTAGGACCTAGTGACTCGATCTAGCCCAGCCTAAAGCCCCCTGGCCGAGCCCTCTTGTACCTACGTGGTTGCACACCATGCGCGACTTCCCTCTTTGGCTCTCGGGTGGAGTCCTAGCAAGCTAGGACTCCTCCCCAACCGAGATTCTCGAGTCCTAGCTGTTGGATCTCGGTTCTCTCGTGCTCAAAACGCAGCAGAAGTAAAATTTTTTTTTTTATTTTGACAATAAAAATATTTGTTTGAGCACTCGTATGGTTTAAAATAAATTAATATTCATAGAGTGTTAGAATTTTATACCTTTGGTGAAATAATTCACTTGGCTCCAACTACTCCGATATTAACGGACGTAGCTCTTGTTGTAAATCTCTACGAACTTTCATCGATCTCCGAATCAGGTCCACGACCGGATTAATTGTTCTTCTTCTAATTTGCACTAGAAAATTAGAAGACATTTTGCGTAGAGATAGAACACGAAAAATCGACTCAAGTCGAATTTTTTTCTTGTAACAAGAAAAATAAAATCGAGAGCACCCTTTTTGGAATTGGGGAGAGCCGAAACATTGTTCTTCTATTTAAGATTGCCGAATGCATGCTTTTTAAATAAGGATAAGAAATCCTTATTTTAATAATAATTATTCATTAATTTAATTAATCCAAGTAATTGTGTTAATGAAATATTCTTATTTCATGCCAAATCTTCGGTCCCCTTTATATCAATGCTTCGGTCATGCCTTACAAAATTTTCAAGAAAATTTCGAAAGATTCTTGTGCAAAATAAGAATAATAAAATCCTTAATTATTTTCTAATCCAACCTTTACTTAATTAATTAGATTAATTAAGTAATTATGGATTCTAATTGCATGCCATATACATTAGCCAATCTCGAATCTTTAATGCACATATTTTGAGAATATCATGCATTAATATTATTTTGCTTTGTGTGCAAGGTGTTAAATTATGGTATAATGAATATCTCTATATTACATAAATCAATACCATATTTTATAAAAATTTAATGGGCTATATTTTAACTCAATTAAAATATAATTAATTATTAAAGCTCATTTGAACTTAAATAAATTTGCATGATGGGCTTATACTCTTACAAGCCCATGATTCATGCTCTCATTACATTAATCTCATCATAATCTCGATCGACGATCCAACATCATCGATGTGACAATTTCAACTTATTGTTATTATGATGCACACTTTAATTTCGAGATCACCAAAATCTAAATAAGGCAGATGTACTTATTTTGACTGTCTTTAGCTGTCATGTTCTCAAAATTTCTATAAGCTTTTATAAACATTTTTTATAAGCTTATCGATTGATCATATCAAACTTATTTCTTATAAATTCAACTCATTGAATTTATTATTTCAATGTTTTCTATAAATTCAACTCCTTGAATTTATTATCTCAATGCTTTCTATAAATTCAACTCCTTGAATTTATTATCTCAACGGGAACAACTAAACCAGCACTTGTGTGACCCTCAATTGTTCAGGGATACAGCTAGCCGTGAGTTCACAACTCTTTGTGATTCAGGACATAATCCTTTATTCGGGCTTACCCTAATTTGCCCCATTCTATGTATCAACCATTGATCATGAGAATGTCAGAAATCATATTTCTGATTAAACCCATTGAATCATGGTAAGAGCGTCTAGTAGCATCGCCCCATTATTCCCTAGGTATCACTGATAGTACCTGCAAGAACCAGTCGATTATGATTAACGTACAGTACGCTCTCTTCAACTCATATATCCCGATCGAATCTGCAACCATAGGTTCATCGAGGATTGCATATTAATTAGATAACTATGTGACACATATAATAGTGGCATCGCGTGTACTATTGGAGAACTCCTTCTCCAACGTACATCTCATACTTTGACCAGAGCTTCTACGCACTATTATTACATCAGATCACATAGGATATCCACACCAATAGGTGAGCGGTGAATCCCCAACTACAATGCACTGGCTCCTATATGTGTCGCGACTGTACCTAACCTCGCCACCTAATAACTCTCCTGGAGCCAGTAAACGAGTCAAAGCACAGACCTAGCATATAAAGCCTCAGTGTTGTCCCAGGTCGTAAGGACTAATGGTGTACAATCATAACCACGGGCTAATCCTCTCGATGAATGATAACCACTTGGAAAGTCCGAGAGAGGGTTGTTCGGTATAATCATCTTATGACTACTCATCTGCATGTTGGACATCTCTATGCCCTTACCAAGAAACGCAGTACACAACATCACAAATGCTAGTCTCGAGCTTAAGCGACCTTTATCCCTGTTTTAGGCAGCTGAATCGACTAGGAACCAATTTAGAATATTCAGTGTTTACAAATTAGTTTCAACATCGAATTACGATTCATTTGTATTAAAGCATAATCAAGGACTTTATCTATGCTGATTGCATGGGTATACAGATAAAGTAATCTGAAACCATGAAAAGTTAAATTATATTAAAATAAAGATTGTTTATTTCACTTGAGTCAATAAATTCCCTAGCCAATCGTTAGCTTGCAGGGCATCTACTCTAACAATCTCCCACTTGCCCTAGAGCCAACTACCCATAAACTTTAATTCCATTGCTTCGCGATGCTTCTCAAACAATGGTCCTGGCAAGGGTTATGTAAGTGGGTCAGCAACATTATCTGCAGAGGGGACTCTTTCGACTGATATGTCTCCTCTTCCCACAATCTCCCGTATAATGTGGAACTTCCTCAGTACACGTTTGGATAGCTGATGAGACCTTGGTTCCTTTGCTTGCGCAACGGCACCAGTGTTATCACAGTACACCGGGATTGGATCAACTCCATTAGGAATAACGTCCAACTCTTGGACAAAATTCTTCATTCAAATTGCCTCTTTGGCTGCATTAGATGCAACAATGTATTCAGCTTCAGTGGTGGAATCCGCAACGGTGTCTTGCTCGGAACTTTTCCAAGAGACACCCGCACCATTTAGCATGAATACAAAACAGAGGTCAATTTCAAATCATCTACATCACATTGGAAGCTAGAATCAGTGTAGCCTTCCAATTTCAATTCTCCAACCCCATAGACCATGAACAAGTTCTTAGTCCTTCTTAAGTACTTAAAAATATCTTTCACGGCCTTCCAATACATTGGACCAGGGTTTGCCTGATATATGATTGTAACATTCAGAGCGTAAGCAACATCAGGACGTGTCTATATCATACCATACATGATACTACCAATTGCTGACGCATATGGAATACGTGTCATCATCTTTATCTCTTCATCTGTTTTGGGACATATAGCTTTAGATAGAGTAACACCATGACATATTGGTAAGTATCATCTTTTGGACTTTTCCATAGAGAATCTCTTCAGAATGGTATCGATATAAGTGGCTTGAGTGAGCCCTAGCATCCTCTTTGATCTATCTCTATAGATTTGTATTCCCAATACATAGGATGCTGATGAAACTTAAAATTAATAATTTATTATATGTTAAAATCTATATTTTAAAATATAAGTTTCATTAAAATTATAAAATTATGTTATTTTAGTATTGTCTGTTTATATTTAAATGTCTTACTAAATATGTTTTATTTTCAGGTTTTCTACGTGTTGGTAAAATAATGATAACTCAAGCTAGAAAATTCAAATGGAGGTGATTCAAATATTTTTGAAATCCTTGAGAAATTATCTACAACTTTGCAGAAGACATGATTGCCTAAAAATTTGGTTAAGATGATCAAATTTTGAAAATTTCAAAAAGAGGACAAATTTACTTTCACCATGACCAGCATATAGTAAAAAAATCATAACTATTTCAATATTTAACCAAATGAGGTGAACCAAGTGGCAAAATTCATCTACAGACAATTCCTCACATGTTTGTTGTTTTGAGCTGAGTCAAATTCGGTGTTTAAAGTCGTGGAACAAAGCATTGAAAGAAGGGGCATGGAATTGAAGTTGGAGGAGACAGAGACTACTATTACAACTACATTGCATTAATAGAATTTTTGACCCTTTCTCTCATTTGGCCTATAAATAGAGGCCTTGTGCTAGCTTGATAATTAGTCTATCTCATTGTAAAATATAGTGTGAGTGTGTATAAAAGTTCTAAGTTCCAATATATTTTCCATTTTCCAATTTATGAGTGATGTTTTTAGTGTTGATCAAAAGTAAGTTCATGGAAAGCTAAATCTATTATGTCAAGGTGAAGAGGATGAATTCTTGGTGAAGTAAGATTGTTTATATTTTGTATATTCTTTCTTTATTTCTTTTCATTTTGCTAATTTCTTTTTATTGTAGGTATAAAAATGAATTATTTGTTGTTATCAATTTACATCAAATGCTTGATACCATTTAAGTGGTTATCTTGATTTGTTGTTTAATTTTGATACAATAAATATTTCATCAATTATTATTGTTATATTATACATATATATAT
>NC_133311.1:9965041-9990650 GCF_012295235.1 Primulina huaijiensis
AATGATTTAATTTAACATTTATTTTATGCAGTTATATATTTATATAGTTATATATATAATCATAGGTATCATATATAAAATATCGGTGAATTCGATATTTTCTATAGTGGGAACTATATTATATTAGGTGTGTGTTTAAATATTTTTTTTTTTGGAACCATTATTTATGGTGGTTTCTTTTGTATTACTTTTAGTTAAACAATATTGCATAAACCAAGAATAAATCCTCGAGCCTTGACAAAATTTATAATTTGTAAACTTCGTTCTTGCATTTAGTAATCTATAAATTAATAAATTTAAACTTAAAATAACCTCTCTGTGGATCGATCTCGTACTTACGAAATATATTACTTGCAGACAACCTACACTTGGGTGAATTATAATTTAAGTAGTAGCAGATTCTTCACCCATGTCTTTCATAAAGAATTTACTTGCTAACAATACTTTAGTTAATTGCAATAATCTTACATCATTCTCAATGAGCAGGACAAATCTGAGGTTCCAACTCCTTGACACCTGCTTGAGACCATATGTTGATCTCTGACACAAGGCTCATCATGGCCTTGTTCATGAAGAAGCTTGTATCTTGTAGGAAGGTCTGATAACCCTATCAGACCTTCTAGGAGCTTGTACTTCAACTATTGGTTGTTGGGGGATTAGGTTCAACTACTATAGTTGAGGGAGTATCTTGAATTTCTTCAAGTTTATCATCTTGCCTTTTCTATCTAATAGAAATTTCTTTTCCAAAAAGGTGGCATTTCTTGAAACAAATACTTTTGCTTCATTGGGATGATAGAAATAATATCCAACAGAATTCTTTGGATATCCTACAAAGTAGCAAAAAGTGGATCTACTATCCAATTTGTCTCCCACTGTCTACTTCACTTAAGCAGGATATCCCCATATTCTCATGTAAGAATATTTGAGATTTTTCCCATCAATATGTCATATAGTATTTTATCCACTGCTTTAGTATGGACATTATTCAACAACATTGCCGCAGTTTCAAGCGCAAAGCCCCAAAACGATGTAGGCAATTCAGTGAATCCCATCATGGATCGAACCATGTCCAACAAGATTCGATTACGACGTTCAGAAACACTATTCAATTGTGGTGTTTCTGGTGGAGTCCACTGTGAGAGAATCTCATTCTCTTTTAGATAACCCAAAAATTCAACACTTAAGTATTCTACACCTCGATTAGATTGAAGTGCCTTAATACTTCTTTCTAGCTGGTTTTCTACTTCAGATCTGAATTCTTTGAACTTTTCAAATGCTTCAGATTTGTGTTTCATCAAATAAACATACCAATAACTCGAATGGTCATCAGTAAAGGTAATGAAGTAGGATTGCCAATATTTTGTGCTAACACTTAGCGGGCCACAAACTTCTGTGTGGATCAAATCCGGTAAACCATGCGCACGTTCCAGTTTCCATTGAATGGAGTTTTGTTCATTTTTCCTTAAAGACAGAATTTACAAGTAGTTAGAAAATTTATGTCTGACAAGTCAAACATGCCTTTTCCCACCAGCTTGTGCATCATTCTTTGGGAAATATGTCCTAGTCTACCATGCCATATTTGTGCGAGATTTGGATCATCTAACTTTCTTTCGTTTGTTGTTGGAATCATGTTTACTTGGACATTCACTTATCATTTTTAGAACATTTCTGACGTCTATAATTTCTTATATCCAGACTTCTTGCAGTGAAATAAATATGTTCTGACTTATCGAGCTTTGTAGGCCCTTTAAGTGTCCTTTAGAGTTTGCTTCTTATTGGTTTTGTTTTTTCTTGTGAGGGACAGAACATTTTTTCCCTTACTTTGTGGGCTAGTTTTAGTCTGACGAGAGGCCCATTAGGAAAAACAACAATTTTCTCTTTTATGGTGATCTCATAATTTATAAGCGTATTGACTAGCTCTTCAAGACTATCATCTATCTTATTCAAATTGAAGTTCACCATAACCCCGTCAAATGAGGAAAAGAAAGACAACAAATTGATGTCATCATTTAACTCGTTAGGAATCACATATTCCAGGCCCACCACATTCTCAATAAGCCCAGTCATACGTACACCACACTCATGGGCCAAAGCCCCATCTTGCATACGTGTAGTCATGATCTCCTTGAAAGTGGTGTGCATCATTGTATGAGTTTCATGCACCATGCAACTCTTGCAAGTCCATTCGAATGTCAGCAGCATTCAACATTTCCTCAAACTGTCCCTACATTTCATTTGACATAAAAGCGAGCATGTTACACCTTAGCTTGCATACTATGGTCCTACCATCTTGCATGCTTTGTCAGTTCAACAGGACTGACATTAGTGTGTAAGCATTTTCTCCGAATTCAAAACAATTTCTCAACCAGTCTTGAAAGTTTGGTTCAGTTAGCTTGTTATGCAACTCTTGCAAGTGCATTCGAATGTCAGCAGCATTCAACATTTCCTCAAACTGTCCCTACATTTCATTTGACATAAAAGCGAGCATGTTACACCTTAGCTTGCATACTATGGTCCTACCATCTTGCATGCTTTGTCAGTTCAACAGGACTGACATTAGTGTGTAAGCATTTTCTCCGAATTCAGAACAATTTCTCAACCAATCTTGAAAATTTGGTTCAGTTAGCTTGTTAATAACAAAAATGTATTACGTGACGAAATCGAAAATATACTGATATGGAAACAGAATAATTGTTGTTGATTATTTTAAAATAATTTTAAGATATAAAAATGGATTTTTATTTTATAAATTCCCTCCCACTATTTTGACATTTCCACCATCCTCTGATAAAAAAAGGGAAATCGTATTTCCTTAGCGGGCACGTAGAGTCCAAATAGCCAATTATAATCCCGAATAATATCAGCCAATTTTAATTTCTAAAAGGTAGAATCCAATTGCATCCATATGCAACCTCCGCGTGTTTTACCTCATGTTTAATAAGGACCCAATAATATGACGCCGTTTATTTTCGCGTGTCAAACCGACCCATCAATATTGAATTGTAGTGGACGGCCGCCATGAGTTCCCCCAATAATATGAGCCAGACACTGTCCGCGGGTAGCGATCAACATGCAACCACTGTTGATGGAAGGCAAGGAAAAATTAATCTCTTTTAATTTTTATTTTTACGGTTTGATATAAATTTTGAATCATATTCAAATTAAGGGATTTTAATTTTAAAATTGTCTCATCATTTTAATTTAAAATCCCGTGCCACGAGTTTGTATGTTTGTCGGATTCATGCAACTATATTATCTAATAATATACATACATGCATACTACTATATATCGCATATATATCATAATATGACATTCAACAATAAATAAGGATGATCGATCGCCAACACTATTAGATCCATGTGGGCCTTACATGGATCCAGGTCCAAAACCTAGGTGAATGTCGGGATGCAAATGCAACTATTACAAGAGCTTCAAATATTTTACATGTCTTCATCTTGTTCATCGGGCCCACCATCTTCCAGTCTTGATCTCTCACTATTTCTAATAATTATATTTAAATAGCCATGGCATATAAGGGATACATCTCATGATGGTGGGAATGGGCCATAAACCAGTCCCACTTTAATAATATCAAATATTAACAAAATGAATAAAAACATTAAAATATCTTAACATACACCTAACACATTGGTCAAGGCTCTCGATCATCCTTCATGCATTTAATATCAAATATTAACGTCAATTTAATTAAAAAAATTTAATTAACTGATAAATCATATATCTAATAATTTTATCACTAACCACCACAATTATTAAAACATTTAATAAATTAAATAAACACCTTTATTTAATTTTCAATTAAACCAATAATATCTGATTTCTCGTAAAACTCATTTTTACCATAAATAATTAAAATCATATTCTAATTATTTATTTTACAAGAAAATTATTAATTTCAAAAATTAATTTTCAAATAGAAAAATTGAACCAATTTTCAAAAATATCAATTTTACCCAAAAATTTGAAAAATAAGAAAATAGCACCCTAGGCCCAAACAATTCAAGCCCATCATCCAGCACTGAAACGTCAGCCTTTTTTATTGCTTAAGAAGTACTAGGAATTTTTTTTTTTAAAACACTCGATTTTTCCGGCCATGTACCTTTCCCACATGAAAATATTTGTATAAAATATTTTACTTTTTTAAAATTAAACGTAATCCATCTAGCATTTTGAAAATCAAGTGCAATAGTCATAAAATGAAATCGTCAACTGTTTTACCAAACCTAAAAAACACTAAGTTTGAAAAGTATAGCCCATACTAAACCTCTCAAAAATCTCTCAAAAGCATAAATAAATAGTCTTAAAATCTTTAATCATAAATCATGATTCATAAATCGTAAGTGCGGAAATAAGTAGAAGCGCTGGTCTTCGGGTTGTGTGCGCCATCAATCCATCCAATCACCCATCAAGACCTCCCTCAACCTCACCTGCATCCATCACACCTAGTGAGTCTAAAGACTCAACACACCATAATCTTTATAACAAATAATACGTATAAAATCACATGCAACAGTGAAAAATACTTGTACTTAAAATATCTTTTTTCATGAAGATGCATAAACTTTAACATGAACATTTTCGTAAACATTTTCATGATGCATAACTTAAACCTTAGCCTTTTTCCTTTTTCCTCAAAACATATCATAAAACCTTTTATCATGATCATAAACCATTTTCGTTTTTTCCATTTTCTTTTCCTTTGTTGAATTCAGATGGTTAATTGTGACTTTCCTCAACATAACATGAACATGAAAAATCGATGGATCCATCTACATGAAACCGCAGTACTGGGCTGCGGGGGACACCAGCGACACTCTCACCGGTCAACTGGGCCCTGTCCTATTCTCTTTCGAATAGAAATACGATCGTCGAGGTTCTCTCTGGGGCTTTTTTCCATAAATGGGCTCCCTCTGGGGCCTTTTCCTCTCACAATATCCCCATTCTTACCGTTACCACATATTCGAAATGATGAAAATACGATCGCCAGGCTCCCACTGGGACCGTCACCCTCACGACACCTCCAACATTATCGAATTAGTCACAATTACTTCACTTCGTTCAACATTTACATTCTCATCACTTTATAAAATCATGCATAATATAACAATTTTTTTTTGAAACCAAGCATGCAACTTGTCTTTTAAATGTCTTCTTTAATTTATAAAAATCCCATAGACATTTAAAAATCATAATTTGATCATGAACATTTCATAAATATTTAAAAATAATCATAATATCATAAAAACAGCATTTAGAGCACTGTCATGACGTTTACTAATTTTTGGTGTAGAAGGACCGTTTTACCCCTGGACTTGACATTTTACGTTTTGACTTTTTCTTTGATTTCTTGACTCTAACATGTCCCAAATAATTATTTAAGCCTAAATTAATTTTTCCATAATTTTATTTAGCTTAAATATTAGACTTTTTCATGTATCTTTAATTAATTGTTTTGACGGTGTTTTAATCCCGAAAAATCCCAAACTTTAATATAAATATTCTAAATTCAAAATTTAGTCTTTTTATATTATTTTATCCCTTACGAACCACGACTCGACCCCCGTGAGCCGTTTCTTAATTTTTTCATTAGTTAAAACTCTAAATTGACACCAAAACTTCGACCTTGAGCCAACTTTCGATTTTCACGAGTTACTCCCAAGCCATGTTGATCCAAGACTTGACCCACATCCTAAAGTACCCTGCTGGACCCTAAGTTCACCAAGGACCCTTCCCAAAACCCAAAAACGTGAACCCCCTAATGAACCCTATGTTGGCCGAGAGTTTGGTTTGCATGCACTCTACGTGTGTGGACTTGTGAACCTAGCCGACGCTCCAGACCCTGAACCACCCTCTACAACACCTACCTACGACCCTAAGGACTTGCCCTAGCCCAGCCCCTGAGCCCTGGACCGAGCCCTTCCAACCCTGCAATCCGTGCGAAGCCTGCACCAATATGTGCAACTTCTCGGGTAGGAGTCCTTGATTGCAAGGACTCCTCCCAGCCCTTCTAATCCGAGTCCTAGCTTGGCTAGGACTCTCCCCTTGACACAACCAGACCCTCGGCCAGCCCTGAACCCAAGCCCAAACTAGCCCTCTCCTTAGAGCATGAAAGCCGAACCCGCCCAAGACTCATGACAGAAAAAAAACGAATTCTGTGCATAACTTGTGGTGCAGCGAATTGTGTAAGTTTGGGACCTTTTAAAATCGTGCAACAACGTCTCTTGATCATAACCTAACATCATGGCAGCCTCTTTCAACATAAAACATGAATTTAAACCATAGAATCATGAGTTCCCCTCTTGTGCATGCCATAAATCCGGAAATACAGAAAATATGTTCATGATCTTCAAGCAAACCATATTTAAAACAATATTATGATGTGATGGATGAGAACAGGAGATGTATGGCGTGCCTTTGCATTTTATACGCACGAAACAACGTTGGCGACGAAGAACGGAGTGAAACCTTGGCTAGATTTTCCTTAATTCCTTCGAAAATCCCTTCAATATGTTGTGTGTGTAGTGCCGTGTGTGTTGTGTGTCTTGAGAGAGAGTTTTCTGAATTTTGAAAGGTGTGGTCTTGTGTGGCCATGACTTGTATAGGGTTTTGGGTGGAGATTTGTATATTATATAGTAAATAAAGTTATTAACTCAAGCTTAGGACTATTAAGCCAAGTTTAGGTCCATTAGTGCTTGTTTAGGATTTAAATAAAATATAATCATAGCTTTGATTAAATAAATTTGTGAATTAAATAGCCGGGTTGCCAAAAAGTTCGCATTTTTGTTGAAAAACCAACACTTATAAAATTTACGTCCCGGCGTATAAAATTACCTGAAAACCCCTATTTTTCCAAAAATATGAATATCCAACAACCATATTTTAAATAATTAAAAATAATTATTTAATAAAAACATTTTACATTTTTCAGCCCTCGGTCCCCGTTCCTTGATCGTCACTTGAATATTCCTTACAAATACAATTTTATGCATGATGATAATAAAATCATATTTAACATGTAAACATGTATGTCACATCATTAAATAGCAATTAAAATCAGTTAATTACTCATTTTTTATATTTCCTAGATTTGCATGCAGTTGGATTACGTCGCCTTAATTTTGGACCTTACAATTCCTCCCCCCTTAAATAAAATTTCGTCTCGAAATTAGAACTTACCGAGTAGATCAGGATAGCGACTCTTCAAGTCTCTCTCGGTTCCCCAAGTAGCTTCCTCTTCCGAGTGATTCAGCCACTTGACCTTGACCATTGGAATGACTTTGTTTCGCAATCTTTTTTCTTGCCTTGCTAAGATCTGAACGGGTCTTTCTTCATATGTCATATTTAGAGTTAATTGAAAAGGTTCATAATTAAGCACATGTGACGGATTCGACATGTACTTCCGCAACATTGAAATGTGGAACACATTGTGAACTTCTGCAAGCGCTGGTGGCAATGCCACTCTATAAGCTAGTGTACCAATCCTCTCCAAAATCTCAAACGGACCAATAAATCTTGGGCTTAGCTTCCCCTTTTTGCCGAAGCGCATACACCCTTAATGGGTGCTATTTTCACAAATACATGATCTCCCACTGCAAACTCTAAGTCCCTCCGTTGTTTCTCTGCATAACTCTTTTGTCGGCTTTGTGCCGTCTTCATTCTATTACAGATTTTGACTATAAGCTCGGTAGTCTCTTCCATCACGTCCGGACCAATTTCTCTTCTTTTGTAATGCCCGAATTTTGAAAAAAATAAAATTGTGGCAGTAGTTGTGATGGTTTATGGCTTTACGTTATGGTATGAATGGTAATGAATGTTATAGAATGGAATAGATAATGGATGGGTAGAATCAAAGGTCGAATTTGAGCTAAATAGGTAATGGAAGTGCAGAAACGGTATGAAAAATGTGGCAGTAGTTGTGGTTTTTAGCATAATGTTTTGTATATTGATCCAATTGATGTTAGGCCACTTTTATTAGAAAGATAAGACATAAGGCTATAACTTTCTTATTTTGAGTTTTGGTCAAATCATTTGGAAAGACTAGCCAAAAGCGCCCCGAAGTATGTCGTGCGTATCGTCGTTCCTACAATAACACATGTTGGGAGATTGAGCATAAATATTTACTCAGACCTCCAAATGACATGAAACTAATTGGAGATGCAAGCCAAGACATAGGGCTACAACTTTTATGTTGACCACTTTTGCAAATTAGGACGTTAAAAATTCGTTTTTGGCAGAATTCCGCGCGCCATCGCGAAGGATCCAGCGCCCGTTGCTGAAATTTTGGTGTTTGGGCAGCAAGGGGCGCACGGCTGCGCCAAAACACGCGCCATGGCGCCCAGCACTTGTACAAAAAAATGTGTTTTGGTGTTGGGAAGGCATAAAAATCGAATGGTATCATAATTTTCCTCATTTTTCTTCTTTCTCTTCCAACGAAACCCTCCTTCCTTCCATTTTCTACATTTCTTCTTCAATCTATGGGAGAATTGTTCAAGGAAATTATGAAATGAAGTTAGATTTGTGATCCTCTCTTCAAGATCTTCAAGATGGTGTAAGTATGTTATATTTTATTCAAGTTTGGAAATGGGTTAAAGTTTAGAATTGATATTTGAGTTGATATTTTAGTTGATATTTGAGATATTGAGATGTTGGAGATGTTGAAATTGTGTTGGTTTGAAGTTTAAAATGGAATTGAAGCCAATGACAAAGTAAAAGAGTTAACTCTTTAGCACGCATGTCATGTGTTTGATAAAATGATTCAATATATGTTTTTATGGCATATTGCGGTTAAGAAATTTACGGATCTTGATTCGAAGCATTATTCAAGTAACTATGAATTTTGTACAGAAATTGCTCTGTTTTGATAAATGATCCGAGTTCTTGAGTTATAGTAGACTTCGAAGGTTCAAGACTTCTCACCTACACATTTCGATCTTTTTTTGATAATATTTGAAAGGTATGTTACGGTCGGTAACATACGAGGTAAAAGTATCATTTTTTTTTAAATTTAAAATTCTATGGCTCGATGAATTACTTGTGATTTGATGATGATTGTGGCCTTGAGATGAGTTTATTATAATATCGAAATGATGATATTGATTTGCATCATTACATTGCATATTGAGCCACTTGTTGATTCAGATTTGATATGGCGGAGGTCGCCTTGATTTATTGATTTGTTGGACGTATGGGGCTATAGTTGAGTTGGCATAGTGTATGCGGAGGTCGCTTCTATGGCCTGAACACTCTCTATAGGCGCACCATAGTCCTGGGATTGTAGAACACAGCACCCCACCTCGAGCGGATGAGTCGGTGGATGTTGCTGGGGGATTCTCTTTCCTTGGGTACCCTATGACCAGATGATTCACTTGATCTTGAGATTTATTGATAGCCCACAGCTTCTGATCATGCATTGCATTATATTGCATCTTTATGAATTTAATATGAAATATTTGTCACTTTAATTCTCATATGTTATTGATTGTATCATACTGGGTTTATACTCACCGGCATGTCCGGTACCTCTTGTTTTCATGTGCTTGACGGTAGGTGAGGCGAGGCTTGGGATGCCAGAGTCCAGCTCAAGGCGAGGAGATACGAGTTAGAGTGGGATTCTCGGGTCTTAGGAGCTATTTTATGATGTTGGGATTTCTTTATTTTGGCATGTTGAAAATTATATTTCAAACATTTGAGACAATTAAATTATTTTGACGATGTTTATGTGGATTTGTGAACCACAAATTATGTATTTTACTCGATCATTTGGTTTGTTACAATTATAATTATTAGTATTAGATATCGGACCCGGGGCACCACATTAGGTGGTATAAGAGCGTAAGATATTTGGGAACAAGGTAGATCGAGTCAGTTAGAATTGATTGATCATGTGATATATTTGTTAGCATTTTCATTGTGCTATGATGTGAAATACATGATTTAAATTGAGATATTATATTGTTGAGTTTTATTCGAGATTTTTGAGATTGTTGAGTTTTAAGAGCCAGAGATGATTGATACAAGATTGAGATGATTATGATATTGTGATTTTATCTGTGTTTGATCTATTGTATATCAGACATGGCTACTCGAGGTAGAGGTCGTGGTAGACATAGACAGAACGTACCAGTGGCACAAGATCTGGGCAGTGCTACTCATACTCAGATGGATATTACTCCAACTCCGATGGAGATACTGTTAGCTAGATTTCAGTCTTTGCATCCACCGATGTTGAAGGGTACAGAGAATGCATTAGAGTGTGAGAACTGATTGGAGAATATGGATCAGTTATTTGAATCTCTCGAGTATCCAGATAATCATAGAATTAAATTAGTTGTTCATCAGTTATTGGATGTTGCTAAGAGTTGGTGGATCATGACTAAGAAATCTTTAGAGGGTCGAGGTATGATTTTTACCTGGGATATTTTTAAATCTGAATTTTATCAGCGTTTCTTTCCTATCTCTTACAGGAAAAAGAGGGGAGCCGAGTTTGCAAATTTAAAGCAGGGAAATTTGAATATTGAGGACTATGTTGCTAAGTTCTCGAATTTACTGAGATTTGCTCCTCATGTAGCATCCGATGAAGAAGCTAAGGCCGATCACTTCATAAATGGTCTTAACCCTGATATCTTTACCTTGGTTAATACCGGAAGGCCTAACACTTTTGCTGAGGCTCTTGATCGAGCCAAGGGAGCTGAAACCGGAATCATTAGGCAGAGAGGTTCTCAGATGCAACGACCCCAACAGCCACAGTATAGACAGCAGTTCAGACAGGGTAATAATGGCGGTAACAGTGGCAACATAAGAGAGCAGTTTCGGGCTAGAGGCAAGCAATTTAAGAGGCATGGCAGTAATTTTTTGAGTTTTAGTGGATCGAGACAGTCTGGTTCAGTTCAGAGCACTGGTTATTCAAGTCCGACTTGTGGTCAGTGTGGTGGTAGACATTATACCGATCAGTGTAGAGGAATCTCGGGAGCTTGCCACTTGTGTAACCAGGTGGGACACTATGCTCGAGTGTGTCCTAACCGTGGCAGTGATATGTCTCAGAGTGGGGGATCATCGAGACAGACACCTCACCAGAATCGTCAGAACCCTACAGTTCATTCCTATCAGCAGTCAAACCGATCAGATCAGAACAAACAGAGTGGTAGCCACAGGGTAGGACAGCCACCTAGACAACAGGGTCGAGTTTTTGCACTCACGGAGGATGAGGCACATAATGCTCCAGATAATGTCATTGCAGGTAATTGTTTTCTCTCAGGTTATCCTGCTTATGTTTTGATGGATACTGGTGCATCACATACTTTCATAGCTGAGCACTTTGTCTCATTGCATTCACTGCATTCTATGTCATTATCATCTACATTATCTATTTCTACTCCACTGGGCAAAGTGATGAGGTCAGCAGAAATTATAAGTGGTTGTGAATTTCGTTATGAGGATAATGTCATTGAGCTTGATTGTATTGTGTTGGAGATGTCTGATTTTGACTGCATACTTGGTATTGACATGTTGAAAAGATACAGGGCTACTGTAGACTGTTTTCAGAAGATTGTTAAGTTTAGGCCTGGTATGACAGATCACTGGACATTCTATGGTAAGGGTTCTCGAGCTAAGATTCCTTTGATATCTGTTTTGTCCATGACTCGTTTGTTGCAGAAAGGAGCAGAATGTTTCTTGGTTTATGCAATTGATATTTCAAGGTCAGTACCTAAATTGGCAGATATTCCAATTGTTAGTGAATTTTCAGATGTATTTCCAGATGAAATTCCAGGATTTCCTCCAGTTCGAGAGGTTGAGTTCAACATTGAGTTGATGCCAGGTACACAGCCTATTTCTAGAGCTCCTTATAGGATGGCGCCAATTGAACTGAAGGAACTAAAGGAACAACTTGAGGATCTATTGGCTAAAGGATATATAAGACCAAGTGTTTCACCTTGGGGTGCTCCGGTTTTATTCGTGAAGAAGAAAGATGGGTCTATGAGGCTTTGTGTCGATTATAGACAGTTGAATAAAGCCACAGTAAAGAATAAGTATCCTTTGCCAAGGATTGATGATCTCTTTGACCAGTTGCAGGGTTCTTCAGTATATTCTAAGATTGATTTAAGATCTGGATATCATCAGTTAAGAGTTAGAGATGCAGATGTGCCTAAGACTGCTTTTCGTACCAGGTATGGGCATTTTGAATTTTTGGTTATGCCTTTTGGGTTGACCAATGCACCTGCGGTATTTATGGATTTGATGAACCGTGTGTTTCAAAGGTATATAGATCAATTTGTTGTGATATTCATTGATGATATTCTTATTTATTCAAAATCTGAATTTGAGCATGCCGAGCACTTGAGAGCTGTTTTGCAGATTTTGAGAACTGAAAAGTTGTATGCTAAATTATCCAAATGTGAGTTTTGGTTGGATATAGTGGTTTTCCTTGGACATGTGATTTCAAGGGCTGGTATATCAGTTGATCCGAGTAAAGTTGAGGCAGTCATCAATTGGTCTAGACCAACATCAGTTCCTGAGGTGCGTAGTTTCATGGGTTTGACAGGCTACTATCGTAGATTTATTGAAGGATTCTCACAGATTGCGAGGCCAATTACCCAGCTGACACAAAATAAAGCACCATTTATTTGGTCACAGACATGTGAGGCTAGTTTTGTTGAACTTAAGCAGAGATTGACTAGTGCTCCAGTTCTGACTATTCCATCAGGTGTAAGAGGATTTACAGTGCACACTGATGCTTCACATAAAGGACTGGGTTGTGTATTAATGCATCATGGCCGTGTTGTTGCCTATGCTTCACGACAGTTGAAGCCACATGAGTCTAGATACCCAGTGCATGACTTGGAACTAGCAACAGTGGTTTTCGCCTTAAAGATTTGGCGTCACTACTTGTATGGTGAGAAATTTGAGATATTCACTGATCATAAGAGTTTGAAATACCTTTTTTCACAAGCGGAGTTGAACATGAGACAGAGACGTTGGTTAGACTTGTTGAAAGACTATGATTGCGAAATAAAATATTATCCAGGAAAGTCTAGTGCAGCAGCCGATGCTTTGAGCAGACAAGTATGTGATATGTCTTTGATCACTAGCAGTGTATCTGATTTAGTAAAAGAATGTTGTTTCTCTGGTTTGGATTTTGTGGTAGATACTCAACATGTTAGAGTATTTATGATTCAGGCAGAGCCCGAGTTGTTTATAAAAATTAAAGAGGCCCAAAGGTTGAATCAAAGCATTCAGAAATCAGTTGAACTCGTTAAATCAGGACATCAATCAGAATTTCAGGTCAATAATGAGGGTATTTTGTTTGTGAATGATCGTATTGTAGTTCCTAATATTTCAGAGTTGAGGATGCAGATTTTGCGTGATGCTCATTGCAGTAAATTCAGTGTACACCCTGGAAGTAAAAAGATGTACAATGACTTGAAGAAACAATTTTGGTGGAAAAGCATGAAATCTGACATAGCAGAATTTGTATCTCGTTGTTTGAATTGTCAACAAATGAAAACAAAAAGAAAGCGACCAGGAGGTCTTTTGCATAGCCTTAAGGTTCCAGAATGGAAGTGGGACCATATCACCATGGACTTTGTCACGAAATTGCCGAGGTCGTCGAGGGGTTACGATGCAATTTGGGTTATCGTTGACAGATTAACTAAGTCTTCGTGTTTCATTCCTTATCAGATGACATATAGGCATGATTAGATGGCCAGATCGTACATCAGAGAAGTTTTGAGATTGCATGGTGTGCCTAAGTCAATTGTATAAGATCGTGATCCCAGATTTTCTTCTCATTTTTGGCAGAGTTTACAAGAGGCCCTTGGTCCTCGTTTGCATTTGAGTACAACATATCATCCTCAGACAGACGGACAGTCAGAACGTACTATTCAGACATTAAAGGATATGCTGAGAGCTGTAGTTATGGATTTTGGCATTTGTTGGCAGGATTCGTTACCACTTGTCGAGTTTTCTTATAACAACAGTTATCAAGTGAGCATTGGAATGTCACCATTTGAAGCATTATATGGCAGGAAGTGTCGATCTCCTCTGTATTGGGACGATTTATCTGAAGCACCTATTGTAGGACCTGATATGATAAGAGATATGACAGAGAAGGTGAAATTGATTCAGAGTCGTATGAGAGCTGCTCAGGATAGGCAGGCTAAGTATGCGAACATCAGGAGACGACCATTGATTTTTGAGAAAGGTGACAGAGTTTTTCTTAAAATATCTCCTTTCCGTGGTACAGTTAGATTTGGAAAGAAAGGAAAATTATCACCGAGATTTGTAGGTCCGTATGAGATTTTGGAACGTGTTGGTGATTTGGCTTATAGATTAGCTCTTCCTCCTGCATTATCAGGTGTTCATGATGTTTTTCATGTGTCTATGTTGAGGAAATATCATCCAGATCCTTCTCATGTACTTCCACCCGATGAAGTTGAGTTAGATCAGAATTTGAGCTACATTGAGAGACCGATTAAAATTCTAGATAGAAAAGATAAGCCACTCAGAAATAAATTGATACAGTTGATTAAAGTACAGTGGAACAGACATGGTGTCGAAGAGGCAACTTGGGAATTAGAAGATAAAATGAGACATAAATATCTAGAGTTATTCAAATGAAGTACGCTTCTATTCTCGGTTTTATTTTCAGCATTGATCATTACATCTTAGACTTGAAAGAGATGATTGATTTCGAGGACGAAATCTATTTTTAGAGGGGAGGAATTGTAATGCCCGAATTTTGAAAAAAATAAAATTGTGGCAGTAGTTGTGATGGTTTATGGCTTTACGTTATGGTATGAATGGTAATGAATGTTATAGAATGGAATAGATAATGGATGGGTAGAATCGAAGGTTGAATTTGAGCTAAATAGGTAATGGAAGTGCAGAAACGGTATGAAAAATGTGGCAGTAGTTGTGGTTTTTAGCATAATGTTTTGTATATTGATCCAATTGATGTGAGGTCACTTTTATTAGAAAGATAAACATAAGGCTATAACTTTCTTATTTTGAGTTTTGGTCAAATCATTAGGGAAGGCGAGCCAAAAGCGCCCCGAAGTGTGTCGTGCGTATCGTCGTTCCTACAATGACACATGTTGAGAGATTGAGCATAACTCTTTACTCAGACCTCCAAATGACATGAGGCTAATTGGAGATGTAAGCCAAGACATAGAGCTACAACTTTCATGTTGACTATTTTTGCAAATTAGGACGTTAAAAATTTGTTTTTGGCAGAATTCCGCGCGCCATCGCGCAGGATCCAGCGCCCTAGCGCGCCCGTTGCTGAAATTTTGGTGTTTGGGCAGCAAGGGGCGCGCGGCTGCGCCAAAACACGCGCCATGGCGCCCAGAACTTGTACAAAAAACGTGTTTTGGTGTTGGGAAGGCATAAAAATCGAATGGTATCATAATTTTCCTCATTTTTCTTCTTTCTCTTCCAACAAAACCCTCCTTCCTTCCATTTTCTACATTTGTTCTTCAATCTATGGGAGAATTGTTCAAGGAAATTATGAAATGAAGTTAGATTTGTGATCCTCTCTTCAAGATCTTCAAGATGGTGTAAGTATGTTATATTTTATTCAAGTTTGGAAATGGGTTGAAGTTTAGAATTGATATTTGAGTTGATATTTGAGATATTGAGATATTGGAGATGTTGAAATTGTGTTGGTTTGAAGTTTAAAATGGAATTGAAGCCAATGACAAAGTAAAGGAGTTAACTCTTTAGCACGCATGTCATGTGTTTGATAAAATGATTCAATATATGTTTTTATGGCATATTGCGGTTAAGAAATTTACGGATCTTGATTCGAAGCATTATTGAAGTAACTATGAATTTTGTACAGAAATTGCTCTGTTTTGATAAATGATCCGAGTTCTTGAGTTATAGTAGACTTCGAAGGTTCAAGACTTCTCACCTACACATTTCGATCTTCTTTTGGTAATATTTGAAAGGTATGTTACGGTCGGTAACATACGAGGTAAAAGTATCATTTTTATTTTAAATTGAAAATTCTATGGCTCGATGAATTACTTGTGATTTGATGATGATTGTGGCCTTGAGATGAGTTTATTATAATATCGAAATGATGATATTGATTTGCATCATTACATTGCATATTGAGCCACTTGTTGATTCAGATTTGATATGGCGGAGGTCGCCTTGATTTATTGATTTGTTGGACGTATGGGGCTATAGTTGAGTTGGCATAGTGTATGCGGAGGTCGCTGCTATGGCCTGAACACTCTCTATAGGCGCACCATAGTCCTGGGATTGTAGAACACAGCACCCCACCTCGAGCGGACGAGTCGGTGGATGTTGCTGGGGGATTCTCTTTCCTTGGGTACCCTATGACCAGATGATTCACTTGATCTTGAGATTTATTGATAGCCCACAGCTTCTGATAATGCATTGCATTATATTGCATCTTTATGAATTTAATATGAAATATTTGTCACTTTAATTCTCATATGTTATTGATTGTATCATATTGGGTTTATACTCACCGGCCTGTCCGGTACCTCTTGTTTTCATGTGCTTGACGGTAGGTGAGGCGAGGCTTGCGATGCCAGAGTCCAGCTCAAGGCGAGGAGATACGAGTTAGAGTGGGATTATCGGGTCTTAGGAGCTATTTTATGATGTTGGATTTCTTTAGTTTGGCATGTTGAAAATTATATTTCAAATATTTGAGACAATTAAATTTTTTTAACGATGTTTATGTGGATTTGTGAACCACAAATTATGTATTTTACTCGATCATTTGGTTTGTTACAATTATAATTATTAGTATTAGATATCGGACCAGGGCCCCACATCTTTCCCCTACTTTGTCCCAATGTCTAGGAGATCTACATTTTCTTCCATAAAGCGCTTCAAAAGGTGCCATCCCGATTGATGATTGATAGCTATTATTGTAGGTGAACTCCACTAGAGGTAATTTTGGTTCCCAACTGCCTTGGAAATCAATAACACATGCTCGAAGTTGATCTTCCAAAATCTGTTTAACTCTTTCTGACTGTCCATCGGTTTGAGGATGAAATGTTGTAATGAATAATAACTTGGTCCCCATCGCTGCATGTAGGCTTTTCCAGAAAGATGACGTGAATCTCGGATCTCTGTCAGAAACAATGGATACATGAATCCCATGCAGACAAACTATCTCTCGAAAATACAAGTCGGCGTACTGAATCATGGTGAAAGTCGTCTTGATAGGTAGAAAATGCGCTAATTTAGTAAGACGATCAACTATCACCCATATAGCGTTGAATCCCTTAACTGTTTTTGGCAATCCCACAACAAAGTCTATGGTGACATTTTTCCATTTCCACTCGGGAATAGGGAGTGGCTTCAATTTCCCCGCTGGTCTCTAATGCTCTGCTTTAACTTGCTGGCAAGTCAAACAATCAGATACAAACTTCAGAATGTCTCTCTTCATGCCTGGCCACTAATATAGCAACTGCAAATCTTTGTACATTTTCGTGCTACCCGGGTGAATGCAATAAGGTGTGTCATGAGCTTCCTTCATAATAAGGTATTTCAAAGAATCGTCACTAGGAACCCATAGCCGATCTCGATATCGAACTATACCATCCACCTCGGAATATAATTTCCGGCCCTTGGCTTCATCTCTAGCCCTCCATTTTTGCAACTGCTCATCAGTAGACTGCCCGTCATGGATTTTATCTCTCAAAGTCGACTGTACTGATAATGTGGCAAGATTAGGGGCCTCGCCCCTAGCATACACTGTAAGCTCAAACCGCTGTATCTCAGACTGCAACGGTCTTTGGAGTGATAGGTGAGTGATAACTGCTGCTTTTCTACTCAGTGCGTCTGCCACTACATTAGCCTTTCCCGGATGGTAGCTAATGTCACAATCATAATCCTTTACTAACTCAAGCCATCTGCTCTGTCTCATATTCAGCTCTTTTTGGGTGAAGAAGTATTTCAAACTTTTATGGTCGGTGAATATCTTGCACTTCTCCCCATAAAAATAGTGTCTCAAAATTTTTAGTGCAAAAACTACTGCTGCAAGCTCAAGATCATGAGTGGTGTAGTTTTTCTCGTGAATTTTCAACTGTCTCGATGCATAAGCTATAACTCGATCATTTTGCATCAGAACTGTGGGGCCCTAGGTCCGATATCTAATACTAATAATTATAATTGTCACACACCAAATGATTGAGTAAAATACATAATTTGTTGTTCACAAACTTACATAAACATCGTCAAAATAATTTAATTGTCTCAAATGTTTGAAATATAAAATTTCAACATGCCAACATGAAGTAGTGAACCAAAGAAATCCAAACATCATCACATAGCTCCTAAGACCCGAGAATCCCACTCTAACTCGAATCTCCTCGCCTGGAGCTGGACTCTGGGATCCCAAGCCTCGCCTCACCTACCGTGAAGCACATGAAAACAAGAGGTACCGGACATGCCGGTGAGTATAAACCCAGTATGATACAATCAATCACAAATGAGAGTTAAATTTTCAAATATTTCATATAAATTCATAAAGATGCAATATAATGCAATGCATGATCAGAAGCTGTGGGCTATCAATAAATCTCAAGATCAAGTGAATCATCTGGTCATAGGGTACCCAAGGGAATAGAATCACCCAGCAACATCCACCGACTCATCCGCTCGGGGTGGGGTGCTGTGTTCTACAATCCCAGGACTATGGTGCGCCTATAGAGAGTGTTCAGGCCATAGCAGCGACCTCCGCATACACTATGCCAACTCAACTATAGCCCCATACGTCCAACAAATCAATATATCAAGGCGACCTCCGCCATATCAAATCTGAATCAACAAGTGGCTCAATATGCAATGTCATGATGCAAATCAATATCATCATCTCGATATCATAATCAACTCATCTCAATACAACAATCATCATCAAATCACCAATAGTTCATCAAGCCATAGAGTTTTCAATTTAAAATAAAAATGATACTTTTACCTCGTATGTTATCGACCGTAACATACCTTTCAAATATTACCAAAAGAAGATCGAAATGTGTAGGTGAGAAGTCTTGAACCTTTGAATTCTACTATAACTCAAGGACTTTGATCATCTATCAAAACAGAGTAATTTCTGTTCAAAATTCATAATTAGTTCAATACTGCTTTGAATCAAGATCCGTAAATTTCTTAACCTTAATATGCCATAAAAACATTCATTGAATCATTTCATCAAACACATAGCATGCGTGCTAAAGAAATTAGCTCCTATACTTTGCCATTGGCTTCAATTCCATTTTAAATTCAAACCAACACAATTTCAACATCTCCAACATCTCAAATATCAACACAAATATCAATTCTAAACTTCATCCCATTTCCAAACTTGAATAAAAATATAACATACTTACACCATCTTGAAGATCTTGGAGAGAGGATCACAAATCTAACTTCATTTCATAATTTCCTTGAACAAATCTCCCATAGATTGAAGAAGAAATTAGAAGATGAAAGGAAAAATGAAGAACCCTAGCTCTAAACCGATGGAGTAGGAAAAAGAGAAGAGAAAATGATACAAAAATCATTCCCCAATCAAATATATACCATCCAAACCTCAAAACACGTTTTTTGTACAAGTGCTGGGCGCCATGGCGCGTGATTTTGGCGCAGCCGCGCGCCCCTTGCTGCCCAAACACCAAAATTTCAGCACTGCGCGCGCTAGGGCGCCGGATCCTGCGCAGGGGCGCGCAGTATTCTGCCAAGAACGCATTTTTAACTTCAGAATTTGCGAAAGTGGTAAACTACAAAGTTGTAGCCCTATGTCTTGGCTTGCATCTCCAATTGGCCTCATGTCATTTGGAGATCTGAGTAAAAAGTTATGCTAAATCTCCCAACATGTGTCATTGTAGGAACGACGATACGCACGACACACTTCGGGGCGCTTTTGGCTCGTCTTCCCTAATGATTTGAACAAAACTCAAAACATGAAAGTTATAGCCTTATGTCATATCTTTTTAATGGAAGTAGCCTCACATCAATTGGATCAATATACAAAACATTATGCTAAAAACCACAACTACTGCCACATTTTTCATACCGTTTCTGCACTTCCATCACCTATTTAGCTCAAATTCAACCTTTGATTCTACCCATCAATTTTCTATTCCATTCTATAACATTCATTACCATTTATACCACAACGTAAAGTCATAAACCATCACAACTAATGCCACAATATTTCAAAATTCGGGCATTACAATTCCTCCCCTCTAAAAATAGATTTCGTCCTCGAAATCAATCATCTCTTTCAAGTCTAACATGTAATAATCAATACTGAAAATAAAAACCGAGAATAGAAGCGTACTTCATTGGAATAACTCTGGATATTTTTGTCTCATTTTATCTTCTAATTCCCAAGTTGCCTCTTCGACACCATGTCTGTTCCACTGTATTTTAATCAACGGTATCAATTTATTTCTGAGTTGCTTATCTTTTTTGTCTAGAATTTGAATCGGTCTCTCAATATAGCTCAAAGTCTTGTCTAACTCAACCTCATCAGGTGGAAGCACATGAGATGGATCTGGATGATATTTCCTCAACATGGACACATGAAAAACATCATGAACACCTGATAACGCAGGAGGAAGAGCTAATCTATAAGCCAAATCACCCACACGTTCCAAAATCTCATACGGACCTACAAATCTCGGTGATAATTTTCCTTTCTTTCCAAATCTAACTGTACCACGGAAAGGAGATATTTTCAGAAAAACTCTGTCACCTTTCTCAAAAATCAACGGCCGTCTCCTGATGTTCGCATACTTAGCCTGCCTATCCTGAGCAGCTCTCATACGACTCTGAATCAATTTCACCTTCTCTGTCATATCTCTTATCATATCAGGTCCTACAATTGGTGCTTCAGATAAATCGTCCCAATACAAAGGAGATCTACATTTCCTGCCATATAGTGCTTCAAATGGTGACATTCCAATGCTCACTTGATAACTGTTGTTATAAGAAAACTCGACAAGTGGTAACGAATCCTGCCAACCAATACCAAAATCCATCACTACAGCTCTCAACATATCCTCTAATGTCTGAATAGTACGTTCTGACTGTCCATCTGTCTGAGGATGATATGCTGTACTCAAATGCAAACGAGTACCAAGAGCCTCTTGTAAACTCTGCCAAAAATGAGAAGAAAATCTGGGATCACGATCTGATACAATTGACTTAGGCACACCATGCAATCTCAAAACTTCTCTGATATACAATCTGGCCATCTGATCATGCCTATATGTCATCTGATACGGAATGAAACATGAAGACTTGGTTAATCTGTCAACGATAACCCAAATTGCATCGCAACCCCTTGACGACCTCGGCAATTTCGTGACAAAGTCCATGGTGATATGGTCCCACTTCCATTCTGGAACCTTAAGGCTATGCAAAAGACCTCCTGGTCGCTTTCTTTCTGCTTTCACTTGTTGACAATTCAAACAACGAGATACAAATTCTACTATGTCAGATTTCATTCTTTTCCACCAAAATTGTTTCTTCAAATCATTGTACATCTTTTTACTTCCAGGGTGTACACTGAATTTACTGCAATGAGCATCATGCAAAATCTGCATCCTCAACTCTGAAATATTAGGAACTACAATACGATCATTCACAAACAAAATACCCTCATTATTGACCTGAAATTCTGATCGATGTCCTGATCTGACGAGTTCAACTGATTTCTGAATGCTTTGATCTAACCTTTGGGCCTCTTTAATTTTAACAAACAACTCGGGTTCTGCCTGAATCATAAATACTCTTACAGGTTGAGTATCTACCACAAAATCCAAACCAGAAAGACAACATTCTTCTACTAGATCAGATACACTGCTAGTGATCAAAGACATATTACATACTTTTCTGCTCAAAGCATCGGCTGCTGCATTAGACTTGCCTGGATAATATTTTATTTCGCAATCATAGTCTTTCAACAAATCTAGCCAACGTCTCTGTCTCATGTTCAGCTCAGCTTGTGAAAAGAGGTATTTCAAACTCTTATGATCAGTAAATATTTCAAATGTCTCCCCATACAAGTAGTGACGCCAAATCTTTAAGGCAAAAACCACTGCTGCTAGTTCCAAGTCATGCACTGGGTATCTAGACTCATGTGGCTTCAACTGTCGTGAAGCATAGGCAACAACACGTCCATGCTGCATTAATACACAACCCAGTCCTTGATGTGAAGCATCAGTGTGCACTGTAAATCCTCCTACACCTGATGGAATAGTCAGAACTGGAGCACTAGTCAATCTCTTCTTAAGTTCAACAAAACTATCCTCACATGCTTGTGACCAAATAAATGGTGCATTCTTTTGTGTCAGCTGGGTAATTGGCCTCGCAATCTGTGAGAATCCTTTAATAAATCTGCGATAATAGCCTGCCAAACCCATAAAACTACGTACCTCAGGAACTGATGTCGGTCTAGACCAATTGATGACTGCCTCAACTTTACTCGGATCAACTGATATACCTGCACTTGAAATCACATGTCCAAGGAAAACCACTCTATCCAACCAAAACTCGCATTTGGATAATTTAGCATACAACTTTTCAGTTCTCAAAATCTGCAAAACAGCCCTCAAGTGCTTGACATGCTCAATTTCAGATTTTGAATAAATAAGAATATCATCAATGAAGATCACAACAAATTGATCTATATACCGTTGAAAAACACGGTTCATCAAATCCATAAATACCGCAGGTGCATTGGTCAACCCAAAAGGCATAACCAAAAATTCAAAATGCCCATACCTGGTACGAAAAGCAGTCTTAGGCACATCTATCTCTTTGACTCTTAACTGATGATATCCAGATCTTAAATCAATCTTAGAATATACTGAAGAACCCTGCAACTGGTCAAAGAGATCATCAATCCTTGGCAAAGGATACTTATTCTTTACTGTGGCTTTATTCAACTGTCTATAATCGACACAAAGCCTCATAGACCCATCTTTCTTCTTTACAAATAAAACCGGAGCACCCCAAGGTGAAACACTTGGTCTTATAAATCCTTTAGCCAATAGATCCTCAAGTTGTTCCTTTAGTTCCTTCAGTTCAATTGGCGCCATCCTATAAGGAGCTCTAGAAATAGGCTGTGTACCTGGCATCAACTCAATGTTGAACTCAACCTCTCGAACTGGAGGAAATCCTGTAATTTCATCTGGAAATACATCTGAAAATTCACTAACAATTGGAATATCTGCCAATTTAGGTACTGACCTTGAAATATCAATTGCATAAACCAAGAAACATTCAGCTCCTTTCTGCAACAAACTAGTCATGGACAAAACAGATATCAAATGAATCTTAGCTCGAGAACCCTTACCATAGAATGTCCAGTGATCTGTCATACCAGGCCTAAACTTAACGATCTTCTGAAAACAGTCTACAGTAGCCCTGTATCTTTTCAACATGTCAATACCAAGTATGCAGTCAAAATCAGACATCTCCAACTCAATACAATCAAGCTCAATGACATTATCCTCATAACGAAATTCACAACCACTTATAATTTCTTCTGACCTCATCACTTTGCCCAGTGGAGTAGAAATAGATAATGTAGATGATAATGACATAGAATGCAGTGAATGCAATGAGACAAAGTGCTCAGCTATGAAAGTATGTGATGCACCAGTATCCATCAAAACATAAGCAGGATAACCTGAGAGAAAACGATTACCTGCAATGACATTATCTGGAGCATTATGTGCCTCATCCTCCGTGAGTGCAAAAACTCGACCCTGTTGTCTAGGTGGTTGTCCTACCCTGTGGCTACCACTCTGTTTTTTCTGATCTGATCGGTTTGACTGCTGATAGGAATGAACTGTAGGGTTCTGACAATTCTGGTGAGGTGTATGTCTCGATGATCCCCCACTCTGAGACATATCACTGCCACGGTTAGGACACACTCGAGTATAGTGTCCTACCTGGTTACACAAGTGGCAAGCTCCCGAGATTCCTCTACACTGATCGGTATAATGTCTACCACCACACTGACCACAAGTCTATCCTGAATAACCAGTGCTCTGAACTGAACCAGACTGTCTCGATCCACTAAAACTCGAAAAATTACTGCCATGCCTCTTAAATTGCTTGCCTCCAGCACGAAACTGCTCTCTGATGTTGCCACTGTTACCGCCATTATTACCCTATCTGAACTGCTGTCTATAATGTGGTTGTTGGGGTCGTTGCATATACTGAGAACCTCTCTGCCTAATAATGCCGGTTTCAGCTCCCTTGGCTCGATCAAGAGCCTCAGAAAAAGTTTAAGGCCTTCCAGTATTAACCAGGGTAAAGATATCAGAATTAAGACCATTTATGAAGTGATCGGCCTTAGCTTCTTCATCAGATGCTACATGAGGAGCAAATCTCATTAATTCGAGAACTTAGCAACATAGTCCTCAATATTCAAATTTCCCTGCTTTAAATTTGCAAACTCGGCTCCCCTATCTTTCCTGTAAGAGGTAGGAAAAAAACGCTGATAAAATTCAGATTTAAAGATATCCCAGGTAACAATCGTACCTCGACTCTCTAAAGCTTTCTTGGTCATGATCCACAAACTTTTAGCAACATCCAATAACTGATGAACAACTAACTTGATTCTACGATCATCTGGATACTCAAGAGATTCAAATAATTGGTCCATATTCTCCAACCAGTTCTCACAGTCTAATGCATTCTCCGTACCCTTCAACATCGGTGGGTGCAAAGACTGAAATCTGGCTAACAGTATCTCCATCGGAGTCGGAGTTATATCCATCTTAGTATGAGTAGCACTGCCCTGATCTTGTGCCACTGGTACGTTCTGTCTATGTCTACCACGACCTCTACCTCGAGTAGCCATGTCTGATATACAATAGATCAACCACAGATAAAATCACAAAATCACAATCATCTCAATCTTGTATCAATCATCTCTGGCTCTCGAGACTCAACAATCTCAAAAATCTCGAATAAAGCTCAACAATATAATTTCTCAATTTAAATCATGTATTTCACATTATGGGACAATGAAAATGCTAACAAATATATAACATGATCAATCAATTCTAACTGACTCGATCTACCCTGTTCCCAAATATCTTACGCTCTGATACCACCTAACGTGGGGCCCCGGGTCCGATATCTAATACTAATAATTATAATTGTCACACACCAAATGATTGAGTAAAATACATAATTTGTTGTTCACAAACTTACATAAACATCGTCAAAATAATTTAATTGTCTCAAATGTTTGAAATATAAATTTTCAACATGCCAACATGAAGTAGTGAACCAAAGAAATCCAAACATCATCACATAGCTCCTAAGACCCGAGAATCCCACTCTAACTCGTATCTCCTCGCCTTGAGCTGGACTCTGGCATCCCAAGCCTCGCCTCACCTACCGTCAAGCACATGAAAACAAGAGGTACCGGACATGCCGGTGAGTATAAACCCAGTATGATACAATCAATCACAAATGAGAGTTAAATTTTCAAATATTTCATATAAATTCATAAAGATGCAATATAATGCAATGCATGATCAGAAGCTGTGGGCTATCAATAAATCTCAAGATCAA
>NC_133311.1:9991128-10064858 GCF_012295235.1 Primulina huaijiensis
ATTTTAAATTCAAACCAACACAATTTCAACATCTCCAACATCTCAAATATCAACACAAATATCAATTCTAAACTTCATCCCACTTCCAAACTTGAATAAAAATATAACATACTTACACCATCTTAAAGATCTTGGAGAGAGGATCACAAATCTAACTTCATTTCATAATTTACTTGAACAAATCTCCCATAGATTGAAGAAGAAATTAGAAGATGAAAGGAAAAATGAAGAACCCTAGCTCTAAACCGATGGAGTAGGAAAAAGAGAAGAGAAAATGATACAAAAATCATTCCCCAATCAAATATATGCCATCCAAACCTCAAAACACGTTTTTTGTACAAGTGCTGGGCGCCATGGCGCGTGATTTTGGCGCAGCCGCGCGCCCTTTGCTGCCCAAACACCAAAATTTCAGCACTGCGCGCGCTAGGGCGCCGGATCCTGCGCAGGGGCGCGCAGTATTCTGCCAAGAACGCATTTTTAACTTCAGAATTTGCGAAAGTGGTAAACTACAAAGTTGTAGCCCTATGTCTTGGCTTGCATCTCCAATTGGCCTCATGTCATTTGAAGATCTGAGTAAAAAGTTATGCTAAATCTCCCACCATGTGTCATTGTAGGAACGACGATACGCACGACACACTTCGGGGCAGTTTTGGCTCGTCTTCCCTAATGATTTGAACAAAACTCAAAACATGAAAGTTATAGCCTTATGTCATATCTTTCTAATGGAAGTAGCCTCACATCAATTGGATCAATATAAAAAACATTATGCTAAAAAACCACAACTACTGCCACATTTTTCATATCGTTTCTGCACTTCCATCACCTATTTAGCTCAAATTCAACCTTTGATTCTACCCCTCAATTATCCATTCCATTCTATAACTTTCATTACCATTTATACCATAACATAAAGTCATAAACCATCACAACTAATGCCACAATATTTCAAAATTCGGGCATTACAAGAACTGCTCCCAATCCAAGTTTAGATGCGTCGATATAAAGAACATACTCCCCTTGCCCCGATGGCATAGATAACACTGGTGCTGAAATCAAGGCTTGTTTTAACTTGTCAAAATTGTCTTGACATTCGGATCCCCAAATAAACCTTGCATTCTTCTTAGTCAAGGATGTCAATGGTACTGCAATGGATGAGAATCCCTTGATGAATTTGCGATAATAGCCGGCAAGTCTGCCTCGACTTTGCTTGGATCAACTTCAACGCCATCACTAGAAATGATGTGTCCTAAAAATGCCACTATATTGAGCCAAAACTCACACTTGCTGAATTTTGCATATAGCTTCCTGTCTTGTAGTACCTGCAGTGCTGTCCTCAAATGACGACTATGCTCCTCTTTGTTCTTCGAATAAATCAATATATCATCAATGAAAACTATAATAAACTGATCCAGATACGGCTGACATACGCGATTCATGAGATCCATGAAGATCGCTGGTGCATTAGTCAGACCAAATAGCATGACACTAAACTCGTAGTGCCCAAATCTAGTACGGAATGCTGTCTTGTGCACATCAGACTCTTTCACTTTTAATTGATGGTATCCAAATTGCAGATCAATTTTAGAAAATACCGCTGCTCCTTGCAACTGATCAAATAAATCTGCAATTCTTGGCAGTGGATATTTATTTTTGATAGTGACCTTGTTAAGCTCTCGATAATCGATGCATAGACGCATGCTGTCATCTTTCTTTTTCACAAATAATACCGGTGCGCCCCATGGAGAATAACTAGGGCGAATGAAACCCTTGTCTAGCAATTCTTGGATTGGATCTTTCAATTCTTTCATTTCAGTGAGTGCTAGACGATAAGGCGCTTTAGATATAGGAACGGTGCCCAGCATAAGATCAATAGAGAATTCCACTTCACGATCAGTTGGGATGCCAGAAACGTCCTCGTGAAAGACGCTAGGAAAATCTCTCACAATATCAACATCTTCTAATTTCTGACTGATAGATTCCTGTGCAGTAGTGACACATGCTAGATAAGCTTGGCATCCATGCTTAATAAGCTTCTTTGCACATAAACAAGAGATAATGTGCGGCATTTGTTTGTTTCTCGCCGCCTCAAAGACAAAAGATTTACCACTAGGCGGTCGAATAGACACTGTTCGCTGACGACAATCAATCGAAGCTCCATTTGCTGATAGCCAATCCATGCCGAGTATAATATCGAATTCGGGCATAGGAAGCACAATAAGATCTGCCCGCAAAACATCCTTGAATAAAAGAAGCTCCAGATTCTTGACAATCTTAGACGTGAGCATTTGATCATCGGATGGGATAGAAACTTTGAAACCCAGACCCATATCTTGAGGAGTAATATTCAGTCTTTTGATGAAGGTTTCTGATATAAAAGAATGTGTAGCTCCTGAATCTAGCAATGCATAGGTAGCTACACCTAGAATGATGATCCTCCCTGCAACGAAAATGTCTTTTAAATCCTTTCGTGTTGAAACTTAAGGATTTTATTGTCATCAATTCCCAAAGTTATACGTAGATTGCGTGCTGAACTTAAGCATTTCTGGAAAAATTGCATTTTAGCCCTTCGATTTTTTTTGAAATTTGCATTTAGTCCCAAAAAATTTTGGATATTTGCATTATGACCCTTATCTTATTCGAAATTTTTCATTTTTGCCCTTGAAGATTTCAAAAATTGCATTCATGCCCCTTTAAGAATTCGGTAATTGTAATTTGGTCCCTTAACTTTTTATTTGGAATTAGGTCATCATTTACATAAAATAAGGCACAAAATTAACATCATTTCCTATGGCTTCCAAAATCATAACTTACATCCAACTAGGGTAGAACATGCAACCTAAATTCCACTAGGTTAGTTCTTGTTCCCAATTCTTCTAATAACAAATTTAACATTTCATGCAAAAATAAGCAATATAAAAATGTTAAATGACTAGGTTACCCGTGATGAGTGTAGTGTCTGCCTCTTCCTCAGCTTCTTCAGCATTCATAACGTAAGCTCGTGCCGTAGTAGCTGCTTTCTTCTTTGGGCAATCAATAGCTTTGTGTCCAGCCTCCTTGCAGTAAAAACATTTAAAAGATCCCCATTCGCATTTGCCAAGATGTAGACGGTTGCACTCCTTGCATGGTTGCCTCTCAGCAGGCTTCGGTGCTCCAGGATTTTGTGGCTTTGGTGGTGCTGGCTTCTTGCCTGGACCCTGGGGCTTTTGAGGCCCTTGAGGTCTAGGGGGACCCGTATATGGTTTCCAATTCGGTTGATTGTTACTTTGGTGTAGTTGTCTCTTGCGCTGTAGCTCAAAGACAATGTCCTTCAAGGATTGTTCCGACTGTAAAGCATAAGTAACGGCACTAGCATAGTCCACAGGACGCATCATCATAACATTATTCCTTATAGTAGGTCGTAGGCCATCCATGAAGTGTCTAAGTTTTTCTTCGATGTCCCTGGCAATAAGGGGTACAAAGTGGCAACCCCTATAGAACTTCTTCACGAATTCAGCCACAGTAGCGTCTCCTTGATGGAGAGTCATAAATTCCCTCTTTAATCGACTTCTCACATCAGCAGTAAAATATTTCTCGTAGAAAACTGTCTTGAATTGAGCCCAAGTAAATGTAGCAAAGTTAACACCCTGCTAGGCTACTTCCCACCATAAAGAAGCGTCATCCCTGGATAGATAAGTGGTACACCTTACTCGATCAGCATCCCCCATATCCAGATAACGAAAGTGTACCTCAAATGAACGGATTCAACTCTCAGCCGCAAAGGGATCGGTGGTGCCAGAAAACTCCTTCGGCCCTAGCCTCCGGAACTGATCATATATATCCTGCTGTGGCCTAGTCGCCTGCTGCATTTGCTGTAATTGTTGTTGCAACTGCTGTTGCTGTAACTGTTGCTGCTGTAACTGCTGCTCGAAGAGACGAGCCATCCCCTCTAATGCACGTATAGCAGCATCCCCTGGTGGTGGTGGTGGTGGTGGTGGTGGTGGTGGTGGTCCGTTTCCTTGGTGATTCACACTATTTTCTACCTGATTCTCAAGAACGAGGGCACGTCTAGGAGGCATTTTATCTGAATGTTTTCCAAATTCTAACGTAACCAACTTGCATTTAAATCTAAGTTTTCTAATCATGTGACATAGCCTATCCCCTTTTACAATTTAAGCATGCAAGCATAAATACTCAAAAAGCTAATAAACATGTAACGTAAACATAATGTTCATATCGTCATGCAGGTAACAACAAATTAAATCACATAAAGCATGTAAAACTTACGACTTGAGGCTTGATGATTGATCTTCCCGGCACTGATGGTGGCACAACCCTTTACAGGAACCTGGCTCTGATACCAACTGAAACGTCAGCCCTTTTTATTGCTTTAGAAGTACTAGGAAATTTTTTTTTTAAACACTCGATTTTTCCAGCCATGTACCTTTCCCACATGAAAATATTTGTATAAAATATTTTACCTTTTTAAAATTAAACGTAATCCATCTAGCATTTTGAAAATCAAGTGCAATAGTCATAAAATGAAATCGTCAACTGTTTTACCAAACCTAAAAAGCACTAAGTTTGAAAAGTATAGCACATACTAAACCTCTCAAAAACCTCTCAAAAGCATAAATAAATAGTCTTAAAATCTTTAATCATAAATCATGATTCATAAATCGTAAGTGCGGAAATAAGTAGAAGCGCTGGTCCTTGGGTTGTGTGCGCCATCAGTCCATCTAATCACCCATCAAGACCTCTCTCAACCTCACCTGCATCCATCACATCTAGTGAATCTAAAGACTCAACACACCATAATCTTTATAACAAATAATACATATAAAATCACATGCAACAGTGAAAAATACTTGTACTTAAAATATATTTTTTCATGAAGATGCATAAACTTTAACATGAACATTTTCGTAAACGTTTTCATGATGCATAACTTAAACCTTAGCTTTTTTTCCTTTTCCTCAAAACATATCATAAAACCTTTTATCATGATCATAAACATTTTTCCTTTTTTCCATTTTCTTTTTCCTTTGCTGAATTCAGATCGTTAATTGTGACTTTCCTCAACATGACATGAATATGAAAAATCGATGGATCCATCTACATGAAACCGCAGTACTGGGCTGCGGGGCACACCCAGCAACACTCTCACCGGTCAACTGGGCCCTGGCCTATCCTCTTTCAAATAGAAATACGATAGTCGGGGTTCTCTCTGGGGCCGTTTCCCATAAATGGGCTCCCTCTGGGACCTTTTTTCCTCACGATATCCCCATTCTTACCGTTACCACATATTCGAAATGATGAAAATACGATCGTCGGGCTCCCACTGGGACCGTCACCCTCACGACACCTCCAACATTATCGAATTAGTCATAATTACTTCACTTCCTTCAACGTTGACATTCTCATCACTTTATAAAATTATGCATAACATAACTTTTTTTTTTAAACCAAGCATGCAACATGTCTTTTAAATGTCTTCTTTAATTCATAAAAATCCCATAGACATTTAAAAATCATAATTTGATCATGAACATTTCATAAACATTTAAAAATAATCATAATATCATAAAAACAGCATTTAGAGCACTGCCATGACGTTTACTAATTTTTGGTGTAGAAGGACCGTTTTACCCTTGGACTTGACATTTTACGTTTTTGACTTTTTCTTTGATTTCTTGACTCTAACATGTCCCAAATAATTATTTAAGCCTAAAATAATTTTTTCATAATTTTATTTAGCTTAAATAATAGAGTTTTTTATTTATCTTTAATTAATTGTTTTGACGGTGTTTTAATCCCGAAAAATCCCAAACTTTAATATTAAATTCCTAAATTCAAAATTTAGTGTTTTTATATGATTTTAGCCCTTACAAACCATGACTCGACCCCCGTGAGCCGTTTCTCAATTTTTTCATTAGTTAAAACTTTAAATTGACACCTAAACTTCGACCCCGAGCCAACTTTCGATTTTCACGAGTTACTCCCGAGCCATGTTGATCCAAGACTTGACCCACATCCTAAAGTACCCTTCTGGACCCTAAGTTCACCAAGGACCCTTCCCAAAACCCAAAAACGAATGAACGCTATGTTGGTCGATTGTTTGGTTTGCATGGACTCTACGTGTGTGGACTTGTGAACCTAGCCGGCGCTCGAGACCTTGAACCACCCTCTAGAACACCTACCTAGGACCCTAAGGACTCGTCCTAGCCCAGCCTCTGAGCCCTGGACCGAGCTCTTCCACCCCTGCAATCCGTGCGAAGCCTGCACCAATCTGTGCAACTTCTCGGGTAGGAGTCCTTGATTGCAAGGACTCCTCCTAGCCCTTCTAATCCGAGTCCTTGCTTAGATAGGACTCTCCCCTTGACACAACCAGACCCTAGGCCAGCATTGAACCCAAGCCCAAACCAACCCTCTCCTTAGAACATGAAAGCCGAACCCCCCCAAGACTCATGACAGAAAAAAAAAAACGAATTATGTGCATAACTTGTGGTGCAGCGAATTGTGTGAGTTTGGGACCTTTTAAAATCGTGCAACAATGTCTCTTGATCATAACCTAACATCATGGCAGCCTCTTTCAACATAAAACATGAATTTAAACCATAGAATCATGAGTTCCCCTCTTGTGCATGCCATAAATCCGAAAATACAGAAAATATGTTAATGAATTTCATGCAAACCATATTTAAAAACAATATTATGATATGATGGATGAGAACAGGAGATGTATGACGTGTCTTTGCGTTTTATACGCACGAAACAACGTTGACGACGAAGAACAGAGTGAAACCTTGGCTAGCTTTTCCTTAATTCCTTCGAAAATCCCTTCAATATGTTGTGTGTGTAGTGCCGTGTGTGTTGTGTGTCTTGAGAGAGAGTTTTCTGAATTTTGAAAGGTGTGGTTGTGTGTGGCCGTGACTTGTATAGGGTTTTGGGTGGAGACTTGTATATTATATAGTAAATAAAGTTATTAACTCAAGCTTAGGCCTATTAAGCCAAGTTTAGGCCCATTAGTGCTTGTTTAGGATTTAAATAAAATATTATCATAGCTTTGATTAAATAAATTTGTGAATTAAATAGCCGAGTTGTCAAAAAGTTCGTATTTTTGTTGAAAAACCAACACGGATAAAATTTACGTCCCGGCGTATAAAATCACCTCAAAACTCCTATTTTTTCAAAAATATGAATATCAACAACCATATTTTAAATAATTAAAAATAATTATTTAATAAAAACATTTTACATTTTTCAGCCCTTGTTCCACGTTCCTCGATCGTCACTTGAATATTTCTTAAAAATACAATTTTATGCATGATGATAATAAAATCATATTTAACATGTAAACATGTATGTCACATCATTAAATAGCAATCAAAATAAGTTAATTACTCATTTTTCATATTTCCTAGATTTGCATGCAGTTAGATTACGTCGTCTTAATTTTGGACCTTACAAGCACGCTTCTCGAGACACTTCCGGGCAGCCGCCCGTGCACTGTCGGAACGTTACGGGCAGTCGCAGGCACGCTGTGCGCACAGTCGTGCGCGCGCGCTCACTACTGTCGTAATTATGGTTCTTATTTATAGTGATAATTATATGGCTTACGATCAAGGATATTTGAGGTTTTTTGCTTATATGGGTTTTTTCAGTATTTCTATGTTGGGATTAGTTACTAGTTCGAATTTGATACAAATTTATATATTTTGGGAATTGGTTGGAATGTCTTCCTATCTATTAATATGGTTTTGGTTTACACGACCGCAAGTGCGGACGTTCCGCACGCCGCAGGCATGCGCGCACGGGCTGCCCGGAACAGTTCCGGGCAGAAACGAATTTTTTTTTTTTGGAAAAATAATTTTTTTTCTATGGTGCTACAATTTTCTGAAGATTTTTTCTTGCGTGGTTAGAAATAAATTCTTCAATATCAAAACCATACGATTTAGAGAATCCTGGCTCTGATACCACTGTTGGATCTCGGTCCCCTTTATATCAAAGCTTCGGTCATGCCTTAAAAAATTTTCAAGAAAATTTCGAAAGATTCTTGTGCAAAATAAGAATAATAAAATCCTTAATTATTTTCTAATCCAACCTTTACTTAATTAATTAGATTAATTAAGTAATTATGGATTCTAATTGCATGCCATATACATTAGCCAATCTCGAATCTTTAATGCACATATTTTGAGAATATCATGCATTAATATTATTTTGCTTTGTGTGCAAGGTTTTAAATTATGGTATCATAAATATCTCTATATTACATAAATCAATACCATATTTTATAAAAACTTAATGTGATATATTTTAACTCAATTAAAATATAATTAATTATTAAAGCTCATTTGAACTTTAATAAATTTGCATGATGGGCTTATACTCTTATAAACCCATGATTCATGCTCCCATTACATTAATCTCATCATAATCTCGATCGACGATCCAACATCATCGATGTGACAATTTCAACTTATTGTTATTATGATGCACACTTTAATTTTGAGATCACCAAAATCTAAATAAGGCAGATGTACTTATTTTGACTGTCTTTAGCCGTCATGCTCTCAAAATTTCTATAATCTTTTATAAACATTTTTTATAAGCTTATCGATTGATCATATCAAACTTATTTCTTATAAATTCAACTCATTGAATTTATTATCTCAATGTTTTCTATAAATTCAACTCCTTGCATTTAGTTGCTCAGTGGTTTCTATAAATTCAACTCATTGAATTTATTATCTCAACGGGAACAACTAAATCAGCACTTGTGTGACCCTCCATGGTTCAGGGATACAGCTAGCCGTGGGTTCACAACTCTTAGTTATTCAGGACATAATCCTTTATTCGGGCTTACCCGAATTTGCCCCATTCTATGTATCAACCATTGATCATGAGAATGTCAGAAATCATATTTTTGATTAAACCCATCGAATCATGGTAAGAGCGTCTAGTAGTATCGGCCCATGATTCCCTAGGTATCACTGATAGTGCCTGCAAGAACCAGTCGATTATGATTAACGTACAGTACGGTCCCTTCAACTCATATATTCCGATCGAATCTGCAACCATTGGTTCATCGAGGGTTGCATATTAATTTGATAACTATGTGACACATATAATAGTGGCATCGCGTGTACTATTGGAGAACTCTTTCTCCAACGTACATCTCATACTCTGGTCAGATATTCTACGCACTATTATTACATCAGATCACATAGGATATCTACACCCGTAGGTGAGTGGTGAATCCCCGACTACAATGCACTGGCTCCTATATGTGTCACGACTGTACCCAACCTCGCCACTTCATGAATCTCCTGGAGCTAGTAAACAAGTCAAAGCACAGCCCTAGCATATAAAGCCTCAGTGTTGTCACGGGTCGTAAGGACTAATGGTGTACAATCATAACCACTGACTAATCTTCTCGATGAATGATAACCACTTGGAAAGTCCGAGGAAGGGTTGTTCGGTATAATCATCATATGACTACCCATATGCATGTTTGGACATCTCTATGACATTACCAAGAAACGTAGTACACAACATCACAGATGCTAGTCTCGAGCTTAAGTGACTTTATCCCTGTTTTAGGTGGCTGAATCGACTAGGAACAGATTTAGAATATGCAGTGTTTACAAATGAGTTTCAACATCGAATTACGATTCATTTGTATTAAAGCATAATCAAGGACTTTATCTATGCTGATTGCATGGGTATACAGATAAAGTAAACTGAAATCATGAAAAGTTAAATTATATTAAAATAAAGATTGTTTATTTCACTTGAGTCAATAAATTCCCTAGGTAACCGTTGGCTTGCAGGGCATCTACTCTAACACTAGCATGGCTAAGACTCATTCCCTGACCCGAGCCCTCGATCACCCACAACCGTGAGATGGTTCTAGCCTTATTCGTGTCTCGTGCGCAGCGTGTTGTGCATCTTGTAGGACCCTTAAACTCGTGTAAAACAATCCCATATCACTTCCTAATCATGGCAGGCCCTTAGATACATGTAATTCATGTTTTTTGGATCAAAACACATGTTTTAAAAATCACCTATGATGCATATACGAAAATATTTAAAAGCAACCCTTGTTTTTCATGCAAAACATATTTAAACAAATACTATGGTGTGATAGATGAGTAAAGAGAAGAAAATGGCGTACCTCTGCGTTAATTATGCTACGAATATACGTTGACGGATCGAAGAACGATGACACGAAGCCTTGAGCGAAATTCCTTGAAGAACTCGAAGCCTTCTCTTGTTCAAAACTTGTGTGTGCCTTTAGAGAAAAGAAAGAGTTTTAATTTTTTGGGGAAGGCGGGCGTGAATAACATGGGGTTATGGGGTAGGTTTTGCACTTAAATAATTAATTAACACACTAACAATAGCCTAGGCCCAATAAAAAAGTTAGTTAGGCCCAATTAGCCCATTATTGCTTAATTAAAATATTTTGAGTAGAAAAGTTTGTGAATTTATTAGCCGGATTGTCAAAATGTTTGTAGTTTTTTTGAAAATCCAACAACGATAAAAATTACGTCCCAGCGTAAAAATCACCTCAAAACTCTTTATTTTCAAAAATAAAAAAAACATCAACCATATTTTAAATAATTAAAAACAATTATTTAATAACAACATTTTCCAATTTTCAGTCAGCGGTCTCCGTTCCTCGATCGCAACTCGAATAACGCTTAAAAATACATTTTAATGCATTTAAGTGGAAAAACTACTAAAACATCATACAAACATATCACATAATCAATTTAGCAATTAAAATCAATTATTTAACTATTTTTCATATTCCTTATATTTGCATGTAGTTGGATTACGTCGTCTTAATTTTGGATCTTACACTTTATTTCTTTCGCACATCACCTTTTGAGTTGGGAGAGCAGATGAAAATTTTATATGCTATGTTTTGACTTGTTGATGGTTGTGAGGATTTTTAATTTTTTCATATCTGCATTATTTTAAAATGTAGGTTGGGGTTCGACGATTTGTCTCTTTTTAAAACTGCAGTATTTTTACCTGTTTGATGATAGCTACTATTTTATTAATGTAAATTTTAAGCAGGGTTGCATGCATACATAATTTATGAATTTTGGATAATGACCTTGTAAAAAAATTAGTAGCATTTTTAAGTAGTAGATGTTACATGAAGTGCTTTAGAAATTACCACTGCCTTAAATTGATTCAGTACGACTTTCTCTAGTGCTATAAACATGTCCAGTACAACCTTTTTCTTCATTTTCTTAGCAAAAGTGATTGTCCAGAACTATACCTATTCATCAAATAATTTGATCTTATCTTCAACAAATCAATCAACTTCATCCATGACCAGATCAATCTGAGTTTGAAACAGTGATACTGGTTCTTTTTCCACAATCTTGGCCATATTCTCTTTTCCCTTTCCTGATATAGTCTTGATTGAGAATTGAGAATCCAGCCCTAACTGTAAGACCTGAGATTAGATCACTGTAATTAGACATTGATTTAGTGACAGAATTGCAAATAGTGAAGAGTACAGGGGCTAAAGCGCAAGAAATGAAATTGAGTAGAAAAGCATAAAATCAAATGTGGTGGACAGAACTTCAGGCGCTTATGCGCGGAAGAGAGGCGCGCATATGCGCGAGCAACTATTTGCCAGACAGAACTTCTCGCGCATATGCGCGAGACAGGGTGCGCATATGCGCGAGCAGATGAGAAGCTAGAGTGCGAGACAGAACATCTCGCGCATATGCGCGGAGATGAGGCGCGCATATGCGCGAGCAGCCGATTTCGCCAAGCGCCGAGACAGAGTGTCTCGTGCATATGCGCCGGTGCTGGACGTGCATACGCGCGAGACGTGCAGTATAGAAATTAGGCCACTTGGCTTTGCCATGCATCTAGATATGTATCTTCTTCATTTCCTTTCAGAACTCCAGCAAGAAAACCGAGAAGAGCCATAGAAAATTCCCTCAAGCTTCATCCTATATTAGAATTGTGATTGTGCAAGATCCGGCGATCTGATTTTCAACCCGAACATAGTTTCGTGTTCCTCTTATAAAAAGCCTCAAAAGGATGTAAGTTTTATTATGTTCTTGCATAGTGTAAGTTTTATTATGTTCTTGCATAGTTTGAAAGTTTGATGTTGGAGGAATTATGATTTGATTGAGATTATGTATTCCCGAGATTGTGGTAATCATATAATCGAAACCGGATCGAAAAACAGACACCGTATGTAATTGTTATCATTTTTCAATTATATTCGAATGGGGTTATACAGAATTGGTCTTGGAATTGTGTTTGTGGATATATTATGAGTTGTTGAGATTGAATGTTGGTTAATGGTATTGCCGGTATTTCGAGATTTTGCCATTATGCCGTTGAAAGTTAACTAGATTGAGTATTGATCAAAGTAATCAAGTCTTGCTTTGAATTGAATGGTGATATTGTATGTTTCGAATGTCATTGCCAGATTGAGTGGTGACAGCTTCGAATTCAAGACTTCGACTTCGTCAGACCGACAAAAAAAAGGTATAAATACTGTTAAACCGGGAATGATAACTCGAGTAAGATGTAACTTGAGTTTCCCTAAAACCACATACTTACTTGTTATTGTTTTGATACAATTGAATTCCTTGCATGTGTATGTTTGTTCTATTGATTTATAGAAAGGCGTAGAATAGAAGACATATATTGTGACAGGGTTACTGGCAGAGGTGCCAGGTCACTTGACGTTTGGGTTATATCGATGTGATTAGGAGACAGATCAGTCCCTATTGTAGATTACTCGATATAGTGTGCCGAAGTACAGGAATAGGAACGTACCGCCGCCTCGAGGGGAGAGTAGGTGGGAGATTTGTTACGTTCTTATTCAAACCAGGATCCCTAGACTAGATAAGAGTCGATAAAATTTTGACTTAGAGTCGAGTCAAAGATTAAGAGTTAAAGAGTTTGATTTACAGATTTGTATTGATTATATTTCATAGATTAAGATACATGTCTGATATATGCTTTATGCTTTTGTATATGATTATATGAAATGCATGATGCTCCAAAGCTCTTTTGGTTGTAAGCCACCAACTCTTTGCAACCTCATGCAACTGATGCCCAATCAGTCTGACTCTACGCTCATCTATATAATCAAGTGAATCAAACAACATCTAATATCATCAAGCCAACTCTCACAGTCGATAGAATACTCAATGCCTTTCAAAGTCGGCGGTTTGAACGACTGAAATCTCTTTAACAATGTCTCCATGGGTGTCGCTATCACATCCATCGGATTATTGTACGTACTACCCTGTTCTGGGATTCTTTGAGCAGGAATATCTGATTATAAAATTAAGAGGGGGTTGCGGGAACTGAACTGGAGGTTGTTGTTGTTTCTGTGTCTGAGCAACATACGAAAATCCTCGCTGTTTGATCAAGCCTGCTTCAGCTCCCTTTGCTCTGTTCAGGGCATCAGCAAGGCAAACTCTGAACCCTTGTCCTTTCTGTACGACACTGGGAAAAATCGTTGATAAAACTCAGCTTTAAAGATTTTCCAAGTAATAGTCGTAAGTGAAAAAAAAGGTAGAAAAAAAAGGGAGAGAGAGTACGACAGAGGAAAGTTGTTTGATCCATAAAGCATCTAGTATTTATTCGTTATCTCTCTCATTTGAATCTTGAATGCTTCTGATGCGAGTCTATGAAAAAAACTTGATGTTTTCTTTGTATGCAACTGATAAACATAAAAATTGTACATTAATTAAATGTTTTATAATATAATTATATAGTTTTTGTTTTATTAAATGTTTAAATATTATATGTTTTATAATAAATTGTATAAAATATAAGTTGTTGTGTAATTACAAGTTTTTACTATTTTTTACAGGTTCGATAAAACAAGAATAAACTTGGCGTTGCAAATGGGATTAAGATGATTCTTGGACCTGTAGAAAGTTGCTTATAATATCTACAATATTGTTGACAAGCATGAGATAAAAATCCTCTCACAATTGGGATCAAATTAAGCAACAAATAAAGTTACCAAAGGAGTGGCAGTTTTATCATGCTCTAGTATTTTGACCATATCTCTCAAATTACTTGGTCAAATAATTTAAAAAAAATATCACAACTAGACAACTCAATTATCCACATGTTTCTTTTTATGTGAAGAAGCAAATTCGGAGAAGAAGATTTTCAAAAGTGATGTGTAGTATAATATAATATCTGGGAACACCAATGAAGACTTATGTGTAAAAAAAAAAAAAATTTTATTTGTGGTTGTCTCCCCAAATTTGGCTATAAATAGGGGTGCATTGTAATGTATTGAGATATCCCTCATTCTATGAACAAACATTTGATTTCATAATATTTCTCTCCATATTTTTCCTTTATTTCTTCATTTAAATACAATTAGCATGTTAGTTTCATATTCAAAGTTTTACACTTTGAATAATGAATAGCTAACTTCCTAAAGTTGAGATGATAAGGTGAAACTCTTGGCATGATAATAAGGTTATTAAAATGTAAGAATCTATGTTTTATATTATTTAATCATTATTTATTGTTTATGTTATATTTATTTCTTTAAGCATTTTTATACCCTACTTATAAGTGGGAGTTTTGATTTATTGTTGCTATATGTTACACTAAATTCTTGGAACCATTTAAATGTTAGTTTGGTTTTACCAACCATGTAACTTGGATTCCTTGATTTATTATATATGAATATATCATAGTATTAATTTATTGGTACCATTTAAATGTTTGTTTGGTTTTACCAACCATTTAAAGTGGGAACCTTGATTTAGTGTTTACAAATATATATAACACAATAAATACTTGACCACATTTATAAGTTTTGGTATATATTATATACTTATAAGATAATAATTTTTAACACAATATAAATATGATTATTTAATATATTGGAACCATTTTATTAAGTGGATTTCAATATTGTTCGTTAATATTAACTTTATTAAAATACCAAGAGTGGATCCTTTAATCTCAACTAATTAAATTAAAATTTGAACAATTAAAATTTACCCATTAAAGATTCAAACAATTAAAATTAAAAAGAAACAAAAACAAAAACAAAACAAAAAGACATTGTAGTGGACTTGTAATTACCTTAACTTCCCTGTGGATACGATATCGGCCTCACCGAATTATACTACTTGTGGACAACCTGCTCTTGGGAGTGCAACAATCAAAGTGACAACAACAACTGATTTTGCATTCTTACTACTACATTTATGGGTAGTTGCTCTAGATGATGTGTTGAAATGATAAGTGTATGGGGTCTAGCACACATACTGTTTTCTTTGGTGAGCTTTGAGCCTATGAGCAAACATTATATCATGCTCCATTTTATTTGATTGTGTGTTAGTCATGCATTGTTGATTTTTCTAGAACTTGCATTGTTATACATATCTTTGTTGACACCTTGTGATGGATTAGAGGCATAAACAAAGTAAAGGGCATTAGGTTCAAACCGTTTTCTTTCACATCATCAGTGTCGTTCTTTTGAGCCTACCCTGATTCATTTACCACTAGTGAGCCAAGTTCGAGCTTGAGCCTATTTGTTGGAAAATAACCACGTTACAAGCCATGATAAATCCCTTTTGTTTGTTATTCCTCTATTTGAACCTTGAATTGGAGAATCATACAAACTTTTCGCATTTAGCATCGCTTTGAGCCAAGAAAGTGCAAATTGTTGAGATCGAGTGATTAATGCTCGAAATCGTTGTCTCAAAAACTCCTTATGAAAAAAAATATGAAAAAAAAGAGAAGAGAAAATATATATATTTAAAATTAAAAGAAAAATGAAGGAAAATGAAAAGGCGGAATGAGAAGGAGAATAAGAGCAACGAAGAAGAAAAAAATGTTCTTGGATTTTATAATGAGATTGAAGATGTTATTATTTGGATACAATTGTCTTTGTGAAAAGTGCGTATGATTTCTTCAATTCTGTAAACGCATTGTGCCTTCATTCCTACCTGACCTCTAGCCATGGTACAACCCATGTATAGCCCTTATTTGTGCATTTTAATTCATTCAATTGGTGGAGGATGTGATATATTTGCAATCTTATGGTAAAAATTTTCAGTGTTTTGACATAAGAGCTCTTTGATACATACCTAGACACTTACGAGTGAAATGATCGAATCCTGTGAGGAGTGTTTGGACCCTGTGCTTTTTTATTTCTACAAATTCGGATGGAAGCAATTGTTCATGATGTTGGTATGTTAGGTGCTTAAAAATTAAATTGCTTTGGTGCATGACAAAATATTTTGCTGACAAGTAAATGAAGCAGAAAGAGGATAATAAGTTGAAATAATGAATCAAATTCTTTTATGCTTGAGGACAAGCATGGTTTAGGTGCGGGAGATTTGATAGGCTCATAATAGTTTGTATTTTTATTGTCATATCTCTCATTGTTACAACTACCAACGTGCCTAATTGACACATTTTTGTGTGATTTTATTGTAGAAGAAAGTTTTCTACTCTTACGATAAATCTTGGCTAATAAGGGTGATTTCATATCACAATTAAAGTTTCCGATATGATCTTAGTGGGAATCGTTGAGCAGAAAAATTCAAAAGATGTTTTTGGATATGGTGTTGTCACGCCTTGTGACGATTCCTTGGCTGCCTAGTGAGAAATATGGAATTTTTATATCAAGGAAAATAATATCTTTTATTTTTTAATGATTAGGTTTTATTTTAGATAATTGGGCTTTGATATTATTTGGACTCAATTTTTCCTTCTTTGACTTACACAACTCAAAGGGAGGCGGCAGGAGAGAAGGAAGATTCACAAGAAAGAACTCTGCAATTCCTTCCACCAACACACGTGAAAGAAGAACAAGAAAGGCGCAAGGATTTTCTCCTCAACTCTAGGCTAAGTTTTATTTCTGATTTAAGGGTTGTTTTTACTGTTTAATTTATCAGTGTGAGGTATTCGTTCTTAAATTCAATATTCTTTTTATTCCAAGTATTTGTCGATTTATGATTTAATTATATGAATATTGTATATTAAGTAATCTTACAATTCAATTCGATATATGATTTTCTAATGCTAACCATGAATTCAGTGATCCGTAATTGTCACGAATGCTTGGTACATGAGTAGCATAGATTAGATGTGTTGTGGTATCATAATATATTTAATCTAAATAAATCAATAAAACTTGATTTATCAATTGCAGCTATCTCGATTGATAGATTTCAGGATTAACTGTTTTCACAAATCTAAAAGCTATCGTTAATTAATATGGAACGCTATCGTGCCCAGTTGGTTATTTATAAGTTTTGACTGGATGCTGGGTTCGGTCAATTTATTTAGAAAAAAACATGAATTTTAGCGGCTATCTCTATAATTCTAAAGTTAATTGTTTGGAACAACTTGAATAAATTATTTGTTTGCCGATGAACAGTGATATAATTAAATAGTAGAACTCCTTTGAATCAGATCTTTCTCGTATTAAATTCTTCATTTTAGTCTAGTAGATAAATTATCATTTAAATTTATTGTTTTCATTTCTTGGATAAATTTAGTTTAGTATTTTATTAAATTCATATCCAAAAATCCCCCCTTTTATTTGCATTTTTACTCGAAAGAAATCATCCCCTGTTTCCTGTGGATTCGACTCTGCTCACCATTACACTAATTTTATTTAAAGAGTAGGAATTTAAGTTTGGTGGCACAACGACACCACACCAATATGCATTGACTTCCGAGACTTGAACTGTGCAACTCCCAAAGGCGTATATGTGATGCTGATACCTGATATGTTGATTGATTCAGTGGCTAGACATGAATTTTTATCTTTCAGGGATAGATTCTCGAGCTACAATCAGATCAAGATAGCAGAAACTGACACTCACAAAACAGCATTCAGATGCCCAGGAGCTGTTGGTACGTTTGAGTGGCTTGTCATGCAATTCGGGCAAAAAAATGCAGGGGCCGCGTATCAAAGGGCTATGAACTCGATCTTTCATGATATGATAGGGCACCACATTGAAGTTTATATAGATGATATCGTTGTGAAATCTAAACAAGCTGATGATCACATCGAACATTTGAGGAAGAGCTTCCAAAGAATGAGGCAACATGAGTTGAAGTTAAATCCATTGAAATGTGCCTTTGGCATAAAAGCAGGAAACTTTTTGGGATTTCTGGTGCACCAAAAGGGAGTCGAGGTGGATAAAAACAAAGCGAAGGCTATCATGGAGGCGAATCCGCCTAGGAACAAGAAAGAGTTAGAACGTTTTCTTGGGCAAGTGAATTACTTGAGACGTTTTATTTCTAACTTTGCAGGGAAGACGAAGTAGTTTTCACAGTTGTTGAAGCTCAAAGACAGCCGGGAGTTCAAATGGGAAGATTCGCATCAGAAAGCTTTTGATGTGTTCAAGAAATATTTATCTAACCCACCTGTTCTTATGCCTCCCAGTGACAGACCCCTGAAGTAGGCCTTCAGGCCACTTAGAATATGGCAAGAAAGAAACACACCGAGCGAGGATTTGAGCTCACTGAGCAGAACAACGAATAATAAAGGGAGAAAAGAAAATAACAAGATGACCCATAAGTGGACTTTGGTATAGAAATAGGCTATCCAGCCATTTTTGTATGTTGATTAGCTTCATGTTGTAAGATTTTATTTGAAGTAGGCCGTAGGGCCACTAATGTAAATATTTGTTGGTTATGATTCAAAAATGAAAACGATCAATTAAAGTTGGCCAGTAGGCCACTTTTATCATATTGGATCCATTGTGTTTCGAAAGATAATGAAGAGAAGAAATAATCTCGAGTGGGGAGTTTTAAGCTAACATATGGTTTTGCTTGAAGCAATTGAAATGAGTTGGGTTAAGAACGAAGAGAAACTCCTTCCCAACATCCAATACACAACATCACATACAAACCCACCTTCATTCCACATCCATCACCCAACAATCACAACACCTAACCAACAGCCAACAAATATAAAGCGGAGTCACCGCATGCGAGAACAGCAAGTAAGCGTGTATGCGAGAAAGGGGTCCGACTGAAGTGCAAATGCATATACGTGTATACGGTAAAGGGGTCCGACTGAAGTGCAAATGCATATACGTGTATGTGGGAAAGGGATCCGACTGAAGTGCAATGCATAATGCTAGGGACTCGGGAGTCGTCTTGAATGGATGCAACATGTAAGAGCACGTAATGCACATAAGAGTTGAGAGGTACCTGTGTTGCAAGATACCCCAAATGACACTAATGCTTAAGTGTCAAGTGTACAAAAGAACTGAGGCTAACCCATGGCCAATCTCGATCCAGTGATATCAGGACGTCCAACGATTAAATTTGAGAGTGGGTATAATGTGGAGACTGTCTTTGATGGCAACGAGCTTTGCATTGAGCCATATGTTGTTGAAACAGTATCTGATGGGGACTTGCTAATTTTGGATTTAACTAATAGCAATCTTTATAAGATTTCCTCCTCTTTGCCCCTTTACAGCCAGCCAAAGTTGGTTTTAGGGTATGCCGATGGATACTATGGACATGTAGATAGACCAAGTGAAGATGCAAAATTTTCTAATGATTTTGATGTGGTCTATATTGGGATCAGTTGCTCTCTTCTCGTTATTGACCGTGGGAAAAAGGCAATTCGTGAAATACAACTCCATTTTGATGATTGTGCTTACCAGTATGGAAGTGGTTTCCCCATAGGCATTGTTATGCTTATAGCAGCTGGATTCTTTGGTTATATGCTAGCCTTTCTTCAACAAATGGTTGGATCAATTGTTTCTTCTCAAGAAGAAGTTGTGGAAGTACATGTTTCTCCCAACACATATCAGAATCCAATGAAATCTGTGAAACGGCCTCCACTAATTCCAACATAAGATGATCAAGAAAACAAGAAGAAAGGTTTATGGGATCTATTGAGAGATTGGTTGCCCAAAGTGGAGCATCTGTTGCAGAAATCATGGGAGGAGTGTTCACTGTGTTCCACAAAAAGCCATTAAAACATAATAGCCAAAATCAGTATTACCAACATCAAAGGTATTCAAATTCTTGGCTGTTGCAAGAGAGCTTTGTTATTCCAGATGAGGAGGAGCCTCCTACTGTTGAAACCTGGACCCCTATTCCACGGAAAACCTATCCCTTTATTTCCAAAGATTCCGAGAAAATGCAACAGCTTTGCCAAGGCCGAGCTTTCTATAGTGAGTGGGACGGAGACCTTCAGCAACAGCAAACGAAGAAGCAGCGGCACATACATGACACATGCGTGATGCAAGAAGGCTTCATGATCGGAACAAGTTTGGGTCTTGCAAATGTTTGTGTATTTTCATTTGGGCAAATTCACAAACACCATGAAGGCACAATGGTGATCAAAATATAACTTATGGGTTGGCACGAGCGCCATAATGGAAGAAACAAGGGACAAGGTGAAGCTAAAACGTTGGCTTGATCAGAAGAGGAACCCGCAGCGCTGAAGTTGGGTATATGCGCAAATGAAGAGTCTTGAGCCATACCGCGTTTTTGGGCGACAACGGAGCCGACAGCAAATAACAATTGAAAAGATCTTAAGGAAGGCGATCCTCCACACCGGCAGCGAAGAGTAATTGAAAAAACGGGAGGAAAAAAGATTGAAGAGAGCGGGCTTGGAAGTTTGAATGTAGATAGTGAGTAAAGCATGAATGAAGATACATTGGTGTGAAGTTCAGTAGTGAATGGGCTTGAGTTATTCAGTCCACTATCATAGCCAACTCACAGACACATAAAATCGCGGGCTGCTACAAACAAATGAGTTGAATCGGGCTTACATGTACAAGCATTTTGGCCCAATGGGCCAATGCTTGCGGGGGGCAATTGTTTGGGCGAAAAATAATTAATTATGGAAGCCAAATTTAATTACAAGCCCAATTAAATTATGGGCCCGTCAAATGTAGCGGATTAATTTCTATCAAGTCCAACCAACCACAGAGTGCTGAAGATGGAAAAGATCGTAGGAAGACAGGCACAGATCGTGAGAGAGTAGTGGAAAAGATCATGGGCTCATGGGGGAGTGGAGAGAAATGGCACAGCACTGGGAAGAAAAAGACATCGGCAAACACTCTACACACAACTCTACACGCAAAAACTCTGCAAATACTCTCTGCAAATTTTTTAATATTCAAGCACTAGTTTGTTAAGCGTTCCAGTATATTTATAGCATTCTAGGTCTTGTCCTTTTAGATTTTGGCAATTTTATGTGTTATATTCCATGTCTTGTAAATTCCTACTGTTTATTGAAAATATAAAGGATGTCAGGGGTTTATTCTTCAAATTCCATTAATTTTCTTCATTTTGGCGTTATAGTTATTTTAGGTGATTAGAACCGACGGTCAAATTTAGGATTTGCTTTCGCTTGTTTTTTAGAAGTTAGATTTTATTATTTTCACACAAATCGGTGCAACTTCGCACCTGGCACGCCCGCAAATCAAATATTGTGCAAACATAATGATTGATGGTATTATTATTATTATTGTGTTGTAGGAATTTCTCAAGAGCTTTGCAAGAACTTGTGTATTGGGTTGTAAGTAGATTATTCCTTTGAATGCATCTCATGAGCTATGTATATGATAAATGAAGATTCCATTGATTTTAGCTCCTTTAAATCATTGATTATGTATATTGTATGTATTGACATATTGAAAAGAAATGGAATTGAAGCCAAGGGCAAAGTAAAGGAGCTAACTCTTTAGCACGCACGCCACATGTTTGATAAAATGATTCAATGAATGTTTTTATGGCTTGATGGTTATATGGTATTGTGGTGTTACCTATGGTAATTATAAACCCACTTGACAAGTTGATCAACATAATGACATGTATTGTGACTGATTTTGACTGAGATCGCGTACATGTGTACCATTGACTGATGACCTATCGACGCCATATGAATGAAAAGAAATGAATTGTTCTATAGATGTCATCTTATAATTGTTATTTACGCATTTTTATTGACACATGGCATATTATGATTAAGAAATGATACGGATTCCTTCTGTACACTATGGTATATGTACTTGTTATTTAAAGGTCTACTTGCTGAGTTTTTATAACTCATTTCAGTTATGTTCATGAGATGCAGATGCAGGTAACCGAGATTGATACGGCGGGGTGTCGAGACGGAAGATGGAAATGTGCCAAGCTTGGAGGAAGGGTTAAATAATTATTCTGTCTATGGATTGTTAAGAAAGTATTTTGTTTTGAAACGGTTGATGTTGGTTAATATATTTTGTTGTAACCCATTTGATATTTTGGGAGTTTAAACTTGACTCGATTATTTTGGTAATCAAATGCAATACTTTTGCCTTTGTATGTCTTTATGTATTAGTTGTGGGAATTTTTATGATGTATTGGTTTTATTGCTTGAGACAGTTGGTGATTTCCTTTTCACGGGAAAACTCTGCCAAAATTTTTAGAACATGTACTTTCCTCCAAGTTTTTTTTTCAAAATCTTCCGTATTATAGAGTTTATTTTTTTTAAAACGGGCCAGGGTGTCACATTTAGTGGTATCAGAGCAAATCATTTTCGGACCAATGAATTGGCACATGACTTCTTCTGTTTACGACATTTCGGTATGTATATTTCTACATCTCATTGATGTACTGATATGATGATAAGTATCTTTTATGGTATATATACGATTTAAAATGATTTTAAACTGAGATGCAATGTAGGAGATGCCACCTAAGAGGAAAGTTGTAGAGGGAGAAGATAGTTCCTCATCACGAGTTGTTGATGAGTTTAGTAAGTTGCCCAAGGAGCAAGCCAAAGTTCATGGAGAACAGATCCAACAGTTATTGAGATTGCAGAACCCATTACAAGGGAGAATTAGAGGCCTTATGCGACAGGAGCCCAGTTCAGAGGGAGCATATCATAGATTTAAAAGAATGAATCCACCTGACTTCGTGGGAAGTGCGGATCCTCTTGCAGCTATGGAATGGGTTAAAGATATTGAAGCAATCTTTGACTACTTGCACTTTGAGGTTAATGATCGAGTTAGCTGTGCAGTGTTTATTCAGACCAAGACTGCATGCATTTGGTGGGAGGCCACGAAAGTTACTGTCAACGTTCAAACCATCCAATGGAATGAGTTCAAGGGGCTATTTTATGACAAATATTTCTCCACAGATGTCAAGACACAGAAAGTGAAGGAGTTCTTGAAACTAAAGCAGGGCAACTTGAATGTGAATGATTATATATTGAAGTTCGAAGAAGGATGTCTGTTCGTTCCTTTTATTTCTTCGAATGACAAAGATCGAGGAGAACACTTCATGAGAGGCTTCAGAGCCGAGATCAGGAGGGATGTCAGAATGTCTAAGGCCGAAACGTACAAAGAGATCGTGGAAAAAGATCTTTTAGCGGAACAGGACGAGAAAGTGATTGAGAAAGAAAAGCAATTGAGAAGACATAAATTCAATCAAAAGAGCCAAGCTTCGAGTCAAAGTTGGAAAAGAGGATACAAAGGAAAAGGAAAAGAAGAACATCGAAGTAAAGCTCTTGTGGTTCAGTCTGAGACGAATAGGCCTTTATGTCCCAAATGCAGCAAGCCACACAAGGGTGAATACTTTGTAGGAACCAACAAATGTTACAGATGTGGAGGTCCAGGTCACATTGCCATCAACTGCACCCAATCTTCAGGCCGAGGACGAGTCCAAGGGCGCATCTTGTCTTTGACCAAAGAGGGTGTTAATCCTGATACGTCGGTTATATCAGGTACTATTCTTATTTCAGGCAATGTAGCTCTTACTTTAATTGATATTGGAGTTACGCATTCCTTTATGTCTGAAATTTTCATGAGATCGTTGGGTATTGCACCTATAATTGAACCTCTCCAGTTTATTATTATGCTTCCGTCAAGAGATGTGATTTTCTCAACAAGTGTGATTAGAGCTTGTCCTATTCTAGTGAATGAGAGAATTTTATTTGATTATCTTATTGTAATTCTTATGATAGAGTTTGATGTGATTTTGGGTATGGATTGGCTATCATCGTATCGTGCAGTAATAGATTGTGTTGAAAAGACGGTGCGATTTCCGACAGAAGAAGGTGACAGCAGGGTCTTCAAGCGTTCAAGTACTTCGCTTGACACTTCTTTTATTTCTTGTTGGAAGGTGAATAAGATGTTGGTTAAGGGGTGTCAGAGATTTCTAGCGTCAGTAATGAATGTGAGTAAGGAATATAATATGGATGTGAATGATATTGTAATTGTTCGAGAGTATTCAGATGTCTTTGCTGAAGATGTGTCGGGGTTGCCACCGATAGAGAAGTCGAGTTTGTCATTGATGTTGTACATGGTACTGCTTCTATTTCTAAAGGCCCTTATCGAATGACACCAACTGAAATGAAAGAATTAAAGAGCCAATTACAAGAGCTGTTAGATAAGGGCTTTATTAGACCGAGTTCTTCACCATGGGGGGCACCAGTGTTGTTTGTGAAAAAAAAGATGGGTCATTACGTTTGTGTATTGACTACCGAGAGATCAACAAAGTTACAATTAAGAACATGTACCCTTTGCTACGAATAGATGATCCGTTTGATCAATTACAAGGGACAACGGCATTTTCCAAAATTGATCTGCGATCGGGATATCACCAATTGAAAATGAAAGAAGCGGACATACTTAAGAATGCTTTTTGAACTAGGTATGGTCATTATGAATTTATGTTAATGTCTTTTGGGTTAACGAATGCGCCGTCAATTTTTATGGATCTTGTGAATCGAGTCTTCAAGCCTTATTTGGACAGTTTCGTCATTGTATTTATTGATGATATTCAGGTTTATTCGAAGACTCGAGAACTTCATCGAGAACATTTGAGAACTGTGCTGCAGCTATTGAGGAATAACCAGTTGTATGCCAAGTTAAAGAAGTGTGAGTTCTGGTTGGACCAAGTGACTTTCCAAGGCGACGTGTTTCTAAAGATGGAATTACCGTGGATCCAACAAAGATAGAAAAAGTGAAGAAATGGCTTATTCCTACGACAGTTTCTGAGGTACGAAGTTTTCTTGGTTTGGCAGGTTACTATCGTCGTTTTATAGCTGATTTCTCAAATATAGCCCTGCCATTAACCACGTTGACAAGAAAGATAGTTAAATTTGAATGGACAAATGATTGTCAACAAAGTTTTCAGGACTTGAAGGATAAATTGACATCGGCTTTAGTGTTGTCACTTCCTGAAAGAGTTGAAAACTTTGTAGTGTTCACTGATGCTTCTAAGAAAGGACTTGGTGCTGTATTGATGCAGCGTGGTAATTGCTTATGCTTCTCGTTAGCTAAAGGATTATGAAAAGAATTATCCGACTCACGATCTTGAGTTGGCAGCTGTGGTATTCGCTTTAAAGATATGACGACATTATTTGTTTGGAGTGAAGTGTGAGATTTTCTCAGATCATAAAAGCCTTAAATATCTGTTTACTCAGAAGAAATTGAACATGCGTCAGAGGAGATGGTTGGTACTTGTTAAGGATTATGATTGCACTATTAGTTACCACCCTGGGAAGGCGAATGTAGTGGCAGACGCATTGAGTCGGAAGTCAGGTGTTGTGTTGAATTCTATGATTCAAAAATCTTTATTGTTGGACTTGCAAAAGAATAAGATCGCTTTGGTCGAGAAAGGTACGATCGTTCGAATTTTAGCTTTGGTGATTCGACCTACTTTGAATGACAGGATTAAAGATGGACAACAGAATAATAAGCAATTGCTGGAAATGAAATCTAAGGCTGAGTTGAAAGGAAATTCTGAGTTTGGTTTAAACAGTGATGGGTTGATGACCTTCAGAGGTAGATTTGTGTTCCTACCGGTGATAATATTCGACAAGATGTTTTGATTGAGGTGCATACCGCATCATATTCGATACATCCAGGTAATACCAAGATGTATCAAAATCTTTGTCGAGTTTTCTGGTGGTCAGGTATGAAGAAGGATATTGCGTTGTATATTTCTGAATGCCTAACATGCCAACAGGTTAAGAGTGAGCACCAAAGACCTGCAGGATTGTTGCAGTCATTGCCGATACCTCAGTGGAAATGGGAACACATCACAATGGACTTTGTTGTCGGACTTCCTAGGACGCAGAAAGGTTATAATTCACTTTGGGTCATTGTTGATCATTTAAACAATTCATCACATTTTCTTCCTGTCAAGACAACTTATTCGATGAATCAATATGCTGAGGCTTATGTTCAAGAGATTGTTAGACTTCATGGGATACCGGTGTCAATTGTTTTTATCGTTATCCAAGATTTACATCTGAATTCTGGAAGAGTTTGCATAGAGCTTTAGGTACAAAGTTGGCCTTCAACACAGCTTATTGTCTTCAGAGTGACGGACAATCAGAACGAGTTATTCAGATTCTTGAGGACATGTTAAGGGTCTGCATTATTGATTTTCTTGGAAGTTGGGATTTGAAGCTGCCTCTTGTGGAATTCACATATAATAACAGCTATCAGTCCTCGATTGGCATGGCACCCTATGAAGCTTTGTATGGGAGAAAGTGTCGATCACCTTTGTTTTGGGATGAAGTAGGTGAAAGAAAAATGTTAGGACCAGAGTTGGTTCAAAAAATGGTTTATGTTGTAGCATTGATTCGAGAAAGAATGAAAACTTCTCAGTCTCGATAGAAAAGATATGCAGATGTTCGAAGAAGGCCTTTGGCAGTCGAGGTAGGTGATCACGTGTTTGTTAAGATAGCTCCTCTCAAGGGAGTTTTGAGATTTGGGAAGAAAGGAAAGTTGAGTCCTCGTTTTATTGGACATTTCGAGATTCTTGATAGAATTGGTGAGCGAGCTTATAGATTGGCTTTGCCTCCGGACATAGATAAAGTACATAATGTATTTCATGTCTCAATGCTTCGTAAATATGTATCGAACCCAATTCGTGTACTTCGTCACGAACCACTAGACTTAATGCCAAATTTGAGTTATCATGAACGGTCGGTACAAATACTGGATCGAAAGGTTAAAGTGCTTAGAAACAAAAAAATTGGGATTGTGAAGGTGTTATGGAGTAATCATGTCATCGAAGAAGCAACATGGGAACCCGAGGAAGAGATGAAGCAACGTTATCCTGACTTGTTTACGTCGTGAGGTAAATTTCGGGGACGAAATTTTTATAAGAGGAGGATCTCGCTCCACCGCTCCCAGTACATGTTTAAAAAACGTGTTTCGAGGATTTGGAAGGCTTTTAATAGATGTTGTATCAATTTTTCCTCATTTCTTCCCCTCTCCACATCGGTAAGTTAGCGTTCTTCAATTTTTTTCTTTAAGCCAACTTTTAGCAAGGCTTTGAACTTTGATTGGAGATTAGAAGTTCTTCTCCTCAAGAATTTAGGAGCAAGGTAAGAAAAGCTTATTCCATGGGATAGTGATTGAAGGGAAAATATTGGGTTGTTTGGTTTGAGTGTTGAGGTAAGGTTGTTAATATAATGATTGATGATATTATTATTATTATTGTGTTGTAGGAATTTCTCAAGAGCTTAGCAAGAACTTGTGTATTGGGTTGTAAGTAGATTCTTCATTTGAATGCATCTCATGGGCTATGTATATGATAACTGAAGATTCCATTGATTTTAGCTCATTTAAATCATTGATTATGTATATTATATTTATTGATATATTGAAAAGAAATGGAATTGAAGTCAAGGGCAAAGTAAAGGAGCTAACTCTTTAGCACGCACGCCACATGTATTATAAAATGATTCAATGAATATTTTTATGGCTTGATGGTTACATGGTATTGTGGTGTTACCTATGGTAATTCTAAACCTATTTGACGGAAGTTGATCAACAAAATGACATGTACTGTGACTGATTTTGACTGAGAAATACATGTGTACCATTGACTGATGACCTATCAACGCCATACGAATGAAAAGAAATGAATTGTTCTATAGATGCCATCTTATAATTGTTATTTATGCATTTTTATTGACAAATGGCATATTACGATTAAGAAATGATACGGATTCCTTCTTTACACTATGGTATATGTACTTGTTATTTAAAGGTCTACTTGCTGAGTTTTTATAACTCATTTCAGTTATGTTCATGAGATGCAGATGCAGGTAATCGAGATTGATATGGCGGGGCGTCGAGACGGAAGATGGAAATGTGCCAAGCTTGGAGGAAAGGTTAACTAATTATTTTGTCTATGGATGGTTAAGAAAGTATTTTGTTTTGAAATGGTTTATGTTGGTTAATATATTTTGTTGTAACCCATTTGATATTTTGGAAGTTTAAACTTGACTCAATTATTTTGGTAATCAAATGCAATACTTTAGCCTTTGTATGTCTTTATGTATTAGTTGTGGGAATTTTTATGGTGTATTGATTTTATTGCTTGAGACAGTTGGTGATTTCCTTTTCACGGGAAAAATCTGCCAAAATTTTTAAAACATATACTTTCCTCCAAGTTTTTTTTTAAAAAAAGCTTCCGTATTATAGAGTTTATTTTTTTTAAAACGGGTCAGGGTGTCACAATAATTGTCCCCAAGTAACAATTTTACTCTTATCACCAATTAGAAGTTAGATTCCTAATTTCATAATCCCAAATAAATATTTTTTGACACTACAAGTTGTTTCTTAATAACTTTTAACATTTCTCCCGAATGAATTCATCCTTATAAGGTTTGGCGACAAAGTTAAAAAATACGGGTTTTCGGACCTTAGCAATCACAGCAATTGCAGTGTCAACCCAAAAATGAAATTCTTTCTCTTAACTCACTTCCCAAAATTTCGCAATTATCTAGTATAGTCCCCGAATAATATTTTTCTCGAATCCTATAAACTGAAGTTTACAAAAATTATACAAACTTCGATATTCTTAGTTTGTATTTCTCGAATCCTTCATAACATTACTTCAATAGTTTTATGCCTAATATCCTAATATAAACGAATTCCATTTACTGATTTTCTCCTTCAGTAATTTGACCCCTTAAATATCTTATTAAAATTCTGAAATCTAAAATACAAACGCCCCAAACTTTCCGATACTATAGCCATTGTTTTTTAAATTATGTTTTTAATATTTATATCATTTGTGTTTCACGATGTACACTTATAACACTTGTAATACAATTGTAATTCTCTATAATCCATTATGATACCCAAAAAATTATTAATTTGACGAATCTTACTTTCTAATCAAAATCGCTAATACCAATATTTCTCGTTCCTCCTAGGACATCCTCATACTTACATATCTGTCTAATTTCCTCGATCGCAATTCCTTGGTAATTTACTTGCTGACTACATTCAAATAGACCTTTTTTTATTTTTCAGAAAATTGCAACCTAAATCTTAATGTTCTCGGATTATTCCATTAAGCCTAAATTATCGCATTCCAGTCGTCTCAAACTATCGAATTTAATGCAAAGCGGCTCCCATCGCTTTTGAAAATTGCTAAAATGACCTCATAATTTTCCTAAAATTTGCAATCAAGACCCAAAATTCTCGAATTCTCAAATTTAGCTCCAAATTTTCGCATTTTAGCCCTCCAAGTTTTCGGATTCATACAACTAAGCCCCTATATTTTCTAATTATAGCAAAATCACCCTCTATATTTCCGAAAACTTGCAATTAAGTCCCTCAAATTATATTATAATTCAATCCCTAAGTTCATGATTTCTTAAAATTCAACCACACCATCAACTCCAAAATTCCCTTCCTCAACAACGTAGAATTCGAAACAAGCAGTCCTAAATCACAAAGTTCAATTCACCTCAACTTAATCTTAGGTAGGGCAAAATTCGAGATACACAAAAACCAAATTCTCCTCACTCTGAAGCATAATTGTACACACCGTCCAAACCACGTAACCAACATGTATTTAATTTTAAAACAACATCCAACCTCCAGATTTCTATATCATAAAAGCATTCAAAAATTTTCAGCATGTAAAATTCAAAGCAGTAAATACTCACATACTTGATGCTTGACTTCTTGAGCTTCTTGGAGTGGCAGTAACACAACTCTTACGGGATTCTTGGCTCTGATACAAACTGAAACGTCCACTACTTTTAAAATTTAAAATTCTATTAATTATTTTTTCGAAGCTTGGGATTAAAAACTCAACATTACCAAAAAACAAAAATTAATTTAACATTTAAAATCTCAAGTGCATAAAAATCCCTAAATCATCAATTAACAAAACTTCTATGTTAACCATTAACATGATCAAAACTAACTTCAAAATAAAGCATAAAAATCTCAAAATAATTCATTCTCAAAATCTTTATTTCAAAACTTTCATTATCAAGCTAATGCAGAAAATAAAGTCCCTCAGGAGTGTACTACCGGACTCAATCCACTCAAGCGTCAGTGCCTCCCTCAATATCATCCTCACCAGCAACCAATCAAACCTAGTGAGTCTAATGACTCAGCACGTTCTAAACATGAGTAACAAATAATACATATACAGACACATGCATAAAAAATCATACTTTTATTTAAAATTGGCTAGTACATTGTAAGCATAAATGAATCATAAATCGTCAAATCATAAAGCTTTCTATCATTTATCATTTTGGGTGAAGTTTGATCCTTGAAAGTGACTAGCTGTATCATGTGGTCGACTGATCAGTCTTAGCTCACCATTGCGCATGAGGATGGACACTAGGCACCGCCATAAATGGAAATACGATCGTTGGGCTCTCTCTGGGACTTTTCCTGTAAACGGGCTCCTTCTAGGTCTTCTCCTTCACGATATTCTCAACAATCATAACATATCATATCATATCATTTTTGTCACAGTCAATTAACATCCTTCAAAATATTTTTTTTCCCTTTTAATCATAATTATCATATCATATCCACATTTGTAAAATAACATTTTTAACAGTAAAAAATGCACAGTTTTATCATAAATCATGAAATTCCATATTTTCATCATAAACTTTTTCAAATATCATTTAGCATGCGTTATGATTCTTCAGGACACTGCCAACCCTTTTTGTACTACCAGGTGTTAAATGATCGTTTTGTCTCTAGACATAAAAATCCTCGATTTTGACTTTTTTCTCACTTTTATTGACTCGAGCCTATCCCAAATAATTATTTAAGCATAAATTTGACTTCTAATATTTTTATTTAGCGTGAACTCGAGACTTTCGAATTATTTTCTTAATTACTAAATCGTAAAGCGTTTTAATCCCGAATTGATTCCAAACTTAATATTTTCTTCCCAAACTTTAAACATACACTTTACACACCAAAACTACCCTCGTGAACTATGAATCGACCCTTGTGGACCATGATTCGAACCGCTTCTCTTCCTAGCCTCAAAACCGAACCCTAGCCTATATATATTAAGTCACGGCTCGATTCCATCGAGCCACCACCGAGCCGCCCTTGACCAAACCTCCCCCTGACCTTCTTGGACCCTTGCTGAACCCTCCTGGACCAGCGCACCAGCCCCAGCCCCAGCCCCAGCCCACTCTTGCGCATGAACCCGAGCCACGCCCCTTTCTTGTTTCCTAGAATCCTAGCCATACAAGGACTTTCCTAATTATCCAACCAATGACCCCACACACACCTAGCCATCCCTGGACCCCTTTATAGACCCGACTGGACCAGCCTAGCTATCCCTTAGCCACGTTGCACTCTCTCCTGAATCATACCAGCCGCACGCACGATGGGGAGAGTCCTCGTGCGTGTGGACTTTTCTCCCTCGCTGCTACTACGTCTAGCCCCTAGCATCTCACCCAAGCCACGCACAGGCCCTGACCCAAGCCCCATGTGCTGCCTCCCCTTAAGCGAGCACTAGGATCCGTGCAAGACACACAAACCTTATGTTCATCCAGCTGACTGAAGCGCAACCTCCTTGCTACTGTCCAGCCCTAGTTTCCACCTTAAACTGCCCTTGTTCCATCCTTTAAACACCTTATGTTGGCAGCCTAACCCTTGGGAATCATAACACGTTCATATACGCATTAAATTCATCAAAACTTTCAAAATAATCATTAATATGTTAAGTGATTTGTACCTAATTATTTTTCATGCAAAAATACGTAAAAAAAGCATAATATGATTTGAATAGTGCGTCAAAAAAGTTTAGAAGCGTGCCTTTGTGTTTAAAACGCTCGAATATTTGATCGTTGGTGTGGGTTGCGAAGAGGGACGAACGGGCGACGAAGAATCCTTGAATATTTTGCTCTTCAAATTTCGAATTTAGTGTGTGATGTGTGTGAGTGTTTCGACTGCTATGGAGTCAAGATCCCTAGGTTTCCTTTTTATTATTTTCGAACAACAAGTGTTTAAAGGTTAGGGTTTTGGGCTTTTTAGTTTATGAGTAATTAAGCCAACTAATCTTAGGTAAATTAGACTCATTAAGACCTATTTAATTGTAAAATAAAAATTTACAAAGATTTATTTCAAAAATTATACTTTTTTGGCCTTTAAAAGTCCTACGTTTGTCAAAAATCGGCTTCCCGGATAAAATCGAGATCATCTCGTAAAATAATTTGGACTCCAAAATTTTTAGAAAATTATATTCATATTTAATCGTATTATCAAGCCTCAAAAACATTTAACGAAAAAATATTTTTATCTCAGTCGTCCCCGTTCTCCTTTCCCAGCCTAATATCAAATGTTCGGATAAAATTCTTCAATTTCATGAAATCATGTAATTTAAACATTTAAGCATGTAAAATATATCATTTAAGTATTTAAAATAAATTAAATAAAATAAATAAGCAATTCAAATAATTTGCATGCATGCGGTTTACGTAGACCGATTTTTCGGGTGTTACACAAACTCTTTTTATGTATAAGTTACCACTAGCTCAACAAAAGCCAAGCAAGGAAAATTGCAAAAATCAACCTTGTCGAAATTATATTTTTGAAAAATGAGTTACCCCAAAAATATTTGAGTGTATTCAAATATACTTGAGAAGATTAATTAAAAAAAAAAAACATTGTTTAACGGAAATTATTTTGAATTTTGGAGTTTTCTCCTAACTATCTAAACTGTCTTTGCCGGTTATAGTCCCTAGTTCCAAACATACGCCTTGTACATATTAGCAATGTTGATGAAACTAGTCAATTCTCTAATAAAATAAAATAAACCAACCTATCAGATAAAATCAAATTTTGACTAATTAAATGATCAAAAATTTTAAAAAACCAATTTATAAAATGATTTTACTAATTTAACTTATCATATTGATAAATATTACATGTATCTCAACCAACAAAGAAAACCTTGTTGTACTAATGGAAAAACGAAGATTAATGTTTAAGCATTTGTTTTTTTACGTTATTCTTTAGTAACATAATTATTTGATGTAGTAAAATATATTCGAAAAATTATCGCAACACCCTCTGAAAATAACACCACGTCCGAAAACCACACAAAAAGCTTTTTTTTAACTATTGCTATCATTAAATTTTATGCGACATTCTTGATGTCACTGACTTTCTCGGGGCAATGAGGAGGACCTTTGCTCCATTTGTGGCAGAATTCTTGGAGCCAGTGGGGAAGATACCGGAGAGGGTCGAAGGAGAGGCATGCCGAGTCGGCTATTAGTTTCGTTAAAAACTGAAGAATGGTCTGCAATAACAACAGTAGGTGGTTGCAACTCAATTTCAACACTTCTGTTAGAGGCGAATCTAGGACTACGTAACGACCATTCATCATCATCTTCGTCGACTGATAGAACCGAGCTTCTGTCCGTTCGTACTGTTGAATTATCGGCAAAGACAGCATGTTTTCTCCTTCTCCTAGCTTCCTTTCCCCATCCATGCATCGTCTCTCTTATGCTATGTGGAAGAAGGGCTGCCTTATAGTTTGTTCCCATCTACATTCAAGAATCCTTCAAAATCAGAACATATCAACAAAACAGTCATCAATATATTAAAGTTAATAAGGTGCTCCTAATCTAAAAATATTTTTAAAAGTATTGGTTCCAGTTCGATAACTTCAAATACGAGTCAAATAATATTTGAGCTGATTTAAAAGGACGCAAGCCATTCCAATTCTATCACACCCTGGTCGGTATGTTGTATGTACACCGTACCTGGGTAACCAATGCATAGAGTGGTAAGGTGCTGTAGCTGCATAAAACTTGCCCTGCAAACCTAAGAAAAAGTACTGGCAAAGTCGGGTAAGATCTCTTTTTACAAGGTTATAGAAGAAAGGTGCCTGACCGTAAAGTTTGTTTGAGTTTATGCATACCCCATAATCAGTCGTAAATAAACTATTGAACGGTTCTTTAGGAAGCACGAATTATAGCCAAAGTGCCACTGCAATCAAAGGCACATACACTCTCTGAATTCAAAATGTTCAGTGTAGGTTTTGCTTGATTTGAACTAAAAGTATACATGTATAGCACGTAAAGGGCCAGTTTAATTCGTTTCAGGACATACTAGAAACAAATGAATGCAAGAGAGAAGGGTGTGGAGTGGGTGTACCCAGAACCAAAAGAAGGAAGCCAGCTCAAATGAGTTCTAGAAATAAAGATGGAAAGATTAGAGTCAGACATCAAATGCATTGAGCATTGCAAAGGTACTAAACATTCAAAATATGAACTGGCAGACCTGGAAAAGGATAAAATGGATCAAGGATAGCAGAAATTTAGGATTATTGAACCAAAAGAGTTCATCTCGAAGCTTAAACTTAGATCCTGAGAAACTCCCACTTATTCCAGCACTCTCCAATGCCAAGGTTGCCATGACATGTTGCAATTTCGCACCCACGAATAGGACAAGCTGCATATAAATATGGACAGAAATAATCTTTTCAAGGACATTGTTATCTTCCTTTTACATGCAAAATGAAACAATAGAAACCCAAAATCCTTTGGCATCTGCGAACCTGAGGTAGATCAAAGGAGGGCATACAAAGAAATGCAGAAAAAGATTAAAGACCTTGCACATTTCCAGTAAAAAAACTTACAGTTACTGGAATAAGTGCAACCCAAAAATAGAATTCCGATCCTGAAATTTACATAGTCGATGAACTACAAATTATTTTTTTAGACACATCAAATAATATGCTAGACTACAACAAGCAATACGTGGAAAATATATTCAGAAGTACAGGTAATTTATAGAAGGACGTATAACTTTGAAATTATAAGAAATTGCATCCAAAAGCAAGGGAATCTCAGACCAAACAAGCACAATCATTCTTTCTAGCTACAGCGAGTTATTAATCAAAAGAAAGGAAGCTTCAACTGTCATACCGTTAAAATTAAACAGCATAAAAGCTACAACAAATCCCCACAGAGGAGCGCTGTATAAATTCAAGAAGAAAGAAAGGTCATTTAAGCTTCTTCGTAAAAATGTCAATGAAAGCAAATCATTGAGATCAAGAGATAACCGGTTTGAAGTATTGACCTACATACATAAAGAGAGATTGACTATAAGCGCGTTTTGGAAGATGGTTGAATTAATGAGTTAAAAAAAAAGGCGATGTGCTTCATGCGAACCACCAAAATATCTTGGTATCCATCACTAAACTAAAATGAAGGATAAAAGAAATGAAATATGAACCTCCCAATTTGTTAAAAACAAGAATAATATAAGAAACTTCAATTGAAATTAAGAATTCTATGATAATTTCTCCTTACCTAACACCAACTATAGATTGAAATTCCTCTTCCATGGAACGAATCATATAGCTGTGAAAATCATATTTTGTGTTAAGGTTGTGGTTCTGCCATAAATAACAAACATAAGACATATAAACGATTTCTTAACAAAGAAAAATAACAAAAGACAGAAGCTTTTAACATGTCTAAACGGGAATACAGACAGTGGTACGCCAAAAGATGCTACAGCAAAGAGATCCATTTAAAAACTACAGCTAAACATATGAAAGAGTACTTGGTAGCAACACTAAATTTTCATGAAGGTAATAATGAAAACAATGGTAATTTCCAAGTGAGAAATGTGTATCATGAAGTGGCATGATTAACATGTGCGCTTCTGCTTACCCACCATAATGAATCCTTGACGCAGTGCAAGGTAATCAGCACGAACCACAGAACGACCAAATTGTCGGAAGAAACAAGTCTGGATGTTCAAGGCACAGTAATCTGAATCAAAATTATGTCTTGTTTTCCTTCTTATCGAGCATTGAAGCTAAACATATACTATTCAGTATATTGGAATACTAAATCGGTACATACTTACGTATAGAATACCAAGACACAACTGAAAATTGCAAAGGAAAGAAGTGACCTCACCACCCAAACAAGGAAGCTGTTTCGATTCATGGTATTTGATGGATGGACTTTAACAAATGTTGATTGCCTTTGCATTGTCAATTCTATGGAGATTGCTGCAACAGAAACGAATTTTCCATCAATTATTCCTAACTTCGTTGAAATTTTAGGATTTTACCAATAAGTGGAGCATGACGACAATGTTAGTGATAACATTTCTTATTAACACTGCTAGTGGCTTTGGGAGGACATTTCAAATTGTGTTGATTTAACTTCTGTTATCTACTATGATGGTAAAAGTGCACAACTAAAGTGGGCCACTCAAAGAAATTACCACCCAAAGAAATTAGTGTTATTACAAGCTATTAGACCAAACTGTATTTTTAGGTTTTCAATGCAATGTTACTGCTACGTTATTGAGGCACTTGCTATAAGAAACTATCTACTAAAGCAGTAGGACCATTTCAATCTTAAAATGAGCCTTTCAATCAATTTTTGTCATCTTTAACAGCCATCACATGATGGTAAGAAGGTGTTTTACTCCCTTCTAAAAATCTGCTCCACCATTAATAGAACTAAAAATTTCAGGAAAACGAGAAAGAAAGGTTCTATTTTCCTGTTAGTACATGAAACTATACAAGGTAAAAACTTCACACTAAAACACTGTTGTGGAATTACCTCTTAATGAATTATCCCTGTCCATGCATGTCTCATCCTCCCATACTCTCCAACCATGAATCTGCCGGAGATAGTGAGTGGCAGAATGAGAACGCAGAATAAGAATAAACAGCAAAACACAAAAGCAAGAAAAGACCAGTAAGATCTCCTCTCACTGGACAATACTATCCAACTAACTGTTATGTTTCCTCACATAACACAGGTTTCCCTTATTTATATTTATAGTACATAAAGGAGTTGCATAGCTTAGAAAAGAAATTGGCGTGGAATAATGATATATAGATTAATCTAAACACTCCTTATCTGAAGTATTGACATTTCTTATGTACATATATTATCATAATCACTTATAGAGTAAACAAAAATAAAATTGTACCATGACTCAGTGGCATTACATACAGGAATTCATTTCTACATGTCACATCAGAATATATTTTTCCCTTTACCATGTCCGTGAAACATGTTTTCATCAAAACTGCACATGTGGTGAATATTCACATACCAGCACCAGAAAATAGATGGTTGCAAAAACTAGGTTTCAAACAAATCATCGTCAAGAACAATATTTCTGTTGGCACAAAGAGACACCGATTTACAACCTTTACAACTGCCAGCAGCATTGTTAAGCAGCTGTATGATATATGAGTAACTGCCATAACAAAGATAAATCGATGTAGTTCCTCAAGGCCTTCGTAAGACACAAATGGTTCATAATTCTGCATGAAAACATTAAAAATTACAAAAAAAAAGTTATTTTTTTAAGTGGTGGAAAATTATGAACCATAAAAAGAAGGTGCCAGATATGGCATTCAGCCATTCAAAGCAACTGTTCATATATGCACAGAGGCAAATGGTGTACATTAAAATGTCACGTCATCACAAACTATAGCAAAATAGACAAAAGAAAACATACATGGTATTCTCATGACGTTCGATAGAGACCTGATTACCTCTCCACAGGTATTCTGATTTAGGCGATTCAGCAACCTTCTATCTAAGCGAGGATAAATGAAGGCCATCAGTAATTTACGCTCCTTCATATTATTATTTTCCCTTTCTTTATCGACTTCAAATTTGGTGCACGGGGTAAATACATTTTCATAATTTTTTGTTGGGATACATATATTAGATATAAAGCTCGAGGTCACAGTAAGAAGAAGAGATACGAAGCCGAGCAGCATCAATTCTGTAGACAAGTTTCAAATGAAGCTCAATGTCAAAGGAGAACCGAAAACATACAAATGTTGCATTGTATAATCAATTAGAAATTGCACAAAATACGGCAACTACCTTCCTTCATTTTCTCCACTGCTGCAAGCAAAGGTTTTCTATCAGTCTTCTTCAACCACTGAAAGATTTTTTATGACAGAATTTGTTAATGAGAACAAATTTACAGTTGAAGATAAGACATTATGCCAATGAATCTTACCGCACTATATATTGACAGCCCAAAATGAATACTTAATCTTGACACTTGACAGAACCAAAGTATACAATTATAAAATTTTGACTTCGACCATAAATTGAGTCCGCAGCTGCAAATGGGAATCGCAATGCATTCCAAGGTAAAATCATTTGATACTAAATTGATGATTTCAGAATACAAAAAATTAAGGAACCTTATGTCAAATGATTTCTTATCTGACATCAAAAGGAAGAAAATTAGACAGGGCAGTCCATTTAAGATTCAAACTTCGCTGGAAGCGATGGGAACTCATAAATTTAGTCTGAGACAGCCAAAAATATACGCTAAACAGAAAGTGAAACGTTCCCAAACTATAGAAAGCACTTCCATTCTTCAATAATCATAATGTGTGAGATGCAACATAGCTTGTCATCCTAATAAGCGTTACTTGAAGCAACTCACATTACACAAGAAGTGTATCGAGCGCTCCACCATCAGTGAAGCGGAAATAAATGCAATCAACACGAAACCAATGGACCATGCCGGAGTCAAGGCCGGAGACCTCAACTCCTCTGCATTATCAGACATTTCCAAGGCTTTAGATCCTGATACTTAAAAAATTACACCAAAACTATTACACTTCAATCTAAGGCCACCTCAACCCCTCCATTTTCATTAATCTCCGCGCTCCAACAATGTGGATACTCTAGGATTCCACAATCAACAAATCCCATTTGATCGAAGGCCAAAAATCAAGACTTGGTTTCAAATATATGCTCAACCTTCTATTACACTGTAGGAGTCAAGAATATTACCATTGAATCTTTTACGCTTGCAACGAAATGTTTTTTCCCCCCAAAATTGGAGCACAAATGATACAAAAAAGAATCAAGATATATTCCTCAATGAAGAAACGGTACATGTTCGACGTTCATGTCCACCACACAGATATCCACAAAATTTACGCTATATGGACACTGATCATTGGAGAAGAAAATGATGAAAATATCAATCCCTTCCACTGCTTGAAGTATTCGTGTCAAGAAATCAGCCGGCGGTGGTTCTTTTCTACATGGGATTTGGGAGCGGATTCATGCCTGTTCGAGTGCTGGTCTACAATGCTTTCCACCCATCAACGTAAAAATACATCACACGATAAAATTTAGTAAATCTCATCATTCTTTCGGGCTTTTTCAATTTTCATCAACTCTTGAAAACCACAGCTGATTTTTTCTTTTTTCGATTTCTCAAATATATAATAAGTGACTTCTCTTTTTCCATATCTATGTTTGGCAATAATTTTCTATTTTTTCTCCTAACATATACATTGATATTGTAATCATCTAATTATTAAAAAGAAAAAAAATTATTTATATAAACACTCATTAAATAAAGATAAAATTTAAAAGTTGTTTGTTTGTTTTTTTTATCGCAAAACTTGTAGCATTATTGAGATTAAGAAATATATTTGGTTACAAATTTTACAAATCAATAAGGAAAATCACCAGACTTCCAAACAAAGGAAGTTGGGTGAGAAATAGCAAAAGATGCTAGTGAATCTGCAACGACGTTTGTCTTGCGTCGAATGTGGTTTAAGGTGGTTCCGTTATGTTGACTCAAGAATAGTCGGATGTATAGAGCATATGTGCCAACATAGCTAAGGTCCTCATCTAGTTGAGTGACTGCTTACACTGTCAATAGAGAGTCCGATGTGATTTGGTTGATAAAGAGGTTATGTTCCCTTGCAATCTTCATTCCTATATCAATGGGGACCAGTTCTCCATAGATGATCGAGGGAGGCTTCCGGATCTTCTTCCCGAAAGCTATCATTGGTTGGCCTCATGGTTACGTACCACTCTCATTATAATCTGCATCAACATCAAGTCTTAACTCATTAACCTGTGGTGTCGTCCATGTCTTCGGTGAGTTCCATGAAGTATCATTTTCGAATGTAGCATGCTCAATCATTGGGCCTCTTGGAAGTCTAGCAGTAGTGCATGACTCCAGTTCACATTAAGTCTCTTTGGAGGCTTCCTCAGTTATGTACTAGATTGAGTCGTTCAATCCATATCGCATAAGTGTTCATAATGAATAGTTCAAAGTCCATTATGTTAAGCTTATACTTCATCCATCTAAAGATATCGAACAACTCCAAAGATTGTACCTGAATAATGCATGACTTGTTGTATCGTATCCAAAATGGCATGATGGGCAGTTGCCAGTTAACGGGACGTGGTGAGCCATTAGGTTGACTGATGTTGGGATAATATTGTGCAAAATGCGCCACCAAAATACTCGGACTTTTGGAGGGATCGACATAGCCCAAAGTAATTTCCACCACCTCTTTGATTGCATCTCCGAGCTATGTTCCGGTGGTTCAGAAAATCCAATTTCACTCTTATATCCTTCCATGACCAAATATCTACCTTTTGGATCAAAAGCCGAATATATGAATTCCTCGCGGTTCGAAGGGGATATCAGAATGTCTAACACTTATGCTGCCACATGAAGAGGAAAAGAGTCAAGCACAATCTGTTTATTCCATTGTCCATTCAGAATAAGAGAGCTGACCTTGTCATAATTGCCACTGTACTGTGGTGGCTTCGGTTGCACTCCCCTGCCAGGTATCCATCGATTCGCAAAAGTGGCAATTTGTTCCCCGTTTCCTACGTGCCAATATAAGCTTTTTTCCAATAGGGGGCGTTGGATCACAGACTTTATCAAAGTTTCTTTACCGCCACTTGAAAAGGTTTTGTTCCCCCACCCTTGTAATCTTTTCGCTACCCTTTCCACAAGGTAGCGGAATTGAAGCTTCTTCTTTCGGCTAGAGAAAACAAGCAGCCCCAGATACATTTCATGTCCTTGCACAACAGGGATAGTTAACTGTAACGTCCCGAAAATTTTAAGGTCCACACGAATCACATGCATACAAATTATTAAATTCCTTGTGTATATCAATTAATTTTTTATTGCATAAAATAATTATGTGTTTAAAATATACTTTTCTACATTGTTGCATAAAAATGTGTTTTTAAAAAATATTCGAGTTGCGATCGAGGAACGGAGACCGAGGGCTGAAAAAAATATAAAATATTTTTATTAAATAATTGTTTTTAATTACTTAAAATATGAGTGATGCTTTTTCTTATTTTTGAAAATATGTGGTTTTGAGGTGATTTTATACGCCGGGACGTAAATTTTATCGGTGTTGTATTTTCAACAAAAATACGAACGTTTTGACAACCCGGCTAATAATTTCACAAACTTATTTAAAAATAATTATTTTTAATGTTTTAATTAAGCACTAATGTGTCTAATTACCATGGTTAATGGACCTAAACTTGATTAAGGTGTAATTAACTATATATTATGCAATAAACCTACCCCAATTCATTATTATTTAGCCCCACACCCCAATAATTGACAAACTCTCCCCCACCAGCAATCACATGGCACACACAAGGAGAATAAGGAGAAGTTTCAAAAAATTGCAAGGGAAAGCATCAAGTTTGCTAGAGTTTTTCAAGTCTTCGTTCCTCGTCGTCGTTAGTCGATCCGTCAACGTTATTTCGTGCGTACAATATACAAAGACACGCTATATTTCTTTCCTTCAAACATCTATCACACCATAATATTTAATTAAACATGTTTTGAAAGAAAACAAGGCACACAACTTGAAGATTTTCGTACATGCATATGATATGATTTTTAACCCTTGTGTTTTGATTTAAAAACATGATCATTGTGTTGTTAAAGGGTCTTTCACGTATTAGGATGTTAAGGGATGGTTTTACACGAGATTTAGGGTCCTAATAACACACACAAAAAAGCTGCATTATGATAAAAAAACAAGCTGGTACCATCTTTCTGTTATGGGGGAGTTGGGCTCGGTTTTATAAGATTGGTGGCTGGTCTTGGGTTCGGCTGGGACCAGAGCTTGGCTAGGGTCTGTGAAAGGTCAAGGGAAGAGTCCTAGCCATGCTAGGACTCGAGGCAAGAGGCTGGGGAGGAGTCCTAGCCCGAGAGTAATCAAGAAGGGGGCGCAGGTTGCAGCAGCTGGTGCAGGGTTGGTTGGCTCGGCCAGGGGCTTTGAGCTGGGCTAGGTTAGGTCCTTAGGGTCCTAAGAAGGTGCACAAGGGGCTGGTTTAGGGTCTGGGTTGGTGGGCTAGGTCCTAGCAACATAAACGAGAGTCCTTATCCAGATGGGGTTCCTCGGCTGCTGCTTGCACCTGTTGGTGTAGCCTTACCGGACTGAAATGGACCAAGAAGGACTGAAGAAAAGTTCTCAAAAGTATTAATAAGTCTCAAAACTGATGAATTAGAGATTGACAAACAATATAACTGAAGCCCAGAACTAAAAAATATTATTCGCAAAACTGACATAGCAAAATTGAAATGATCAAACATAATTGATAGTAGAATGTTCAAACTGAAATAACATTAGTTAGAACTTATATAGACCAGCTAAACTGATAAGTCGACCAGTTTGACTTCTGATCAGTTAGTCACATCATCAGTTACAATTTCAATATCAGCAGACAAACTGACACTTCGTACTAAAGCAGAACAAACGAAGCATAACAATGTGATACATCGTACCTCTGTCAGAAAAATGATGTCTACATGGACTAAAAGACGACTCAACAGATATCATTAATTAATGCATTCAATGTGACTGTTGGAATCGAAGACTATAAATAGCTGTGAAGTTCGATTGCGAATAAGAGAGTGAAAAAATCAATAGTTAGTAATTAACAACAAGAACAATCAGTACTTCAGTTAGTTGCTATTTATTTTCAAGTTCATATTCAGTTTGCAAATCGCAATCTCAAACTCACAACTCATCGATATATTTGTATCATTCAGGCTACTCATTTGAGCTATTCAGTTTTCAACTGATAAGTGTAAGAAAAGCTAAAAGTTTCGGTTTGGCATTTCTTAAGTCCAAAACTGAAGTGGGTTATTACATTCATTGTAATTAATCAAAGTCTTTTAGTGAATATCTATCCTTTATATAGAAGGGGTGATATATGATTATTTGAAGTCTCTAAACATCCATAAAATCCTCGTGTGCATTATTCTTGTTCATTCAGTTTTCATAGTAAAATAACCAAAATATTCAAATCTATCTTTCAGTTTAATTTTGCATTATTTTAGTTAACTGATTGATATAGATATATAAGATTTCAGGATAAGTTCCTCAACAAACTGATTCATATTCGAAAAATATTTCTAAAAGCTAAAGTGTTTATTCAACCCCACCCTTCAAAACACTTTACTCATATTAACCGATCCTGACATAAAGAATCTTTGTGGGATTAGGATTGTGAATCTTAATAGGAGAAGGATTCCTGATGTGATTTGGAGTCGAGCTCTGTAAATATTTCATTGAGGGTCATATAAAATAAGACTATTTTTGCACACAATTTTTCTCTCTCACCTTTCCCACACACAATTTTCGGCTACTTGGGTTTGTTCACAAGAAAAATTCATGGCCACTTTCAGGAAATCATCATCCCCAGATCTCTAAAACTGCGGCAATTCAATCTCAATAAAAATTTTGTTTAAGATCTCTAGTGCGATCTAAATGAGGAATCCAATCCCCGATCGTTGACTTGATTAAGAGATCAAAAGAGGGAGATCTGTTCGATTGGTATACAAGAATGACCAACTCTGCTAATTTCGGACTGATTTGATGTCCAAAGTTATAAACGCAAAGGTAATAATTATAAATACCCTATGGATGTTTACATTCATATGATGCGCACGGAAAGTTTCGAACGACGCTCGACGAAAGTTTCAAACGTCGAAACCCAAAATTTTAAACTTTCGCTACGTGTTTGGTACGAAAAAATGGTACTCCAACATGAGAAACAAGAAGTTCATGTACAATTTTATTTTATTCACTGCAAACACTAACATTATGCAAATTCTCTTTGATTAGTTTAGTACTTTCTTGGAAAACTTAATGCAATATATATCATTTGAGTTAAGATCGTTCCTTGTCGAATAAGAGAAATTATGACATGATTTCAAGCCTAATATTTTTTTACTTAGAATTTTTGTCCCATAAGACTAAATATCTTCAACATTAGATTAGTCTCTATATAAAAAAAATGGTTTAATTTTTTGCAACCACTATTAGAAAAGATTGATATAGAAAGAAATTACCCTAACCAAAATGAAATTCTAACTGGGTAGACATCTTTTAAGTAATGTATGATAATGAAATAAGTAGAAGATTGAATATCGATAAAAAAATATTAAGAATCATCTATATGCAAATTCATCAAACCGGGATAAGATAATAAAAACATGTAATCTTAGTGAAAAATCCAATAAAATTCACACGATTAACAAAGAATATGAGCTCTAAAAGCGACAGATGATAAGACAGAAGGGCAAGAGGAAGATTTTGTGTGTCGAGAAGCGAAGAAGACGGAGGGGTGTATTGTAGAATTCCTGCGATGTGAACAGAAAAGTTGAAGGCTCTGCAGAGGGATTAGGGGAGATGGAGATGGAGGCTTGTCATTTGTTAGGTTAAAATTTGTCAAAAATGTGTGGAGGCTATGATGGAGATTTGTGAAAATTTATAGGGATATTTTGAAGAAATAAATTGTTAAATAATATTTTTAAAAAAAATTAAGATCATCCAAATTTTTTAAAAAAAAATTGCTTATAATCTTTTTGGAAAAAATATTCCAAACACATTTTAAGAGCTTATAAGTTGTTTTGGAAACTTCGGCCAAACAGACAGTTTAACCTATTTTAAAAAAATTCGAAAATTTTTTAGGAGTTGCTCATAAAGATGCCCCCGGGTCACAATTAACTACGACCCATCTCGGAACTGTAACCGGGTCAACGGTCTGGTTAATCGTTGACCGGCTTCGACAGGTTATCGGAACAGATACATGTATAGAGGGGCCGATTACGATTCATGTTATAGGAGACCGTGAACCAATGGTTAACTGTGAACTGCCGGTTCACGGTTTAGAAGCTAAAATATAAATTTTTTTGGATAAAAGATTCGAAAATGAAACGGATCGAGAAACCACCGCCCAATGGTGCTCACCATTGTCAACGTTTCTCAGCATCTTAACCAGTAAGTTGTATGCTTCTTTGGTAATAATTTATAAAAAAATATTATATACATATTTTTAAAATAAAAACAAATCATTGAGTTGTCAAAAAGTATAAATTTAAGAATTCATAATTCAATTCAGACTTTATCGATTCAAACTTCATTGAATTCGGACATTGTAACTGTAAGGTCCAAAATTAAGAAGACGTAATCCAACTGCATGCGAATCTAGGAAATATGAAAAATGGCTAATTAATTGATTTTAATTTCTAATTGATTATGTGACATACATGCTTATATGTTAAATATGATTTTATTATCATCATGCATAAAACTGTATTTTAAGGATTATCCAAGTTGCGATCGAGGAACGGAGACCGATGGCTGAAAGCGTAAAATGTTTTTATTAAATAATTATTTTAATTATTTAAAATAAGGTTGATGGTTTTCCATATTTTTGAAAATAAGGGGTTTTGAGGTGAATTTATACGCTGTGGCGTAATTTTTATCGGTGTTGGATTTTTAACAAAAATATGAACGTTTTGACAACCCAACTATTAACTTCACAAACTTTATTAAACAAAATAATTCTAATTAAGCACTAATGGGCCCAATTGGTATGCTTAATGGGCCTAAGATTAATTAAGAAAATAATTAACTATTTAATATATTAATCTCACCCCAAACCCACACAAAAGTCACGCCACTTTTTGATTATTGCACACCACCAAAACTCTTCAATATCCACGGCACACACACAAATAATTTGGAGGAAAATCGTGAGTTGCAAAAATAGTTTCAAGCCTAGGTTCTTGCCCCGTTCTTCGCAATCGTCGACGAATAATCGTGCGTTAAATACGTAAAGGCACGCCATAATTCTTCCTTTTCTCGTCTTTCACACCATAGTAAATATTTAAAATCGTTTTGCATGAATAAACAAGAAGCACTTGATTATATTTTGTTTTTCATGCATATGTGATGTTAAAACATGATTTATGATTCAAATAACTTGTATATTATTTGATTAAGGGGCTGCCATGATGTAAGTTAAGATCAAGAGTGGTTCACACCTGCTTTAGAGTCAAACACTCACGCCTAAGCCACCTCAAAGACGAAGGAATTAAGCTTGCCGGAATCGGTTTGTTGTCAAGGGGTTTAAGGGTTCGGGTTCATGAATAAGGGGGACGGCTGGCCTTGGCTTTGGTTAAGGGCTGGCTAGGGGCTTGGTTGAGTCTAGGGTAGAGTCCTAGCCAAGCTAGGACTCGGGTTTGAGGGCTGGGAGGAGTCCTGATACACAAGGACTCATACCCGAGATTCTGCACAGAATCGTGCAAGGGCGCGCGGCTTGCTGGAGAGTGAGTGCTTGGTCCAGGGCTCAGGGGCTGGGCTAGGGCGAGTCCTTAGGGTCCTAGGTAGGTGTACTAGAGGGTGGTTCGAGTGCTGGAGCGCCGGCTAGGTTGAAAATTCCACAAACTAGAGTCCACACTGATCGCACCTCTCTGCCACTGCATGGTTCTAGTTAGGGGGTCATGTTTTTGGGTTTTGGTGTGGTTTCTAAGTGATCTAAGGGTTCAGTATGGTACTGTAGTGTGTTTGTCAGGTTTTGGATCAACATGGTTTGGGGGTGACTCGAGAAAATCAAAAGATGGCTCGGGGTCGAAGTTTATGTGTCATAATAGGGTTTCTAAACTAAAATAAATTGAGAAACGGCTGACGGGGGTCGAGTCATGGTTCATAAGGGATAAAATAATATAAAAAGATTAAATTCTGAATTTAGGAATTTTATATTAAAGTTTGGGATTTTTCGTGATTAAAACACTGTCAAAACAATTAATTAAAGATAAATGAAAAAGTTTAATACTTAAGCTAAATAAAATTATTGGAAAATTAATTTAGGCTTAAATAATTATTTGGGACATGTTAGAGTCAATGAATTCATGAAAAAGTCCAAACCGAGGAATTTTACATCTAGGGGTAAAACGGTCTTTTTACACTTAAAAATTAGTAAATATCATGGCAGTGCTCTAAATGCTGTTTTTATGCTAATATGGTTATTTTTAAAAGTTTATGAAATTTTCATGATTGAATTTTGATTTTTAAATGCCTATGGGATTTTTATGGTTTAAGAAAGAAATTTAAAAGACTTGTTGCATGCTTGGTTTCAAAAACAAAATTATATGCTATGCATGATTTTTATAAAGTGATGAGAATGTAAACGTTGAAGGAAGTGAAGTAATTGTGACTAATTCGATAATGTTGGAGATATCGTGAGGGTGACGGTCCAGTGGGAGCGCGACGATCGTATTTCCATTATTACGAATATGAGGATGTGAGGTAACGGTATAAGGTAACAGTAAGAATGAGAATATCGTGAGGGGAAAAGGCCCCAGAGGGAGCCCATTTATAGGAAAAGACCCAAGAGAGAACCCCGACGATCGTATTTCTATTCGAAAGAAGATAGGCCAGGGCCCAATTGACCGGTGAGAGTGTTGCTGGTGTCCCCCGTCGCCCAGTACTGCGGTTTCATGTAGATGGATTCATCAAATTTTTGAGGTTTGAGGAAAGTCACAATTAACGATCTGAATTCAACAAAGGAAAGGAAAAAGGAAAATGTTTATTATCATGTTAAAGGTTTTTATGTCATGTTGAGGAAAAAGGAAAGGTTAAAGTTTATGTTTGCATGTCATGAAAATGTTATTTTTACGTAAAAGTATTTTCACTGTTGCATGTGGTTTTATACGTATTACTTGTTATAAAGATTATGGTGTGTTGAGTCTTTAGACTCACTAGGTGTGATTAATGCAGGTAATGATGATGTTAATATTACTGGGGGCCTTGATGGTTGATTTTGCTGGACTGTCTGTGCACACAACCCGAGGACCAGCGCTTCTACTTTTTCCGCATTTAAGATTTATGATGGATGATTTACGTTAAAGATTTTAAGACTATTTATTTATGTTTTTGAGAGATTTTTGAGAGGTTTAGTATGAGCTATATTTTTCAAAGTTATTGTTTTTAGGTTTGGTGAAACATGCGACGATTTAATTTTATGACTCTTTCACTTGATTTTAAAAATGCTAGTTGGTGGGTGTTTTATTTTAAAGGTGTAAAATATAAAAATATTTTCATGAGGTAAATGTATAGGGCCGAAAATTGAGTGTAAAAAAAAAATTTCTAGTACTTTTAAAGCAATAAAAAAGGCAGACGTTTCAATTGCTATCAGAGCCGACCTCTCCTAGTATGGTGTGGTTCGGGGACGAACAAAGCGGAATCTGGTGGGCATGTGAGGCCCGGGGCTGAGGAGTGATCGCCGGTGCCATGAAGTTGCACGGACAATGAGCGGCACCTGGCATGCTTATAGGCGAAGGGAACATGAATGAACCGATCTTACACCGGAAGGAGGGGGATTCTGAAACTGTTCAATGTAATGGACCGTACAGCTGAAGAGGGCTTAAAAGATTTCATATGTACTACTCATACTAATAAGATGCATCTTCTTTTCAGTAGCTCATCACATAAGAACTTCAAAGTTAAGCGTGCTTGACTTGGGGTAATTCTGGGATGGGTGACCTCCTGCGAAGTTTCTTAAGGTGCGTGTGAGTGAGGACATAAGCACGCTGGAAAGACTCGTATTGGTACAGTGAGGACAGTCATCGAATCTGAGATGTTATAGTTAGTATCAGAGCAAAGGTCTTGTAAAGGGTTGTGCCACCATCAACGCCGGGAAGATCAGTCGTCAAGCCTCAAGTTGTAAGTTTTACATGCTTTATGTGATTTAATATGATTTTACCTGCATGACAATATGAATGTTATGTTTACGCTACATGTTTATTAGCTTTTTGAGTATTTATGCTTTGCATGCTTAAATTGCTAAAATGAGTTAGGATATGTCACATGATTAGAGAACTTAGATTTAAATGCATGTTGGATACGTTAGAATTTGGAAAACGTTCAGATAAAATGCCTCCTAGACGTGCTCCCGTTATTGAAAACCGAGCAGAAAACAGTGTGAATCATCAAGGAAATACACCTCCACCACCACTACCAGGGGATGATGCTACTCGCGCTTTATAGGGGATGACTCGTCTTTTAGAGCAGCAGATACAGCAGCAGCAATTACAGCAGATGCAACAGGCACCCAGGCCACAGCATGACGTTTATGATCAGTTCCGGAGGCTAGGGCCGAAGGAGTTTTCTGGCACCACCGATCCCTTTGCTGCTGAGAGTTGGATCTGTTCACTTGAGTTACACTTTCGTTATCTGGATATGGGGGATGCAGATCAAGTGAGGTGTTGTAGCACCCTTACCCGAGCCACTACTAAACAGACTAATAAGCATGCAACATTAAATCTTAATAAAAACAATTAAGCAGCGGAAACCAAATAGCTTAATCATCTTACAACCCAAACAAACATAGAACAAACAACAGCAGTCTTAAACATTAATACAACCATATCGAAAACATAATTTTGAACGAGAAAACGATAAACCACGCAAAACCTCCACCGGATCACTACCGAAAACCCAACTGCTCTAGCCACTGCCCTGGTCGTCCGAACCGTCCAACCTAAGACCTGCCCCGTGGAATGGGGTTCCCAAGATGAAAACAAGGACGTGAGCGACAATCGCCCAATACGAGAATGTACGAGTATACAAACTGATATGATGCATGCGAAATGCAGTATGCTCGGATATCAAAGATCAAGTCAAGAATCTCATGCTCAGTCTAGAGGCGCCTGAGTGTGTAGTCTCTGATCTGACCTAGGCATGTTTTGGCTCTCACACTCATCATCAAGACGTGGACCTAAAATGTCCAGGTCATCAGAGCCCGCGGGTCCCATCGGACACTGTTGCTCTCGATGCCCCATCGTCCACAATACAGAATAGGGATGAGCGGCCCTAACAAACGAGGTATATCTCAAAAGATATCAGGCTCAACATGATATGTCATGCATAATATGCCAAAGAAGTAAAACATGTGTAATGCAACACATAAATATGCAGCATATAAGTGTGTATACAACGCTTGGATATATAAGTCAGTACATCACGTACCTCACTAAAACAATCTGACAGAAAGCTCTTAACCTAGACAATACCAACAATATGAAATCACTATCAAACAAGATTCCAAATTACCAAACATGCTATAAAGTTCTTCCTAAAGGCTTTAGGATTATACCTGCATCCGTCGTCACCCCGCTAATGATGTCTCGATCTCAGTTCACCGACCCCCCCTCGAGTCGACACTAGCTCCGAAACTTCCCGACAACAAAGTACCCTAAAAACTGGCTAGAAAACCTAAGGTATAAGGCAAGAACTCTCTCTCTGAAGGATGCGGTGTAGGAAACAAAAGAATTCAGCTTCCACTTATAGGCTGTGTAGAGGCCTAAAAATCCTTACTTGAAAATTTGCGGAAAATTTAATTTTTTTTTTCTTTTAGAATAAATGGAGTGCCGATAAAATATTTAACGTTCAAAACAGCAGCGGAAGAAATTATTACTTGCCAAAATAACAAGTTAAAGTATTCAATAACTAATAAAATATTTGAGCATCAAAATGGCAAGTGCTGAAACTGAGGTCCTCGGGTGCCACTACTGCCGACTCGAGCTAGCTCACTGGTCCCCGCCCTCGATCCCGACATCATCAGTACCTACAACAATCAAGTCTAGTGAGTCTAAAGACTCAACATGCATATATCGTAAATAACGAGTAAATATAGTAAAATTGCATGGGAGTAAAATTTCATGTCATGAGGCATATCGTAAAATGTCGTGTCATGATTAATTATAATACGTGCATAGCTGAACTGAAAATCATAGTGAAACTGTTTGCTCCTTGGAGCCCTGTACTGAAATAGCATATAATAATTTTCTGTGAGATTATGGTCTACGCAAGTGGTCCCTGAACTGAACTGAACTGAGCTGACCGATACTGGTGACCGGACCGATACTGGGGATCGGATTTACGTCTGATCAGACTACTGCCACAGTACTGGGTGAAACAACTGAACTGACCGGTAACTGATGACCGGGCCGATACTGGGGACCGGACTTAAGCATGATAGTAAAGTGACCACAAGCAATATCGCATAAATCTCAAAATGAATATTTTTGCACGTAATATAATTAAATAACTGAATTAAATATCCTGTACCCATTTTACTGCTTGGATTGGATCGCTCCCAGGCTCACTGCAACCTAAATATTCCATGAAAATATGCAATAGATTTATGAGACCAAACTATACAATAACCTTAAAAATTGTGACAAATACGCCTACCGACTTCGTATTAAATCATGACTCCGAGCCAACCCGAACCAACACCGAACCATCATGTAGTCATGATTAAAATACGTCTAAAATGATCAAATAATGCTCCTAAAATAGTGAGGGTCGAAATCTAGGTGAATGGAGTCCAAAACATGAAACGCTTTTTCGAGAGTCAATTTGGCACATCGCACCGTAAATTCTCGTACGACCTCAAAAATTATCCGAATCACGAACGGTCAAAAACATGACCTTCCTAACTTGATGAGGCACTGTCCAGTCCAAGGCCATGGGCTAAAAGCCAACCAAGAACCCGGAACACGCCTCTGAACCGCGACGTCGCTTGCTGTTAAAAAAAATACAGCAGCAGCGTCTTGATTCCTTGCGTCATTTGCAAGCCTTTTGGCCATTGGGGCTTGAACCACCGACCAGAGCCTCTCAACAACATCCCAAGGAATGATTTGAACCATGGCTAAGGGCCCTAGGCCAGCCACAATCCAAACCACACCATGAACAACCGAAACTTCCCCACCGAGAGCCATTTCTGCGCGTGGGCTATTGTGATTCATTTGTTGTCTCGTGTCATTCCAGTGGCCATTTGATTGACCATGGCACGATCTAGACATCTAGGGGCATGATATGAACCNACTAGGGAAGTGTTCTAACCATGGCTATAGGCCCCTAGGGCAGCCATGATCAAAAACCTTTCCCTTTGGCAGCAAACTGAATTTTCGAAACTCATATGGACACACATGGGGAGTTGCTGTCAATTTCGGATTCTATCATGCATGGGGCTTGTTTGAATGGACCAACATGGTCTTAATGCATCTTAATACATGTCTAAATGTCGCCTAGTGAGCCTGGAGTCGAACCATCCACCTGAAACAACAAAACAAGAGAAACCGTGAAGCTTGAAATGGAGGGGCCGAAATCTGCATGTTTATTTTTCTGAAAATTCTTGATGTGTTTCGGTTTTTACATGAAAGGATGATCATGAAACATAAAAATAATGATAGTATGACTTGATTGAAGAGTCAAGGAAAAATATATGCATGCCTGGTTTCGTTTGAAAGAAAAACGAAAAGAACGAGACGATCCGGCGCGGAGGAGGTGGAGCGCTTTCTTTTCTACCTTTCTTCTTACTCGATTTTTCTCTCCTATCTCCCACTGAATTCTCACGTTTTTTACACTCTGAAATACTCTCTAATTCGGTGATGGGGGAGGGGAAAGTGGTGGTTGGGAGAGTGAGGGAAGTGGGTGCAAAATATAGGGAACAAATCAAGACCAAGTCTCCCCCTTTTGAAATTTGAATTTTGGTTGAAAACACATAATTGTTGGGGTGTTTTGTTGGAGGCTAGGTGGCCGATTTCCTCATGAAATCTAGACTAGGATAATGCTTAATAGTTAATTAATTAAGGTTGCTAAATAAATAAAAAGGTTAGCATGCTAAAATAATAAAGAATGGGTCAAAGATGATGAGTTGGCAAGGCATTGCTTAATCATCTAGGGACCGAAATTTGGTAATTAAATGGAGGGGAATTGTTGCTTATTTACTAAATTTCTAACCCTTAAGAGCCTTACATATCCTTTAAATAATTTAGTGAACTAACCACTTAATTATGGAACTTAAATGAATTTATTTTCTACTCACCTCAAGTTGTATAAATAATTCCTTAAACCTTCATTTAACTTAAATTAACTTACTTGCTAGCTAAAATAAATTCTGAAAATGTTTTCTGAATCTTAAATTTTATCTCTAAACTCCAACTCCAGTCCGGCCTCATTGAAATAACTGAAATGATAAAAAATCAAACTGCTGCATGAAATAATTAACTTAAGGAAAAATCATTTAAATACTCATGAAATAAAATCATTTAAAATACTAGAATTATGCATAGCTTATACGTAGTCTAAGTTACGGGTTCTACAGGCTGCATCCAGACTAGTTCGGAAATCCGGATCAATCTTATCTGCCACGTGTCAGAATCTCATTCATCTGGTTGGATTTCTCGAGATAACGTAATCGGAAGTAGGTCGGGTTATCCATTTAAAATTCGGTGGATCCAACAGATTAATCTCAAATTATCAATTCGTTAATAATACTTAATTAAACACTCTTTAATTATCTCTTAATTAATACTTCATTCAAAATAAGAATTCGGGTCATTACATCCTCCTTTCCTTAAAAAGATTTCGTTCTCGAAATCAGAACTGAAGTACAAAACAACTGAATAAAATACAACTCATGATTACAAAGATACAACTCAAAACAAATGTGGATACTCTGAGCGCAGACGACTCTCTAACTCCCAAGTCGCCTCTGCAGTACCTCGGCGTTGCCATTGCACTAGAACAAGTGGAATGGTCTTGTTTCTGAGCTTTTTCTCTTTCCTACCCAGGATTAAAAGAGGCTGCTCGACATAAGTCAAGTCTTCTTCAAGTTGAACATCTGTCAGACTAAGAACATGCGATTCATCTGCTACATACCGTCGTAGAAAAGATACATGAAAGATATTATGAATGCTGGACAGATACGGTGGCAAAGCCAATCGATATGCCAAATTTCCAACACATTCCAAGATCTCAAAAGGTCCGATGAATCTTGGGGCTAATTTTTCCTTGATTCCAAATCTTATCAACCTGCGAAATGGTGAAACTTTAAGGAAAACTTTTTCCCCTGACTGAACCTGTAGCGGTCTACGCTTGGTATTCGCGTAACTTGATTGACGATCTTGTGCAGCTTTACTTCTCTTCTTAATCAATTCCACTACGTCAATCGCTTGTTGCACTAATTCAGGTCCTTGCACTTGTCGTTCTCCTACTTCGTCCCAAAACAATGGAGTACGACAACGTCTACCATATAATGCTTCGAATGGAGCCATACCAATGCTGCTGTGGTAGCTATTGTTATATGCAAACTCCACAAGCGGCAGATGATCATGCCATGCTGGTCCAAAATCCAAAGCACAAGCACGCAACATGTCCTCGAGTGTCTGAATATTCCTCTCAGACTGACCATCGGTCTCTGGATGATAGACAGTACTCAAGCTCAATGTCGTTCCCAACGCTTTTTGAAAACTTCCCCAGAACCTTGAGGTAAAGCGTGGATCTCTGTCACTGACTATACTTGTTGGTACACCATGATATTTAAGAATCTCTTGGATGTATAGTCTTGCCATGCGATCGAAACTATATTCCCGACTATACGGGATGAAATGTGCTGACTTAGTCAGTCGGTCCACAACAACCCAAATTGCATCACAATTCTTAGAAGACAACGACAAGTGGGTGACAAAATCCATTGTCACATGCTCCCACTTCTACTCAGGGATAGGAAGATTATGAAGTAATCCTCCTGGTCGTCGATGCTCAGCTTTCATTGCTGACAAACCAAACACTTGGTTACAAACTGGTAAACACTTTTCTTCATACCTTTCCACCAAAACCTGGTCTTCAAATCCTTATACATTTCATGCTTCTAGGGTGGATACTCAACTTACTCCTATGGGCTTGAGATAAAATCTCGTCTCTTAATTCAGAATCTTCCGGAACTACGATTCTTCCCGACAGACAAAAGGTTCTATCTGTTTGGAACGCAAAGCCAGATGTGTTGTCTCCGTTAGCTAACCTTGCTAACTTTTTCACTTTTGGGTCAGAAAACTGAGCTTCTCTGATTTTGGCATACAACTTCGGTTCAGATAAAATGCTCGTTACTCGAATGTGTTCCCTTCTTTTCTTATGACGGACGTGAAATCCCCGAGAACAAAAATCTTGGATTACACTTGATATGAACCTTGTCTGAAGTGCAGATAATCTCACCTTGCGACTAAGAGCATCAGCTATAAGATTCGCTGATCCTAGATGATACTTGATTTCGCAATCATAATCCTTTAACAAATCCATTCATCTGCTTTGGCGCATATTCAACTCTGCTTGAGTGAAGATATACTTCAAACTCTTGTGATCTGTAAAAATCTCAAATCTCTCTCGCCAGATCTTCAAAGCAAACACAATCGCTGCTTATTCCAGATCATGAACTGGATAATTCTCTTCATGCTTCTTCAACTGTCTGGATGCATATGCAATCACATGACCATTCTGAGTTAAAACACACCCAAGTCCTTGAAGTGATGCATCAGTGTACACAATGTACCCTCCTGATCCAGATGGAAGAGCTAAAAATGGGGTAGTTGTCAAACGTTGACGCAATTCATTGAAACTATTTTCACAATCATGTGTCCATTCAAACTGCACATTCTTACACGTCAGCTGTGTCAATGGTTTGGCAATCTGAGAAAATCCTGAGATGAATCTCCCGTAATAACCTGCCAAACCTAGAAAACTTCTTATCTCTTGAGCTGATTCCGGTCTTGCCCAACTCAACACTGCTTCGATCTTGCTAGGATCCGCTGATATCCCATCTTTGGATATAACATGTCCTAAGAAGACAACTCTGTCGATCCAAAACTCGCACTTGTTCAACTTAGCATACAGTTGGTGATTCCCTAAGGTTAGTAACACAATCCTTAAATGTTGTGCATGCTCTTCAAGGCTACGAGAGTACACCAATATGTCATCAATAAAGACAATGACAAACTTGTCAAGATACTCAGGGAATACTCGGTTCATCAAATCCATAAATACTGCTGGAGCATTCGTCAAACCAAACAGCATCACTAGAAACTCGTAATGCCCATACCTTGTTCGAAATGCAGTATTGGGGATATCACGTTGATGAACTCGACGTTGATGATACCCAGACCGTAAATCGATCTTCGAGCACACTGAATTTCCTTGCAGTTGATCAAACAAGTCATCAATCCGTGGAAACGGATATTTATTCTTGACTGTTACTCGGTTCAAATGTCTATAATCTATGCAAAGCCGCATAGACCCATCCTTCTTTTTAACGAACAACACTGGTGCTCCCCAAGGAGACACACTGGGTCTAATGTACCCCTTGTCAAGAAGATCTTGTAACTGTTGCTTCAACTCTTTCATCTCCGTTGGTGCCAATCTATAAGGCGCTCTGGAGATAGGTGCGGTTCCTGGTACCAACTCTATTTCTGCTTCCACTTCCCTCTCCGGAGGAAATCCAGCAATCTCATCGGGGAAGACATCAGGAAATTCATCGACAACTGGAATGTTCTTCACGTCGATCACATCCTTCGATACGTCAACAACATAAATGAGGTATCCTTCTCCTCTTTTCGCTAAAGCCCATTGTGCCTTTACAGCAGACACTACTGGCATTGGAGGTCGAGCTCCCTCACCGAAGAAAAACCAATTCTCGTCTCCTTCTGCACGAAACTGAACGAGACGTTGATAACAATCTATCGTCGCTCTGTACTTAGTCAATAGGTCGTTTCCCATAATACAATCGAAATCTTCCATAGCCAATATCATCAAATTGGCAGACAAGTATTTCCCCTAAAACTCTAACAAACAGTCTACTACAAGTCGCTTAGCTAAAACCTCTTGTCTCATCGGTGTAGACACTGACATCAAAACATCTAATGACAAGTAGGGTAGTTTATTCTTCTTAACAAACATTGATGCTATGAATGAATGTGATGCCCCAGTGTCAATTAATACATATGCAGGAATACCACATAAAAGAAAATTACCTGCAATGACTCTCTCGTTTTGCTCCTCAGCCTGTTTTTGGTTTAGGGCAAACACTTGTCCTTGAACTCGTGGACGTTGCTGAGATCCTTGTGATATTCCACCACGACGAGAACCTTGAGCAGGAAAACCTTTCTGTTGCATAGTGGCCTCAGACTGTTTTCCACTGTAAGACCCTGTCATAGAACCTCCGCCTACACTCTGATTCTCCAAATTAGGGCAATCCCTCTTCATGTGACCAAAACCACCACAGTTGAAACAAGCACCTGTTACTTTTCGACAATTTTCCGTCTGGTGATTTCCTCCGCAGTGGCCACATTGCAGCTTTTTCCTACCAAAGCTGTGCACCCCTCCAGAACCTGAAGAAGAAGAAGATGCAGACTTCTTGAAAGACTGACCCCTCGGTCCCAACGAACTAGAACTTTTGCTAGCTTGCATAGCCTTCCTCCTAGCAATACTGATCTCTGCTTGACGACAACGATTCACTAATCTTTCGTACGAAATAGGATCATCACAGACTGAAACCCGATAAAAAATCTCCTGGTTCAAACCATTCAAAAAGTGAGAATATTTTGCTGCAGAATTCTCACTGATGTGAGGAGCGTACAGCAACAGATCCGTAAAACGCTTTTGGTAATCATCAATGCTCAAATCTCCTTGCTTAATGGTCAACAGTTCCATCTCCTTCGCCTGACGAAGAGCTGGCGGAAAGTGATGATTGATGAAGGCCTGACGGAAATGTTCCCAACGAATCCGCCCATGCTGCTGAACTAGGATGGCAGAAATAGGTTTCCACCATTTCCGAGCTTTTACTTGGATCATGAAATCAGCTACCTCCATCTTCTCATCCTCGTCATAGTGCAGCACTCGAAAGCACTGCTCCATGATATCGACCCAAGCTTCAGTAACATCAGTATTCTCATCTCCAGTCAGCGGTGGAGGTCCAATCTTCATGAAATCCATAATGTTGACACGGTTCCTACGTCTCCTTTCATCATGATCTCGATGACGCCTTCCGCCAAGATCTCGACGACGATGTTCTCGGTCAGCCTCATCGTCGCCATAACGACCATGTCCCACACTTCCGTGACTGCTTCCGTCTCCTGACATCTGGAAGGAAACCAAAATCAACCTCTAAATCCTCAAAACAGAATTACTAATGTCCCAAAAATCTTCGCATGCTCTGATACCACCAAATGTAGTACCCTTACCCGAGCCACTACTAAAAGACTAATAAACATGCAACATTAAATCTTAATAATAACAATTAAATAGCGGAAACCAAATAGCTTAATCATCTTACAACCCAAACAAAAATAGAACAAACAACAGCAGTCTTAAACATTAATACAACCATATCGAAAACATAATTTTGAATGAGAAAACGATAAACCACACAAAACCTCCACCGGAGCACCACCGTAAACCCAACTGCTCTAGCCACTGCCCTGGTCGTCCGAACTGTCCAACCTAAGACCTGCCTCGTGGAATGGGGTGCCCAAGATGAAAACAAGGACGTGAGCGACAATCGCCCAATACGAGAATGTACGAGTATACAAACTGATATGATGCATGCGAAATGCAATATGCTCGGATATCAAAGATCAAGTCAAGCATCTCATGCTCAGTCTCGCAGCGCCTGCGTGTGTAGTCTCTGATCTGCCCTAGGCATGTTTTGGATCCAACACTCATCATCAAGACGTGGACGTACAATGTCCAGGTCATCAGAGCCCGCGGGTCCCATCGGACAATGTAGCTCTCGATGCCCCACCGTCCACAATACAGAATAGGGATGAGCGGCCCAAACAAACGAGGTATATCTCAAAAGATATCGGGCTCAACATGATATGTCATGCATAATATGCCAAAGCAGTAAAACATGTATAATGAAACACATAAATATGCAGCATATAAGTGTGTATACTATGCTTGGATATCTAAGTCAGTACATCACGTACCTCACTAAAACAATCTGACAGAAAGCGCTTAACCTAGACAATACCAACAATATGAAATCACAATCAAACCAGATTCTGAATTACCAAACATGCTATAAAGTTCTTCCTAAAGGCTTTAGGATTATATCTGCGTCAGTCGTCAGCCCGCTGATGATGTCTCGATCTCAGTTCACCGACCTCCCCTCGAGTCAAAACTAGCTCCGAAACTTCCCGACAACAAAGTACCCTAAAAACTGGCTAGAAAACATAAGGTATAAGGTAAGAACTCTCTCTCTGAAGGATGCGGTGTAGGAAACAAAAGAATTCGGCTTCCATTTATAGGCTGCATCCGGACTAGTTCGGAAATCCGAATCAATCTTATCTGCCACGTGTCAGAATCTCATTCATCTGGTTGGATTTCTCGAGATAACGTAATCGGAAGTAGATCGGGTTATCTATTTAAAATTCGATCGATCCAACAGATTAATTCCAAATTATCAATTCGTTAATAATACTTAATTAACAATTCTTTAATTATCTCTTAATTAATACTTCATTCAAAATAAGAATTCGGGTCATTACAGGTGTACTACTTATCTATTTAGGGATGACGCTTCTTTATGGTGGGAAGGAGTCGGGCACAGTGTTAATCTTGCTACTATCACTTGGGCTCAATTTAAGACAATGTTCTACGAGAAATATTTTACTGCTGATGTGAGAAGCCGTTTAAAGAGGGAATTTATGACTCTCCGTTAGGGAGACGCTACTGTTGCTGAATTTGTGAAGAAGTTCGATAGGGGTTGTAACTTTGTACCCCTTATTTCCAGGGATGCCGAAGAAAAGCTTAGATACTTCATGGATGGTCTACCGCCTACTATACGGAATAATGTTATGATGATGCGTCCTTTGGATTATGCTACTGCAGTTACTTATGCATACTAGTCTGAGCAATCCTTGAAGGACATCGAGTTTGAGTTACAGCGCAAGAGGCAACAGTATCAGAACAATAGTCAACCAAATAAAAAGCCTTATACAGGACCTCCTAGACCTCAGGGGCCTCAAAAGCCCCAAGGTCAAGTCAAGAAACAAGCACCACAAAAGACACAGAATCCTGGAGCACCAAAGCCTGCTGAAAGGCAACCATGCAAGGAGTGCAAAAGTCTACATCTTGGCAAATGCGAATGGGGATCCTTTAAATGTTTCTACTGCAAAGAGGCTGGAAACAAAGCTATTGATTGCCCAAATAGGAAAGCAGCTACTACGGCACGAGCTTACGTTATGAATGCCGAAGAAGCTGAGGAAGAGGCAGACACTACACTCATCACGGGTAACTTAGTCATTTAACATTTTTATATTGCTTATTATTGCATGAAATGTTAAATTGGTTATTAGAATTGATTTGGGAACAAGATTTAACCTAGTAGAATTTAAATTGCATGCTCTACCTAGTTGGATTTAAGTTATGATTTTAGGAACCATGGAAAATGATATTAATTTTGTGGCTTATTTTATGTAAAGGATGACTTAATTCCAAATAAAAAGTTGAGGGCCAAAATTTAGAGAAAATCATAACTAAAAGAATTGTAGGGTTTTGAATTTTTAAGGGTTAAAGAAACAATTTTCAAAAATTTGGGGGCTAAAATGTAATTTTCAATAATTAGGAGACCAAAATGTAATTAACCAAAAGATAAGGGGCTTTAATGCAATTACCGAATTCTTAAGGACCATGATTGTGATTTTCAAAATCTTAAAAGACTAAAAAGAAAAAGCTCGAAAATATAAGGGCCTTAATGCAAATATCTGAAATTTTGGGGACTAAAATGTAAATTTCAAAAAATTGAAGGGCTAATGTAATTTTTCAAGAAATGCTTAAGTTTCAACACGAAAAGATTTAAAAGACATTTTTCGTCGCAGGGAGGATCATCATTCTAGGTGTGGCTACCTATGAACTGCTAGATTCGGGAGCTACACATTCTTTTATATCTGAAACCTTCATCAAAAGACTGAATATTACTCCTCAAGATATGGGTTTGGGTTTCAAAGTTTCTATTCCATCCGGTGATCAAACGCTCACGTCAAAGATTGTCAAGAATCTGAAGTTTCGTTTATTCAAGGATGTTGTGCGGGCAGATCTTATTGTGCTTCCTATGCCCGAATTTGATATTATACTCGACATGAATTGGCTATCAGCAAATGGAGCTTCGATTGATTTTCGTCAGCGAACAGGGTCTATTCGACCGCCTAGTGGTAAAAATTTTGTCTTTGAGGCGACGAGAAACAAGCAAATGCCACACATTATCTCTTGTTTATGTGCGAGGAAGCTTATTAAGCGGGGATGCCAAGCTTTTCTGGCATGTGTCACCACCACACATGCATCTATCAATCAGAAGTTAGAAGATGTTGATATTGTAAGATATTTTCCTAGTGTCTTTCTCAAGGACGTTTCTGGTATTCCACCCGATATATCGTGAAGTGGAATTCTCTATTCATCTAATGTCAGGCACTGTTCCTATATCTAAAGCACCTTATCATCTAGCACCCGCTGAAATGAAAGAATTGAAAGATCAAATCCAAGAATTGCTAGACAAGGGTTTCATTCGCCTTAGTTATTCTCCATGGGGCGCACCGGTGTTATTTGTGAAAAAAATGGTAGTATGCGTCTTTGCATCGATTCTCGAGAGCTTAATAGGGTCACTATCAAGAATAAGTAACCACTGCCAAAAATTGAAGATTTATTTGATCAGTTGCCAGGAGCATCGGTATTTTCTAAAATTGATCTGCGATCTGGATACCATCAATTAAAAGTAAAAGAGTCAGATGTACACAAGACAAAATTTCGCACGAGATGTGGGCACTATGAGTTTATGGTCATGTCATTTGGGTTGACCAATACGCCAGCGATCTTCATGGACAAGAGCAGAGAGGAGCATAGTCGTCATTTGAGAAAAGCACTGCAGGTACTACAAGACAGAAAGCTTTATGCAAAATTCAGCAAGTGCGAATTTTGGCTTGATAGAGTGGCATTCTTAGGCCACATCATTTCTAGTGATGGCGTGGAAATTGACCCGAGTAAAGTGGAAGCAGTGAAAGAATGGCTAGTACCAAAAAATGTTACCGAGATTCGCAGTTTCTTGGGATTGGCTGGCTATTATCGCAAGTTTATTCAGGGGTTCTCATCTATAGCGGTACCTATGACCGCCTTGACAAAGAAGAATGAAAAGTTTGTTTGGAGACCCGAGTGTCAAGACAGTTTTGACAAATTGAAGCAAGCCTTGATATCAGCGCCAGTGTTATCTATGCCATCAGGGCAAGGGGAGTATGTTCTTTATACCGATGCTTCAAAACTTGGTTTGGGCGCAGTTCTAATGCAAAATGACCGAGTTATAGCTTATGCGTCGAGACAGTTGAAAATTTACGAGAAAAACTACCCTACTCATGATCTAGAGCTTGCAGCAGTAGTTTTTGCACTGAAGATTTGGAGACACTACCTTTATGGGGAGAAGTGCAAAATATTCACCGATCACAAAAGTCTGAAATACTTCTTTACCCAAAAGGAACTGAATATGAGACAACGCAGATGGCTTGAGCTTGTAAAGGATTTTGATTGTGACATTAGCTACCATCCGGGAAAAGCTAATGTAGTGACAGACGCGTTGAGTAGAAAAGCAACAGTTGTCACTCATATATCACTCCAAAGACCGTTGCAGTCCGAGATACAGCGGTTTGAGCTTACAGTGTATGCTAGAGGCGAGGCCCCTAACCTTGCCACATTATCAGTACAGTCGACTTTGAGAAATAGAATTCGTGATGGGCAGTCCACTGATGAGCAGTTGCAAAAGTGGAGAGTTAGAGATGAAGCCAAGGGCCGGAATTTATATTCAGTGGTGAATGGTTTAGTTCATTATCGAGATCGCCTATGGGTTCCTAGTGACGAATCTTTGAGAAATCTTATTATGAAGATAGCCCATGACACGCCTTACTCCATCCATCCGAGAAGTACGAAGATGTACAAAGATTTGCAGTCATTATATTGGTGGCTAGGCATGAAGAGGGACATTCTGAGATTTGTATCCGAGTGTTTGACTTGCCAGCAAGTTAAAGCAGAACATCAAAGACCAGCGGGGAAATTGAAGCCACTCTCTATTCCCGAGTGGAAATGGGAAAATGTCAACATGGACTTTGTTGTCGGATTGCCAGAGACAGTTAAAGGATTCAATGCTATATGCGTGATAGTTGATCGTCTTACGAAATCAGCGCATTTTCTACCTATTAAGACGACATTTACCATGATTCAGTATGCAGAGTTATATATTCGGGAGATAGTTCATCTGCATGGGATTCCTGTGTCTATTGTTTCTGACAAAGATCCGAGATTTACGTCATATTTTTGGAAAATTCTGCATGCAGCGATGGGGACCAAGTTATTGAACAGTACAACGTTCCATCCTCAAACCGATGGTCAGTTAGAAAGAGTTATACAGATTTTGGAAGATCTACTGCGAGCATGTGTTATTGATTTCCAAGGCAGTTGGGAACCAAAGTTACCTCTAGTTGAGTTTACCTACAATAATAGTTTTCAATCATCAATCGGGATGGCTCCTTTTGAGGCACTTTATGGAAGGAAATGTAGATCTCTTATTCGTTGGGACGAGGTTGGGGAAAGGAGAGATATTGGTCCTGATGTGATTGAAGAGACCGCTGAGCTTGTAGTCAAAATTCGTGAGAGAATGAAGACTGCACAAAGCCGACAAAAGAGTTATGCGGACAAAAGGCGAAGGGAGATAGAGTTTGAAGTGAGCGACCATGTATTTGTGAAAATAGCACCTATGAAGGGTGTCATGCGCTTTGGCAAGAAGGGCAAGCTTAGTCCAAGATTTGTAGGTCCGTTTGAGATTTAGGAGAGGATTGGGACACTAGCTTATAGAGTGGCATTGCCACCAACACTTTTTGGTGTTCATAATGTGTTCCATATTTCGATGCTGCGGAAGTACATGTCGAATCTGTCACATGTACTAAATTATGAACCTCTTAAATTAACTCCAAATATGACATATGAAGAAAGATCGGTCCAGATCTTAGCAAGGCAAGAAAGAAGATTGCGAAACAAAGTAATCCCAATGGTCAAGGTCAAGTGACTGAATCACTCGGAAGAGGAAGCTACTTGGGAAACCGAGAGAGACTTGCAGAGTCGCTATCCAGAATTATTCGGTAAGTTCTAATTTTGAGGACGAAATTTTATTTAAGGGGGAGGAATTGTAAGGTCCAAAATTAAGAAGACGTAATCCAACTGCATGCGAATCTAAGAAATAGGAAAAATTGCTAATTAATTGATTTTAATTGCTAATTGATTATGTGACATACATGCTTATATGTTAAATATGATTTTATTATCATCATGCATAAAACTGTATTTTAAGGATTATCCAAGTTGCGATCGAGGAACGGAGACCGATGGCTGAAAACGTAAAATGTTTTTCTTAAATAATTATTTTTAATTGTTTAAAATAAGGTTGATGGTTTTCCATATTTTTGAAAATAAGGGGTTTTGAGGTGAATTTATACGCCGAAGGCGTAATTTTTATCGGTGTTGGATTTTTAACAAAAATACGAACGTTTTGACAACCCGGCTATTAACTTCACAAACTTTATTAAACAAAATAATTCTAATTAAGCACTAATGGGCCCAATTGGTATTCTTAATGGGCCTAAGCTTAATTAAAAAAATAATTAACTATTTAATATATTAATCCGACCCCAAACCCAAACAAAATTCACGCCACTTTTTGATTATTGCACACCACCAAAACTCTTCAATATCCACGACACACACACACAAATAATTTGGAGGAAAATCGTGAGTTGCAAAGAAGTTTCAAGCCTAGGTTCTTGCCCCGTTCTTCGCAATCGTCAACGAATAATCGTGCGTTAAATACGCTAAGGCACGCCATAATTCTTCCTTTTCTCGTCTTTCAGACCATAATAAATATTTAAAATCATTTTGCATGAATAAACAAGGAGCACTTGATTATATTTGTTTTTCATGCATATGTGATGTTAAAACATGATTTATAATTCAAATAACTTGTATATTATTTGGTTAAGGGGCTGCCATGATGTAAGTTAAGATCAAGAGTGGTTCACACCTTTTTTCGAGTCACACACTCATGCCTAAGCCACCTCAAAGCCGAAGGAATTAAGCTTGCGGGAATCGGTTTGTTGTCAAGGGGTTTAAGGGTTCGGGTTCATGAATAAGGGGGACGGCTGGCCTTGGCTTTGGTTAAGGGCTGGCTAGGGGCTTGGTTGAGTCTAGGGTAGAGTCCTAGCCAAGCTAAGACTCGGGTTTGAGGGCTGGGAGGAGTCCTGATACACAAGGACTCCTACCCGAGATTCTGCACAGAATCGTGCAGGGGCGCGCGGCTTGCTGGGGAGTGAGGACTTGGTCCAGGGCTCAGGGGTTGGGCTAGGGCGAGTCCTTAGGGTCCTAGGTAGGTGTACTAGAGGGTGGTTTTGGTGCTGGAGCGCCGGCTAGGTTCACAAGTCCACAAACTAGAGTCCACACTAATTGCACCTATCGGCCTCTACATGGTACTTTTTAGGGGGTCACATTTTTGGGTTTTGGTGTGGTTTCTAAGTGATCTAAGGGTTTAGTAGGGTACTCTAGTGTGTTTGTTATGTTTTGGATCAACATGGTTCGGGGGTGACTCGAGAAAATCGAAAGATGGCTCGGGGTCGAAGTTTATGTGTCATAATAGGGTTTCTAAACAAAAATAAATGGAAAAACGGCTCACGGGGGTCGAGTCGTGGTTCATAAGGGCTAAAATAATATAAAAAGACTAAATTTTGATTTTAAAGTTTGGGATTTTTCGAGATTAAAACACCATCAAAACAATTAATTAAAGATAAATGAAAATGTTTAATGTTTAAGTTAAATAAAATTATGGGAAAATTAATTTAGGCTTAAATAATTATTTGGGACATGTTAGAGTCAATGAATTCAAGAAAAAGTCCAAACCCAGGAATTTTACATCTAGGAGTAAAACGGTCTTTTTACACCTAAAAATTAGTAAACATCATGGCAGTGCTCTAAATGCTGTTTTTATGCTAATATGGTTATTTTTAAAAGTTAATGAAATGTTCATGATTGAATTATGATTTTTAAATGCCTATGAGATTTTTATGGTTTAAGGAAGACATTTAAAAGACATGTTGCATGCTTAGTTTCAAAAACAAAATTATATGTTATGCATGATTTTTATAAAGTGATGAGAATGTAAACGTTGAAGGAAGTGAAGTAATTGTGACTAATTCGATAATGTTGAAGATATTGTGAGGGTGACGGTCCCAGTGGGAGCCTGACGATCGTATTTCCGTTATTACGAATATGAGGATATGAGGTAACGGTAAGAATGGGAATATCATGAGGGGAAAAGGCCCCAGAGGGAACCCCGACGATCGTATTTCTATTCAAAAGAGGATAGGCCAGGGCCCAGTTGACCGGTGAGAGTGTTGCTGGTGTCCCCCGCCGCCCAGTACTGCGGTTTCATGTAGATGGATACATCGACTTTTTGAGGTTTGAGAAAAGTCAAAATTAACAATCTGAATTCAACAAAGGAAAGGAAAAAGAAAAATGTTTATGATCATGTTAAAGGTTTTTATGTCATGTTGAGGAAAAAGGAAATGTTAAAGTTTATGTTTGCATGTCATGGAAATGTTATTTTTACGTAAAAGTATTTTCACTGTTGCATGTGGTTTTATACGTATTACTTGTTATAAAGATTATGGTGTGTTGAGTCTTTAGACTCACCAGGTGTGATGGATGCAGGTAATGATGATGTTAATATTACTGGGGGCCTTGATGGTTGATTTTGCTGGACTGTCGGTGCACACAACCCGAGGACCAGTGCTTCTACTTTTCCGCATTTAAGATATATGATTCATGATTTACGTTAAAGATTTTATGACTATTTATTTATGCTTTTGAGATATTTTTGAAAGGTTTAGTATGGGCTATACTTTTCAAAGTTATTGCTTTTTAGTTTTGGTGAAACATGCGACGATTTCATTTTTATGACTATTTCACTTGATTTTAAAAATGCTAGTTGGTGGGTGTTTTATTTTAAAGGGGTAAAATATTTTTTAAAAATATTTTCATGAGGTAAATGTATAGGGCCGAAAATTGAGTGTAAAAAAAAATTTTCTAGTACTTTTAAAGCAATAAAAAAGACAGATGTTTCAGTAACAGGCTGAGAGTGGGAGATGGGCAGATGCTCTGATAAGATCAAGCGCTTACACTAGTCCTAAATATATAGCTATTAGCCAAGGTGCAATTTTATTTTCTTATACTTGTGACAATGTATAATGAACTTACTTGGGTGTTAATGGGTTGGGTTGTTAGGCCCATGAGTCCAAGGAGGTGCATGTTTATCTGCTGATGATGTCTCATATCCCTTATATCAGTCTTACCATTTTCCTACCATCGGCTCTATCCCCAGCAGAGACAGTATTACTTGTTAAGATCTGACGTCACTCTTTTACGGTCAATCTAGTGAACCAGATTAAGCGGCTCAACGTCGGCAGCTTTACACATGATAAAATTTCAGGACGCCATCCATCCTAATATTACTCTAACTTATTCACGCTTAACCCAACAAGCTCCATACTAGTAGACACTCCTTTGAAATGCAATTCAAATTCAAATTTGATCATTTAAAAAATATTAAAGTTTATTTTAAAATTATATAAATAGCATATACACTTATTTTATTTTTCCTCAAATACTTCTACAATATCTATTCTCCAACCCTCAGCCACAAACGGGTCAATGGTGCCACTGAATTCCTTCGGATTCAGCCTCCTGAACTGCTCATAAATGTCTTGTTGAGGCCTAGGAATCTGCTGGGCTTGCTCCATCAGTCGAGCTACGCCCTCCGAAACTCGGGTAGCCTGTCAGTGCTAGGAGCTATTCAATCTAGGAAACTCGGGTAGCCTGTCAGTGTTTGGGAGGCATATCTGAATACGGTCCAAATTCTAAACGTAACCAACATGCAATTCAATCTAGCTTTTAAATAAATTAACCTCAATCATATCAACATATCGGCATGTACTGAAATGCGTAAATCATGTAAACATGCAGATGATAACGATAAAAACATTTAAAGAATATAAGCTTACAAACTTAAGACTTGAAGACTGAGCTTCTGAAGCTGACGGTGGCACAACCCTCTACAAGAAACATGGCTCTGATACCAACTGAAATGTCTACTAATAAAATACTACTAATTTTTTTAAAAAGTACAACAAGCCTTGGCCGAAATTCATACACATACAATTCGGACCATGTACTAAAAATCTCATTCCTGTTTAAAATTGACAGTAGTTAAAATCTTGAAAATGTGACTAACATAAACGTTTACTGTCTAAAATAAACCATCAACAAAATATTAAAATCTACCAATCTTCAAAGCGTAAAATCATAAAAGTTCAAAATAAACTGTTTTAAACAATATCCTCATAAAAATCATAATTTGCAGAAAATTGCAAGGTCCTCGGATTTCTCGTGCACCCCCAGCCCAGTCTACTCAGTCCTCAGCACCTCCAGTCTCCTCATCAACAAATTGCTCACCTGCATCAATCTCAACTCTGAGTCTAAAGACTCAACACACTGAACCGTAATAACAAGGTACATATACATATAAAGCAACAGTGAAAAGTATTGTAATTAAAGTTACTTACATGATCTTCAAAAGCATGAACGTAAACATAAACACATTCATATTCATATCATGTCATCGTAAACGTGTACATCTCCTTAATTGAATCCAGATCATTAGTTGTGACTTTCGTATCAGCTGTTGTTCGATGAGTCCATCTATGTATAACCATGGTACTAGACGGCGGGGACATCAATAACACTCTCACACGTCAACTGAGCCTTAGCCTTACATATTTCATGTTCATGTTCGTATTAGTCACAACCAACTTACTTCCTTCCAAACATGTTATCATATTCATTACTTATAAAATTTCATGCATATACATATATTTTCTTCAAATAAAGTATGCAATATATTTTCAGCATTTTCATAAAAATTCCATATTCATATAATATAAACATTTTAAACATGCATTTTCAGTTTTCAGGACACTGCTAGGACTGCTAACACGATTCAGGTACGAAATGACCATTTGCCCCTGAAACCCTAATTTGACCATTTCACCCTTGGACCTTAAAATTCGACCCGAAGCCATTCAAACTTATTAAAACACCTTAAAACATACTTATAATCATTTCTTAGACATAAACTCGAGCCCATGTATTAAATTCTATAATTAGTTTTAAAACTTGGACCGGAGTCCCGGTTTTAACCCGAATTATTCCGAAACACAACCAACCTTCCCAAACTTAAATCATAACCTAACCACACATGACCAACCCTTAGTTTATTTCAGACCATTTAGGACCCTCAAAATGCCCCTTGCAAGCTGCTGGAAAATATGCACTAAAACCCGAAACCCTAACTACACGTTCAAGTCAAGAACTCGACCTTACATCAATCCAGCTCGGACCAGACCCAAATCAAACCATCCTAGACCAAGAATGGACTCTCTTGGACAGAACTAATTGTGTTCCTGAGCCCCATGAATGTGGACGTACGAGATTCACCTGAAACACCCCAAAACCGAGCCACAACTACACCTATCTCCCTCGATTTTCCCTAGACCCTAACTAGTTGTTCACGAGACACTCTAGGACACGTCTCAGACCCACCAGGGTCTGATCCAAGGCCAGAAACATCCCTTGCACAGTTTCTCTCCTCCTAACACTCGATCGAGCCAACCAAAGCCAAAGCCATGAAGATCCGATCAGCCACTTACAAAGACATGTTCCATATCTGATGTTTTCACTTAAACCCTCTCTAAACCTCCTATAGGTCGTCTCTTAACCATCAAAACATGGCAGCCCTTCATCCATGTCAAAAACGTGAGATGCATGAACAAGAGTTTCATATTTTTCATGTAAAAACCCTATAAGATCGATTCATATTAGTAGATCTATTAAATGGCATGCAAGATCAATCAAAATTCATAATAATATGTGATCAACGAGAAAGAAAAGATATATGGCGTGCCTTTGCGTCTAAATTCTCGAAAAATCTAACCAACGAAGCGAGAGATGAACACTGGAGGGACGGGGCGGTACTCCTACTGAATATTCTTGCAAAAAACCGAGCCAAAACCTGCTGGTGTGTGTACGTGTGAGTGCGGCCGAGAGTGAGTGGGGAGGGGCTAGGGTTCGAGAGTGAGTTTTGATAATAAAATGAGTGAATATTGGGCTTAAGTTTTAAAATAATGAGATATAGTGGTCTTGGCCCAAAAATCTACTAAAACAAGCCCATTAGGCCCAATAACACGCACGCAAAATATTTTATTTTTATACGTTTTCAAAAATATTATCCGAACCCTCAAAAAAGTCTTCTGTTTTGCTAAAAAATCGACTACCAGTTTAAAATATGACTCGACGTGTAAAAATACCAGAAAGTGCCTATTTTTGAAAATCACCTATCACACACATCATATATTAAATAATTTAAAAGAATTATTTAATAAAAACATTTTTCTTTAAACTGTCTCTGGTCCTCGTTCCTCGTTCGTGCAATGAATACTGCAAAAAGGCCTAGTTTTTGCAATTCTAGTAAACCATGTCATAGCATCATAAAATCATGTCATGAACATGCATCTAATGCATTTAAAACATTTGATTAACCATGAAACATCTACTACTTTACTACTACTGAATTTTTTATTTTTTTTGCAAACTATGGCCGAAATATATACATACTCATATATTAATATATAAGTCAAACCATGCATTTTATAAAATCAACCAACTACTAATTAAAATAACAGCAGTTAAAAATCCTGAAAATGAATCCAATTTAAATGTCTACTATTTAAAAGTTACACACCAAACAAGTCATTAAGCCTCTGCCGTATTGTCAAAGAACAAAATCACAACTTAATAAAAATGCTGTTTTATAATCTCAAAATCATAATATGCGGAAGAAACGCAAGGTCCTTGGGTTTCCCATGCACCACCATCTCAGCCCACTCAGTCCTCAGCACCTCCAGTCTCCTCATCAACAAACTGATCACCTGCATCAATCACACCTAGTGAGTCTAAAGACTCAACACGCCTGAACCGTTATAACAAAGTACATACTCATATCATGCAACAGTGAAAATTACTGTAATAAAATATCCTCATGATCTTAAAAAGTATGTGATAAACATAAAAATTATACATTAAATAAATGTTTTATAATATAAATTTATAGTTTTTGTTTTATTAAATGTTTAAATATTATATGTTTTATATTAAATTGTATAAAAAATAAGTTGTTGTGTAACTATAAGTTTTTACTATTTTTAAAGGTTCGATAAAACAAGAATAAACTTGGCGTTGCAAATGGGATTAAGATGATTCTTGGACCTGTAGAAAGTTGATAATAGTATCTAAAATATTGGTGACAAGCATGAGATAAAAATCTTCTCACAATTGGGATCAAATTAAGCAACAAATAAATTTATCGAAGGAGTGGCAGTTTAACCACGCTCTAGTATTTTGACCATATCTCTCAAACTACTTGGTCAAATGGTTAGAATAAAATACCACAATTCAAACAACTCAATTATCCACATGTTTTATTTTATGTAGAGAAGAAAATTCGGATGAGAAGATTTTCAAAAGTGATGTGTAATATGATATAATTTCTTGGAACACCAATGAAGACTTTTGTGTAAAAAAAATAATATTTTATTTGTGGTTGTCTCCCCAAATTTTGCTATAAATAGGGGTGCATTGTAATGAATTGAGATATCCCTCATTCTATGAACAAATCTTTGAGTTCATAATATTTCTCTCTTTATTTTTCCTTTATTTCATCATTTAAAAATAATTAGCATGTTAATTTCATATTCAAAGTTTTATACTTTGAATAATGAGTAGCTAACTTCCCAAGGTTGAGATGAAAATGTGAAGCTCTTGATATGATAATAAGGTTATTAAAAAGTAATAATCTATGTTTTATATTATTTAATCATTATTTATTGTTTATGTTATATTTATTTCTTTAAGCATTTTTATACCCTACTTATAAGTGGGAGTTTTGATTTATTGTTGCTATATGTTACACTAAATTCTTGGTACCATTTAAATGTTTGTTTGGTTTTACCAACCATTTAAAGTGGATGCCTTGATTTATTATATATCAATATATCATATTATTAATTTCTTGGTACCATTTAAATGTTAGTTTGGTTTTACCAACCATTTAAAGTGGGAACCTTGATTTAGTGTTTACAAATATATATAGCACAATAAATACTTGACAACATTTATAAGTTTTGATATATATTTTATACTTATAAGAAAATAGTATATAACATAATATAAATATGATTATTTAATATATTGGAACCATTTTATTAAGTGGATTTCAATAATGTTCATTAATGTTAACTTTATTAAAATATCAAGAGTGGATCCTCTAATCTCAACTACTTAAATTAAAATTTGAACAATTAAAAATTACCAATTAAAGATTCAAACAATTAAAACAAAAACAAAAACAAAAACAAAAAGACATTGTAGTGGACGTGTAATTACCGTAGCTTCCCTGTGGATACGATATCGGACTCACCGAATTATACTACTTGCGGACAACCTGCTATTGGGAGTGCAACAATCAAAGTCACAACAAGTTTTTGGCGCTGTTGCCGAGAAAGTATAATTTAATTTCAAGTCTTTTTAATTTTCTTTCTTTGAATTTTTTATTGTTTTTGTGTGTTTTTCTTCTTTTTCTTTTGCATTTGCATGAGCATTATTTGGTCACGTACACTTAGTGGTCGACTCATTCGAAATAACCCTTTATTTTTACATAACATGGCGGAAGAACCCATCCAGGAAAAGGAAGATGAAATTCAATCTCAACATGATCATGATAGGCGAAGAACACTTAGAGATCACATGAATCCTACACGTACTAGTGCACCTTCATGTCTAGTTTTTCCCCCTGATGCATCTCATTTCAATTTTAAGCCTGGTATTATCCAACTTTTACCCAACTTTCATGGCTTAGATTCTGAAAATCCATACATGCATTTACGAGAATTTGAAGAAGTGTGCAACACATATAATGATCTAAATTGTAGCATGAACACCATTCGACTTAAGCTTTTTCCTTTTTCTTTAAAAGATAAAGCTAAAACTTGGCTACAAAATCTTAGATCGGGATCCATTCGAACTTGGGATGAATTGCAACAACAATTTTTGAAAAAGTTTTTTCCATCTCATAGAACAAATTCTTTCAAAAGGCAAATCATCACTTTCACTCAAAAACAAGGAGAAACTTTTTATCAGTGTTGGGATAGATATAAAGAATTGCTTAATCTTTGTCCACATCATGGTTTTGAAATTTGGAGAGTTGTTTCTCAATTTTATGAAGGCTTAACACCTAAAGATAGGCAAATGGTTGAATTTATGTGTAATGGAACATTTGAAGATAAAGATCCAAA